>NC_092498.1:67016096-67376721 GCF_047511675.1 Marmota flaviventris | reverse complement strand
AAGAGACAGAAGTCTCAACCAAAGTCTATGCTGTCAACACTTTAAAGTTTTCCAGTATTACAATTGAAAAACAATAATCTCAGTATAATTTCACTTTGCATTTTTATTGAAGGTAAGCAGAGCATACTTCCATGTTTTATACATGTATAATTTTTGTGGAATTTATATGTCTTTTACCCATTTACTATATGCTTTTCATCTTTTATTTATTAATATTAGAGCTTTTAAAGATTAGCTATCATTATAAAGATTAGCTAAAGCATGCTATTGTGCGATACTTAGTAAATTTTTGTTTCTAACAGAGGAGATACAGCAGTCATTGTAAGAACTTGACTTTTACCAGCCCTGTTAATGAACAACTATTCATCTTTTCATATTCAACATATGCTAGATGGATCGAGCTGATCCTGAGCTCTTCCTCTCTTCCTTTTCAAGTGAAAAATCTCCCTTTCCTCCATTAATTGGAAATAAGAAGGGAAGAAATAAAACAGCACTCTTGTGGACATGCAGGTTCTCTAATGAGATGTGGAGTTAAGAGAAAGATATGAAAGCAATGATTGTCCTCTAATATTGAAGACATGAATGAGGATTCCTGAACACTTTCTCATCATTTCCCAGGGTTGTGGGGTGTCTCAGGAGGATGGCCTTTGCACTTCTGTACATTGCTCTCTGGCTTGTTTGTACATAGCAAAGTCTACTTCTAAACCTGTGTGTTCTAAGGCAACATGGAGGAAGTGAGAGATTAAAAAACTGTTTAGAAGTTACAATTTTAGGATGTGATGATTGATTGCTTTGGACAAGGATCTGTAAAAATCCAGGAAAATGTTTCCCAACCATGGTACACATTAGAAACCCTCAGGGAACTTTTTTAAAATTAATTTTCCAGGCTCCACCCCAACCCTAGTGAATCAGAACTCTGTGTCTGTGTCCAAGGTTGTTGGCATAGATGATCTTGTGGAAAGATTGGTATTTTGAGTTAGAGGTGTGGAATGCTACCTGGAATTATTCTGATAATGGGTATCATTTCATAAATGTATTGGTCTTTTAAGTACATTCATTTATTTCTGTAGTAATTTTTTGCTTTATTTACACATCCTGATTATGATCTTTTGCCAGCAGTATGTATGACATAAAATTTTCAGTTTGTATACTGTATTTTTTTGTGTATGAATATGTATATAAGGTATCTTTTAACCTAGGTTTTTTAAAAGTTTAACATAGTTCAATACATCACTCTTTAGGTTTTTTTTTTTTTTTTTTTTTTTTTTTTTTTTTAGCATACCTTCTTTAAGTAATATTTCCTTGATCTGACATGAGGTCTAAGTTCAATTGTTTCTAAATCTTTTTTTTTAACTTTTAAAGTCTAACCTTTTGCACCTAGAACCAATTACTTGTTTAATAGTGTGAAGTAGATATCTCACTTTATTGTCAATATATATATATATATATATATATATATATATATATATATATATAGTTTCCCATCTCTGTTTATTAACAGTAAATTAGACTATTGCTTCATGAAGTTAGTCTGTGAAGCAAAGGAGAAACACTGGCTACTGTAATGAAGTCATGTGGAGGTGGAAAAGGTATTGCAGGCTTTGGGACACATTTTCAGGACAAGCTCTGGGCATATGAGCAGCTTCTGTGTAATTGCATAGAGCTTTAAGCCTAGAAAGACATTAAGATTAGTAATAATGTATTCCTATTGCTACATAGGATTCTTAACAAAATTTTTTAACACCAAGCCCACTTTTTTTTTTTTACTTTGTACTGGACCTATAAATAAAGTAGATATTTGTAGATATTTGAGGAAACATTGTATGGCAATGTTTGTAGAGTTTTTTACCATTGTGAGATTCTATGAACATAAAGAATGCATCCCCACCTTCCAGGTACAGGTCCTGTGAGTCACGATAGAAATTTCCTGGCCAGGAATGGATCTTTTGATTTGAAAGATAAATTTTTAATTTCTCATAAAGATAGATATAGATAAGTAGGGAAAATAGATTGAAAATACTGGGTTGAGCAACACAAGGGAGAGTAGAAGCAGGGGAAATTCGTGGCTATGAGGGGTGAGTAAGTTGTAGTAGATACTAGAGTCAAAAAATCAAGTGCTTCTTTCCACTAAGCCCTGGGTAGTCCTGCGGAGTAGAAGGAGACTGAGCTTATGTTTCATTTGAGAGAAAACCTGACTTATCTCTCAATGAAGAAATGTCTTCAAATTTTAAGTTATGTACTTGTTGTAAAAAATGCATTCAAGGAACAAAAATAAATTAATAAAATCTTTCATTTGTTTAGACAAGTAAAGAGACCCATTTTTCACCATGATTTTGTTTTCATTTTTTCGTATTTAGAAGACATTTTCAATTCCATACTTGATCCCAGCCATCCACATTTTTCCTAGTGGTGTTTGCGTTCCATACAACAATAATGACAAATGCTGTGATTATGAGGGGTAGGATCCCAGAGAACATCTTGGGGCAAGACCAACTGAGCCAGAAAAACAAAGACAGGAAAGAGAACTGAGAAGTAGCTGATCGAAAGACATGTGTGTAGAGAAGACTGAAAGGGGACATAATGGCAAGACCTTGTATTTGAAAACTATGAAATAAAGTGTAAATCAATTCAGGAATCATGGCAATAAACAGGAAAGCACAGAAAAGAAAAGGGAAATACAAGAAGAAAAGACTCATGGATAGTCATGGGCACAAAGTCCATGGAGATAAACTTTTTTTCTACTTCAGGGAAAGTTAAAAGAGTGATATCCACTCAGAAGAAAGATGAGAAGTAAAAGAATAATTATGATAAATAGCCATCTTAATTATTTTCTTTCTTTTAGTATATAAAACTGCTTTTCTACCTATAGGTCAAAATCCAATAGAAAACTGTGGAATCTTTTAGTTAGTATTAACAAACATTAAAATCAACAATAAAAATAATACCCTAAAAGAAGAGAATGAAAATAGAATAAGATAGACTTGAAAGTATCAACATGTAGTGCCTTTTGTAAGGAAATATTAACTTATGAAACAATTGTATCAATACATCTATAATTGTATTTCTTAGTCTGAATAAGGGTAAAATACATTTTGAGTATTCATTCTGGGGAACCTCTTAAATTTTCATCCAGCTCAAGATATTTAGTTAATTAGATTCCTGGTGGGCAGGTAGGGCTTATTTCAGGAGACTAGAGGAAGGGTAAAAGTAGGAAAAACACATAATTTCAAAAACACTCCATATACAAGACAGAAAAACTGTTATAATTGCACTGACCTTTTTATTCAGTAAGAAATAGTCATCTGATCAGGATACACACAATTTCAATGTAACTTTAAGAAAAAAAAAAAACTTGAAAGGTTAATATGTTAAGACAGGGAGTTGAAATGGGGGTAGAGGAAAATAAAAATACATGAAGCAAACTTTGAAAGTTATTCCCTTTAACTCCCAGAAAAGAGCAACAACCTATTTTATCTATTAACCTTAAAATAAAAACATTCCATTTCTCTTACTGCATTCCTATCATCCATCAAATCAGACTTGTAAGGCAGTATCAGAAGGCTGCTTGCTAAACTAAAAATTTGTGAATGTGGCAATACAGAATAAGCTTTTGCTAAAATATTATATACAATTCATGAGCATTTATGTTTCACTGTACAAATGTTAATCCTTAACTCAGACACTGTCTCACCAAATGAGGGAAAACTGAAGCCTGTTAAACCCCAGATAGTGCCGCTGAACCTAGGAAATGGGGGAAAGTATAAACAAAGCAAATACTTAACCCTGCAATGAAGACATGTCAACATAAACATGACTGTACTTCTAATTTTCCCCACATATGATATTGGTAATTCAGAATTAGCTTTGGATTGTGCAAACTGAAAAGTGACATTCATTCTATTTCTGAACATAGCCATGAAATTCTCTCCTAGTATTGTCTGGTAGTGTGAACATTTGTATTTTTACATTCCTAGATATTTTCTTGATTCCAGGAAGTGCTTCCCAAGTTTTTTGAAATATCTCTATTTCCAAGAATAGTAACAGCAATGATAAAGGAAAAATAGGGAATGTATCAAAAATAGGGGATGTGTAACAAGCTACCCTAAAACAGAAGTAATTAAAAAAAACACACATACACATTTATTGTTTCTTATGATTTGGGTTTCTTCTGTCTAGATAAACATGGCCAAAGTTTGATGGTCTAGAGTGGTCTCACTCCCATGTCTAGCATGGCATAGAGTTCTCATTTGAGAAGGTTTCTCCTGCTCTAGGGTTATTTTGGCTGTCTGCACATGACAGTGTCAGGTTTCCAAAGAGCAATGAGAGCAATACCCTGTGCATAAGAGTTTTAAGTCTCTGTTAGCATCAGATTTGCTAATATTTGTAAAGAAAGTCATATAGATAAGTCAAGAATCAAGGGACAGAAAACAGATTACCTCTTGATGTAAAAGTTAAAAATTGAAAGAGACTCAGATTTACATAGCAAATGTAAGTGTATATGGTTGGGTGGTGAAATTTGTGGCCATTTTTATAATTTCCTGAAGATATTATATTTTTGGAACAAAGGCAAAACATAAACAGAATTTATGATAACAGCATTAAAATATATTTTCTGATCTTTGAACTCAAGCAGTCTTAGGAGGAAAGTTGAACCTCACTTCTAACATAGTAACCTGATTTGTAAACTAAGAAGGATGGATTAGGTTTTTAAAGTCTTATTTAGCTAATCTGCATATTCTATAATGGAATCGATGAAAGGATAGTGTTTTCTAGGTCTTGGTAACATTGAGAATTTTAACAGAACATATCGATTTAGTAAGAGAAAACCTCTCCCAATCTCTGATAGTGGAGTGGGAGTAGAGAGAGCTGCAGTTCAAACCACAAACCTGCATCTTCTCTGACCTGTCAACTCTTTCTGCATTGGGTGGTTTTCCATGTTTAACACATCTGGACTACTGAGAATTCATTCAGGTGTAAATGAAATGATTGATGGTGGGTGGGAGGGAGGAGTAGAGAGAAGAGCTCTGCTGGTACCTCCAGAATCCAGTATATGTAGGAATATATGTAGGAAGTTACTTAGTTCACCAATAGGTAAAAGACCCATTTGGATTTAGTATTCATAAGTATTTGAAAATAATGTATGATATACTCACCAAATGGCAACTACCTTTCTTAACAGGAATTACATAACCTATGAAACTATCCATAATATAAAGACATTTTCATGAAGTGAACCTTTTATTTCTTAGGTTTGTTATAACAAGTATAAAGAAAACATGTGACAGAAACATGGCTCCTGTTGTACCCATATTCATTCCCAATAGAGTGTTTTAAGCTGGGCATAATCACAAATATAATTTGTGAGGTTGGATCTCCTTTTATAGCCAAATCATTAGTGCATACTATATATAGTACCTAATAAGAGCTCAAGCTCTGTAATAATCATACCTGACTTCAAATGCTGGTATTGTCACTTGCAGACTGGGTCAATTTAGACAACTCTTTAATTACTGTAAGCTTAAATTTTCTAATTGGTAAAATCAATAATGATAACATTCATCATGGTTTGGGAAAGATTAACATATATCAGATAATAGCATATTTTATTAGTTAACATTTGTATTATTATGGTTGCTAATTTTACTGTGGATAACAATGGGACATTTACTCTTATTGCTCATTGAATATAATCAACCACAATATCAACTACTTATGTAGAGACAACTACTAAAATACCACAAATATGTCTAATATAAAAGAATTCATATAATTATTGTCAAAGAGTATAATCTTCAAATGCATCCTATCTAAGCTTGTACTTTGGTTTCCAGACTGCTAGTTTCTCAGGTATCTGTTTTAATGACTGGTGACTAATCTTATTGCTTCTAATGTGAAGTCGGATAATCAGTTCAAAGTCAGAGGATCATCTTCCACAAAGTACTGTATGTGGTGGGGCAGAAAGAAAAACACACACATATGTGCACTGGTAGTCTGGAAATAAATTAAGTATTTTATAAATTGTCATGCTTCCTGTTTATTGTCTCAGATAATTGACCAGGTGTTCACAGAAGCCAACTTTGAGGTTTCTAAATTCTTTCCATCCTCTCTAGACCCTTGGGCAGTTCTCACCTCAGTGAAAGATCAAATTCTCTCGGCGCACAGGAAGAGAACTGTTTATTACAAGCAGTAAGTGCCAAACACATTATTGGAAAAAGCAGCAAAAGTTGTTGCTCCCTACTCTGCAAGAATACCTCAATTTTCTTGTTGTTTTTGCTGGAGTTTAGCTGATAGCATTTAAGGAAGTCTGTAATATAATACCAAATATTTTACATGAATATGAATGTCAAAACAAACATGAGCCACCTTTTCTAAATTAGCTACCTATTCTTTCTAACTAGGTAAATCAACAAAGAAAAGTATTACCAGTGTAGCACTTTCAGAAATAGCCAAGGATTAATATTAGCCAAGTGTTACAAGTTCACCTCTCACATAGCATTTCTAATATACCTGGTCAGAAAAAAAGTATTCTTAATCCTGTGAAGGCAGAAGAATGCCAAAGTCCTTCATGATTGATGAAACAAAGACAGAAAACAGAGATCTTTATATTATGTTTATAAGAGCTTTATTGAAAATTTCAAAATACATAAGGAGAAAGTAAGATTGATGTATAGCAGCTTTTGTAACCACAGCATTGCATTTATATCTCAAAATTTTCAAGAATATTTAGTATAAATTTTAATAGTACCTCCTATAATGCCAGTTGTATCAAAAGATATGCAGTCCTCAAAAACCCAGTTAACATCATTACTCTTCATTAACATTTATTGACCTGTATTTCATTCCCTCCTGATTTTCTTATCACTCTTGTAGTTTCACTTTACCATAAAAGTGTTTTTAGCACCATCAGGATGATATTAGGTCTTTTCTTTTTTAAGATAAAATGTTCTCAACCTTTACAAAAGAATAATATTATTCTAAGTTTTATCATTATTTATAGTGAAACAGAATAATCTAAAACTTTCATAGCATGACATACTATGAAATAGTTATGAAAATAGTTTATTTAAACAAAATTACTATTAAAGGGAGCCAAGTTCATTTTAATTCCATTATATAAAGAAATCTCACTTTTAAGCTTATAGAATCAACTATCTAGAAAATTTTAAATAAGATTTTTTTTAAAGTTTGCTTTGTGTTATGATAGTTAATGTCAAAAATTCAACCTCACTGTGGTTTTGATAACTTATTTACATCTTAAAAATTGTTTACCTTTCAAGCAATAGCTGTATTTTTTATTATTTCTCAGTTTGGTTTGTTGTAAAAAAAATAGAATCAAATGTTTGAAAGGGGGAAGAGAGCTCACCTCTGAAATACAAATACAGTTATAATAAAATAGTTTATGAGTAAAACCAGAAGCATTTACTGATTTTCAATTGTCCTCTACAGATAAATTTTCACTTCCTCCAGTGACACCTATCACTTCTTAAATGATTACAGTCATGTGTCACTTAGTAACAGGGACATAATATAAGAAATACTTTATTAGGTGACTTTTTGTTGCATGAACACCACAGAGTGTACTTATATAAACCTAGGTGGTATAATTTGCTACATACCTGTTTTATATGGTAAGGCCTCTTTTCCCTAAGCTACAAAGCTTTGGAGCCTAATTCTGTAGGCAATTGTGGCACAGGGGTAAGAATTTGAGTATGTAAACACAACCATAGATAGAAAAAAATAGAGTAAAAATACTAGGTCATAGGAATTTTTTAGTGGCATTATTATCTTTTAGGACTATGGCAAATGGAGTGCTAGCATCCAAAGTCAGGTATGATTACTTCAGATATTGAGCTCTTATTAACATTATATGCAGTTTATTGTTGACCAAAACATCATTATGGGACACATGACTTCAATGATAATAAGGTAGGAAAACAACCAAAGAAGCTATCTGAAACACTTTTACCCCCTGAAAAAACTGAATTTAAATTCTCCTGAGAAAACAATTTTAAATAAAATGGTCATAAGAAACAATCCCAAAATTGTACTTGTGAAGACGTTTTTCATTCCCTAACAATTGAACTCACCTATGAATTCCACTTTGATAGCTAACAAAATTTTACTATCAAAGCAAATCAAATTATTTCTTTTTGATATTCTTTATTTCTTTCTCCCTTTTCCATAGAATTTTTTAATAAGCTTCTGGTTTTCTGCTAGCCTTTTAAAGTTCTGTATTTAGTGCCAAAAATCAAAACCTTTCTAGTTAGAGTTTACTCTAAGGAATAAACGTTTTTTGAGAAATCACCACTTAAGGAACCAAAATGTAATCACTTTGACATATATTTAAAAATATACTTTCACATTATTAGTTTGGCAATTGTAGTATATTCAAAGAATATCCAACTTTAGGAAATAATCTTTGCCTCAGATGTTTTCTTGTACATGTTTTTTTTTCTATTTTCATAAAGATCATATAACATAAAGTTTACCATTTTAAGCATCTTAAGTGTACACTTCTGTATGAGTATATTCCCATTCCTGTGAAATAGATCTCCAGAACTTCTTCAACCTGCAGATCTGAAACTCTATACCTAATAAGCAATTCTCCTTTCCCCTTCTCACTATCCCGTGTTAATCACCATTCTACTTTAAATTTCTCTGAATATGGCTAATTTAGATTGTTAGGTAGAATTCTGCAGCAATTCTTCTTTCATGACTGGTTTATATCACTTGCCATGATGCCTTCTAGGTTTATCCATATTGTAGCATGTGACAGGATGTTTTACCTTAAGGATGAATCATATTCCTCTATACCATATTTTGTTTTTCCATTCATCCATGATACTCTTTGAGTTGCTTCCACCTCTTGGCTATCGTGAATACTGCTGCTTTGAACATGAGTGTGAGATGTTTCTTTAACTTGAAATAAATGGATTCATGTTTATTCCAGTTTTCATTTAAAATTTCTACTTTAAAAAATGCCTAAATGATGCATAATGCCCACCTGGATAATCACCCACTATTCTGCCTATTTTCTTTATGGTCTGACCATTACCTCATTTTTTTTATACAGTAAATATAAGCTCAAAATGTGCATTAACAATAAAAGTATAATTATATATTTTAGATGAAAAACAAATGAAATTTGAGAGAATATATACAGATATATTAGATCAGGCTTGAAAACATAAAATGTTGAAGTCATTACAGAGCCAAGCAACTGAAACCAATTTTGTTTTCCATGTTATTTCAGTTGAAAAGGTTCATTGCATGTTTCTCATGGTGCCTCTATTTTTTTAAGTATAAACTGAATATTTTTGGTATTAGGAAGAGAACAGACCCAGAGAATCAACATCAGCACCACTCATTACTAGTATATGTATTTGTCCTCCTTAGTGTCCCATTTGATCTTCAGAGATTCCGACTTATTCTGTCTTAGCATTCTTAAATAAAAGAAAGTGAAAGTGTCTTTGTGAAATATGAATTTGAAATCTATTTCCTGTTTTTGTCCCAGATCACTTATCCTAGCAATTTATAATATGCTCTGGAGCCCTACAGCCTGGGACACAAATCTCAGCCCCACCACTTGCTTGTTGTAGGACCTTTGGCAAGTGACAAGGTCTGAGCCACCATTACATCTGTCTTAGTACCTACCTTTTTAGATTGTTAAGAGAATTACACAAGTTCACGTATGAAAGCACTTGAAACAGCACTCTTTGCATGAATAACATTCAATATTTATTGACTGAAATTTTGTACCTAATAAGTTAATACTTCAAAAAGAACAGAAAACTTAACTCCCTTTATGAAATACTGAATACATGTAAACAATAATTGAAATACATAAATTTATGAAAAAGATGAATCCATGTTCCATGTTAGTTTTTTAGGCTTATACAACAAAGCAGCAAAAATTGAATGGCTTAAAGTATGATAAATTTATTCTCTCACAATTCTGAATGTCAGAAGTCAGAAAACAAGGTGTCACTCCCTCAGAAAGCTGTAGGAGAGAATCTTTCTTTGCTTCTTTCTAAATTCTGGTGATTCCCGGTGATCTTTAGTATCATAACCCCAACATTTTCCTCTGTCTTCACACGACCTTCTCCTCTATCTTTCATTCTTCTATCTCTTATGCATAGTCATTGGATTGAGTTCCACTTGGATAATTCACATTTCTCTCATAAAGAGGCACTTAATTATCTCTGTAAAGGCCTTTTTTTAAAAAGTCACATTCACAGAGTATGCATTATGTGTTTCTTGGGCTTAGGACATGGAGATATCTTTTTTGAACTTACCACTCACTTTCCTGTACTACACTTTCTTTCCCTGTACCAATACTACACTTTCCTTGTCTATAACATTGGATCTTAATTTAACAGATCCCTTTAAAGTAGAATTAATATTATTAAATAGTAGGACTGATACATTAATTTAGATTGATATAGTTTTACATTTTTTATCTAATAATATTTAAGAGAAATTTTGGTTTTAATATTTAAGGAAATATTACCATTTGCCTGACTTTTTTGTTGATGAAAATAAATTCACTAAGCATGCATTTTCATTTAAGCCTTCAATTAAGAATACACTAAAACTTAAGAAGACAATTTTCTAATTATTTACAATTGAGGTTTGCCAAAATTCTTCATTCAATATATTGATGATGTTATTAACTTCTTAAACAATACACAAATGTGGTGCTTTTGACATTGTCACCATCTTTGGTACACACAATCTTATGTAAAATTTGGAGTCTAGCAGTAGATGAAAAGGCAGATGCTAAAAAAATCAAAGCACTCAAATAATTGCTATCTCTAGGGAACATGTTGGCAAAAAATGCAGAATTTTTGAAACAAGAAGACAACTAAATTAAGTCATGTTTTCCTTTGAAATCTTAGCATTTTTTAGTTAGTCCTTGGTTTTAGATTAAGATGCAATGATTTCCCTTTTCATTTAGAGGGGAGGGCAGAAAAACATTCAGGTGGAGAAATATGATGGAGAAATATGATAGATAAGTCAAGGCATAATTTCATTTAAGCCTTATGGTCATCTTGCAATTTCATTACTAAGAAGGAAAAGTTTAAAAATGACATTAAACGTGAATACATTTACTATAAAAATAATTTTAAAGTGTTATTTATAATCATTTTGATTGCTTGTAATTATTAATTAATGTTAAAATTTTACATTAATATGATGTTCATCAGAAAATATATATGAAAACTAAAATAATGATAAATTTTACTTTGAGAATCACTATCATACAAGGTTTACTTTTATCTTGTGAAGTGGGAAAGTGGATTATGTCTATATCAATATATACGAAGGTAAAGATCTATGAAGTCATTGAGTCTAAGAAGGAGATATTACCGGAAAAAATGGTTATTTTTGTATATATGGAAAGGGAGAATATTTTAGATGTACAATTTTTTTGCTCAGACATTTTTGACTTGGTAAAGTTACATGTAAAGAAAAGTTTCCTAGATTCCCCATCTCATTTGTCCATGAGCTAAAAATCAATATTATAACATGTTTTCACAATGTGTGAATAATTTAAAATAAATTTTATTTTTATTTATTTTGTTGTTTTTAAGTTGTTAGACAAAATGATGTCCTGAAGTATATATTTATTGTGGCATAACTAAATCTATTTCATCAACATACGCATTACTTCATATGATTATCATTTGCACATTCATGCTAGAACACTTTTCAAGAATACAATACATTATTGAATGTAGAAGATAATAAGTCAGCTTAAGTGTCCATCAACAGAAGAATGGATAACTAAAATGTGGTATAATGCAGAAAAATACCACATAGCCGTACAAAGAAGGAAATCCTGTTATTTGCTACAACATGCACGAACCTGGGGAATGTTACACTAAGTGAAATAAAAATTGCATGTTGTCATTCATAGGTGATGTCTAATAATGTTGATTTCATAGAAGTAGAGTAGAAATTTCATTAACAGAGGTTAGGTAAATTACAGGGATGAACTGGGAAGTTGTTGTCAAAGAATATAAAAGTACAATAAATGGTATAAGTTCAAGAGATCAATTGTGAAATTTTATTAAATTAATTAAATCTATGTCTCAATGATTTTACAAAATAAATCAACTTTCTTATAATTTATTTCAACCCTCTCTTTTCTTCCTTTTTATCTTACTTTCCTCTGTTAGCTATATAAAATGTCAAACTAATATAATTTTACAAAAGTTGTGTCTCACTATTATCATTATATTTACTTTATTATTTTCAAAAGTCTAATTTAATGTCTTAGATTTTTTTGATGATACCTCTCCCAGGAAAAAAAAAATCGTTCCATGTGCATTATAGTACATATATTGGCACTATAGGAGAAAAGGAAGATCATGTACTTTCATTTTCAACTGTTACCAATTATTAGGTAAACCAATGATAGCCTTACTTTATTCATTTAATAAATGTTATCATTTTGTTATATATATATATATATATATATATATATATATATATATATATATATATTATCAAAAAAAATCGTGCTGCCCACTTTTAACATATGCAAAGCAATCATGAAATTTATTTGGAAAAATAAAAGACCCAGAATAGCCAAAGCAATCCTTATCAAGAAAAGTGAAGCAGGAGCCATCACAACACCAGACCTAAAATTAAACTACAGAGATATAGTAACAAAACCGGCATGGTATTGGTACCAAAATAGATTTGTAGATCAATGACACAGAATAGAGGACATAGAAACAAACCCACATAGATATGGTTATCTCATACTAGACAAAGGCGCCAAAAACATTCAGTGGAGAAAAGATAGCCTGTCCAACAAATGGTGCTGGAAAAACTGGAAATTCATATGCAGCAAAATGAAATTAAACCTCTATGTCTTACCCTGCTCAGAAATCAACTCAAAGTGAATCAAAGACTTAGGCACTAGAACAGACTCTACCTAACAGAAGAAAAAATAGAACAAAATCTTCATCATGTCAGCCTACGATCTAACTTCCTTAACAAGACCCCTAAAGCACAAGAAGCAAAATCAAGGACCAATAAATGGGATGGATTCAAATTAAAAAGCTTCTTCTCAGCAAAGGAAACAATCAGTAATGTGAGAAGAAAGCCTATAAATTGTGAGAAAATCTTTACCACCTATACCTCTGATAAAGAATTAATCTCTAGGATATATAAAAAACTCAAAAAACTTAACACCCCAAAACACAAATAACTCAATACATAAATGGGCTAAGGAACTAAATAGGTACTTCACAGAAGAAGAAATAAAATCACACAACAAATATATGAAAAAATATTCAATATCTCTGGCAATTAGAGAAATGCAAATCAATACTACACTAAGATTTCATCCCACTCCAATCAGAATGGCAATCTTCAAGAATACAGGTAACAATAAAGTTTGGCCCGGATGTGTGGAAAAAAGTTACACTCATACATTGCTGGTGAGACTGCAAGTTGGTACAACTATAGAAAGCAGTATGGAAATTCCTCAGGAAGCTTGGAATGAAACCACCATTTGACACAGATATCCCACTCCTTGGTTTATACCCACAGGACTTAAAATCAGCATACTATAGTAATGCAGCCATGTCAATGTTTATAGCAGCTCAATTCACAATAGCTAAACTATGGAACCAACCTAGGTGTCTTTCAATAGATGAATAGATAAAGAAAATATGATGTATATATCATATTTTCTTTTATATATATATGGATGGAATATTACTCAGCTTTAAACAAGAATAAAATTATGGCATTGTCAGTAAATGGATGGAGTTGGAGAATATCATGCTAAGCAAAATAAGTCAATCCCCCAAAACCAAAGGCCACATGTTTTCTCTAATATAACAGATGCTAATTCACAATAAGTGGGGTGGAGCACTAGAGAAGAATAGAGTTACCTTAGATTAGGTAAAGGGAAGTCGATGGAGGGATAGGGAGGGGATGTGGGGATAGGAAGGATAGTAGAAGGGAACAGGTATTATTACTTCATGAATATATGTGACTGCATGACCAATGTGATTCTACAATATGTACACTCAGAAAAATGAGAAGTTATATCCTACCTGTGTATGATATATCAAAGGGCATAAATGCATTCTACTATCATTTCTAACTAATTAAAACAAATAAAAAATTTAAAAAACAGAATATACTCCAGAAGAAATAAATAAAGAAAAAAAAAAACATCAGAAACCAAGCAGCTTATCCAGTTAAAAATGCACATCTTAAAAAAAAAAAAAAAAACATAATTGAGAAAAACATTGTTCACTTTTAAAGGTCTTGTTAAACTAAACATTTTAGGACTAAACTGGTTTGGCATCTGTTCCACTGGAGAGTTCATCTTCACATTCTTGGCAACAATGATGAAGGTTATGGTTAATGATAAGATAATTGGCCAACGTTTTTGTTGGCAAAACATTGAACACATAGCAACATCTAAGTTTCACTCACCATCAGAACCAAACATTGAGAAAACTAGGGATAATTTTGGTTTTCTATTTATATTTAGACAGTGCAGCAAAGGTAATGGAACACAGAAGTTTTTTAATTATATACATTAACTCATAGAAGAGTGATTTTTTAGTTTTTTTTTAAGTAATCCAGAGACTTAGTAAAGCTTTATTGTTACCAAAAGATGTTTAAGAATTTCTTCATAAAAAGTAAAAGTCAAGTTATTATGGTTTCTCCAAAATGCAACTACAGAGAAAACCTTGTATGTGGGTAGTGATCTTAGGAAATATGAGTAAAAGAGAGAGGAATGAGAGAAGATACAGTAAAGGAAGAAAGACAGCGAAGGGTACACTTATTAGAGGATTCCTGCTGTGAACCATTGATGGTCCACTCTATTGGATTCCTCTAATTGTCCCACTAAATATGAAAGATAGGATTCATCCACCAAATCATCTATCAATTAAGGGTGACACCAGGATGGGAAGTCCAGTACACTTTTGTTTTGGGAGGTGAAAAATGTCACAGATGGAGAAACACTTGAAGCTACTTACAGTAAGTGTGGTTCTCTCATGATGAGGCTAAAGCTGTTTTCCTCAATGGTAGGAATCAAGGGAATATACAGGAGGGATTCAAGAAATTTCTCTAAATGTTTTGCAAAAATTTGACCCCCAAAATATTTCTGTGTGGAGCAAAACACAGAATCCATAAAATTTTAGACAATATGGTATATGAATGAGGGATTTATATTACTGTACTGAAACAATTCCCACAATATGGTATTTTTCTGAATATTTCTGAACAATTCATTCTAGTTCCTATGAATGAAGTTCATGTTAATTTTTCAAACTTTTCTTCATTTAAAAATTAAGATGTCCTACTTGCTCTTTAAAATTATCTTTAGGTTAGCAGGCATACTACTGCACTGTTGTATTTCCAGTGACCTGAGAATCTGATTCAGGATGATCACAAATTCAAGGACATCCTCCAAACTTAGTGAGGACCTGAACAACTTAATGAGATCTTGTCTCAAAATTAAAAAATAAAAAGGGCAGGGAATATGTTTCATAATTAAGCACCTTGAGGTTCAATTCCTGGTACAAAAATAAATGAATGAATAAATAAATAAATAAATAAATAATATTTAAGTGAGATTCCTAAAATATCAATGTCTTTTAATTAAAATTACACAGGACCTCAAGAAATTTAATATTATACACATACATTTATGTATACATAGTTGTCTTGAAGCCGAAGTTAAAGTTACTTTATAGTCAGGTGCAGCGTTCTGTAATCCCTGTGGCTCAGGAGGCTAAGACAGGAGAAAGGCAAATTCAAAACCAGCCTCAGCAACCTAGTGAGGCCTTAAGCAATTTAGCAAGACTCTGTCTCAAAACAAACACACAATAAATAAATAAATAATAAATAATAATAATTTTTAAAATGGTCTGGACATGTGACTCCATGAATAAGCACCTGAGTTTAATTCCTGGTATGAAAAAAATTATTTTATACACTATTACTAAAAATAGTATATATTATTTATAACAATATAAATATATTAATAGTCAAGTCATTGACTTTGGTTTCTTATAGCATGTGAAACTTTATTTTCTTTCTACCAGATAATATTCAACTTTTTAAATTGGCAGACTTAATAGATATGATCTTACCAATATTTTTATTGGTGCATGGTAACTATACAGCATAGTGGGCTTCAATGTGGCTAGATCATACAAACATATAATATAATTTGAACAATTTCACTCACATTCTCTTTCTTTGCTCTCCCTTCTTACTACCCCTAGATTCCCTTCCTTTACACTGTAGTCTCCCATCTACATTCTGAGTGAATTTAAAAAAAAAAAATCTTAGAGACTGCTTGCAAAGAACTAACCCATTCCTTGGACCTAGGAAATTTGGTTTAGGAGAAATGGCAGATCAGGAATTACCTAAAGTGATAAAGCCATTTGGACATTGTCTTTTAGTATGTCCAGTTTTTAAAATCCACAATGCCTTCACCTCCTTTTTTTCTTTTCTTTTATTCTTCCTTCCTCTTGCCTTTAAAAGCATAATGTTGGATTTAAGTGAAATATGAAATTTTACCCTTTTTCTATTTTTATTCTTTGGTAGTACTTCCTTCTAGTATATTCATTGAAAGTTTGTAATGTGCAATGGAAACTATCACAAGTTCAAACCAACTGTATCTCTTTTTCTTATCAGTCCTTTGCTTAACCAACGGAAGTGTAGTTTTTGTGAATGGACCTTGCAATTTGGGCCAATATTTTGGAAACAGAGAGTCTAGCCATTGTGTCTCTAAGATTGTTTGTTTATATGATTGCAGTAAACACAGCTGAATAACTAAAATTCAAAGCAGATTCCTGAGCAAACAAATTCGACCTCAGTTTTCATGACACTATATTCACCCTCTGTTAGATGCATATGCTTTCTCACCTCCCAAACTGCACATTAAATAAGTGATAGTATATTTCACTTTTTTATGCATGACAACTATAATTGCACAGAAAACTACTGCCTCCTAGTTGATCTTTCACCCCTAGAAGCATCATAAAATGTTGGCTTCTTTGTCAATTGTTCAAAATTCTGAGGGGAAGTATTCAATTAATATTATGAAAAGATGTGATATAGAAAAAATAATTTGTTGACTCAGAGTTAAATGAACAGCAGGGAATTGTCACAAATGAATCTGGACTTTCTCAACTCCTGCTTCCTGGTAGCAAATTCATTTTAAAAATATGTATAAACTGAATGCGGTTGGAAAATCAGTTGCATTCATGAGTATTTGGTCTGGAACTATATCTGCTCAAACATTTCTTCCATATTTTCTCCTGGTCTATTTCATGTTCAAGCAATAATTCATTTGCACGAGTGGATAAAAACAAAAAAATCTAAATAGGGAGTAATAGTGGGAAGTAGTTTAGAAATCAAAAGGCTTTAAAATAGCACAGCTGTTCTGATATTGTTATCATGCCAGCTATTTAAGATTGTTAGATGATAGTAAGAGGCAGAACACATTTTCTAGGCAGCTATTTTGGTAAACACATTTCAGCCATTGTGCTGTGCATTTATCTTTTCTTGTGATGCTTCCCACATGCACACATTGAAAAGATGCCAATAATATGTGTGTGCTCTTTGAAAGATAAAAGTTCATGATTGCAATTTTTGGTACTTCTTGTACCAGGAGACCAAAAGCCATTCAAGTGTCCTGACTCCAAGAAATGAATTATACATGTTTCCAAAACTAATGGAATGATTCACACAAAGTATCAGGATTTGCCTGGCTCCAATGCTTGCAGTTGCTGAGCTATTTACTCCTCAAAGCAGGCTTTTTACAGCAGGGATACACCGGAAGAAACTAAGAACCTGAACTTTAATGAAACATTCTCATGCGATTATGCCTAACAAGCTGACCCACTTCACTTTTATGTTTCTGTGTCTTCTACAAAATATTCATCATAATAGTCTCTACTTCACAAGTCTCTACCTCACAAGTCTCTACCTCACAAGTTGTGAGGACTACATGAGTAATTTAAGAAGACAACCTAGATGCTCCTCAGTAGATGAATGGATAAAGAAAATGTGGTATACATACACAATGGAATATTATTCAGCAATAAAAGAGAATGAAATCATAGAATTTGCAGGTAAATGGATGGAGTTGGATAATACAAAGCTAAGTGAAGTTAGCCAATCCCCAAAAAACCAAATGCCAAACATTTTCACTGATATAAGGAGGCTGAATCATAGTGAGGTTGAGAGGGGGAACATGGGAGGAATAGACTGAACTCTAGATAGGATAAAGGAGTGGAAGAGGAAGGGAGGGGAAATGGGGGTAAAAAAGATGGTGGAATGAGATGGATATCATTACCTTAAGTATGTATATGAAGACATGAATGGTGTGAATATACTTTATATACAACCAGAGATATGAAAAATGTGCTCTACATGTGTAAAATAAATTGTAATGCATTCTGCTGCCATATATAACAAATCATCATCATCATCATCATCATCATCATCATCATCATCATCATCAAGAGCTCTGACCTGTGATAAGTATTTTGTAAATGCATTATTATTGACATAAAAAATTTTCATTACTCATCTTTTATCCACTCCTGGCTCACATTTAGATATACTTGTCTCTTGCCAACTTAGTGTACCTTAAGAAACAAATATGAAAGCCTACTTAACTACTCTGACCTCTTCCTACTTTCATGGTATCAATCATAAAATACAAATAAATAAAAGTATTGACCCTTTGGGTAAACAATGCAAAATGCATAAATCCCTGTTAAAACCTAAGTGTTAATCAATTTCCAGCCTTCCATACATGAGTATTTATTGGTTGATTAGGGCAGAGGGATGGGAGGAAAAAGAGGGGGCAGGGGATTAGAAAGGATGGTGGAATGTGATAGACATTATTATGCAAAGTACATGTATAAAGACACAAATTGGTCTCCACATACTTTATATACAACCAGAGATATGAAAAATTGTGCTGTATATGTGTAATAAGAAGTGTAATGCATTCCACTGTCATGTATTTTTTAAAAAAATCAATAAAAAATAAGAAGATAAAAAATAATAAAGTATAGCTAATAATGAACAACAACTAAACTTGATCTTTTCATTATGTTTCCACATATATCCAACTAACATTTTTTTTCTTACCAAAACTCCTAAAATGAAGTAGCTATATATAAGTTACTTGAATATTTGTACTTTATACACATCTACTCAATAAATATTTGTTGAATTAAATATAAAGCAAGTTATGTGTCACAGGGAAAATGGAGCAAGGAAATATAAAACTGTCAGACATAGATATTACATGAAGACAGAAAAGTGTTAAGATTCCTATAGAAGGGATGGACCTGGGAATGATGAAGAATGCCTGAGGAGCAGGACCATGGGTTCTGGAAACCTAAGTAACAACAGAAAAAATAATTTTTAAAATGGGTTGGGCATGTGGCTCCATGAATAAGCACCTGTATTTAATTCCTGGTATGAAAAAAAGTTATTTTATAAACTATTACTAAAAAATAGTATATATAACTTATAACTCAGCATAATATATTAATAGTCAGGTCATTGACTTGAGTTGCTTATAGCATGTGAAACTTTATTTTCTTTCTACCAGATAATATTCAACTTTTTAAATTGGCAGTCTAATAGATATGATCTTAGTGATATTTTTATTGTTGCATGGTAACTATACAACATATAGCATTGAAGTACACTTCAATGTGGCTAGATCACACAAACATATAATATAATTTGAACAATTTCACTATCATCTTTCTTTGCTATCCCTTCTTTCTGACCCCAGATTCCCTTCCTTTACACCATAGTCTCCCATCTACATTCTGAGTGAATTTTTTAAAAAAAGAAAGAATCTGGGAGCTGAGAGATGTGGATAAATATATGCCTATGTCCATGGAAGAATTTGCTTTAACATCTTGTATTTTTTCATAGGAATTAGTGTGCTATTGTTTATAAACATCTGAAACTATGGTGTCTGTTCTGGTTTGGATGTGAAGTGTCTGCCAACAGCTCAAATGTGAGACAATGCAAGAAGTTTTGGAGGAGAAATAATTGGGTTTTAGCCTTAACCTGATCAGTGCCTTAATCCCTGATGGGAATGACTGAGTGGTAACTGGAGGCAGGTGGGTTGTGGCTGGAGGAAATAGTTCATTGAGACATAGCTTTGGGGTATATATTATTGTTATTATTTATTTATTTATTGTGTATTTGTTTTGACACAAAATCTTGCTAAGTTGCTCAGGGCCTCACTAGATTGCTGAGGCTGGCTTTGAATTTGCCTTTCTCCCTCCTTAGCCTCCTGAGCCACTGTGATTACAGAGCGCTGTGCCTGACTATAAAGTAACTTTAACTTCAGCTCCAAGACAAGTGTGTATACATAAATGTATGTGTAATATTAAGTTTCTTGAGGTCCAGGTAATTTTAATTAAAAGACATTGATATTTTAGGAATGTCACTTAAGAATTATTTATTTACTTATTCATTCATTCATTCATTTTTGTACCAGGAATTGAACCTCAAGGTGCTTAACTATGGATCCATATGCCCAGCCTTTTCTATTTTTTAATTTTGAGACAAGATCTCATTAAGTTGTTCATGGCCTCACTAAGTTGTGGAGGATATCCTTGAATTTATGATCATCCTGAATCAGATTCCCAGATCACTGGAAATACAGCAATGCACTAGCATGCCTGCTAACCTAAAGATAATTTTAAAGAGCAGGTAGAACATCTTAATTTTTAAATGAAGAAAAGTGTGGGGTACATACTTTGTATCTGGAAAGTGGAGTCACTTTCTTTCTCTGCTTCTGATCATCATGTGAGCTGCTTCCCTCCACTACTCTCTTCTGCCATGATGTTCTGCCTCAGCTTGAGCTCTGAGGATTGGATCCAGCCTTTTACAGATGGAGACTTCTGAAACAGTGAGCTTCCAAGTAAGCTTTTTGTTCTCTACAATTGTTGTGATCAGATCTTTTAATCACAGAAGTGAAAAAGCTGACTAATCAGTGTCTCAGGGCAAAAAGGAAGAAGAGGAGGAGGAGGAGGGGAGGAGGAGGAGGAGGAGGAGGAGGAGGAGGAGGAGGAAGAGGAGGAGGAGGAGGGGGAGGAGGAGGGGGAGGAGGAGGAGGGGGAGGAGGGGGAGGAGGAGAGGAGGAGGAGAGAGGAGGAGGAGGAGGAGGAGGAGGAGGAAGCAGCAAACAACATGACAAGAAGCTTCCATGTCTAACATGATAAAGCTGCTCCAAAAGAAGTGACAAACAAAAAGGAAGTCATTTGTCAATTATCAAAAAATGTGAATGACAGTTTTCCCAGAATTTTTTCTAGACACCAAGTTTAAGCAATTACCTTGTTGCTAAACTTTTGAGAAGATCTAAACTCAAGTTGAAGAGCAGTCAGAGAACATATAATCCCTCCTATTTCAGCATCAGCACTTTTCAATTTCATAAAATCAAAACATCTTTGAATCCTAAATTGTTTCCTAAATAGTTGTAATAGTATTTCATCTATCTTTCTCCTCTATAAGCGATCAGGAAGCATGAGCTTATCTTTAGAAAAATTGTTGATTTAGTTTTACTTATTGGCAGACAATAAAAACAATAGCAGGATGGTAAACCCAAAGACTCAGAATCTCATTACACACATTAACCTTTCAGCAGAGGATGATGCAGTCATATCATAACAGAAAACAGAGATTTTTTTTTAACCAATACTGCTACAGTTTTGATAATGAATTTGAAGTTCTCTAAATGAAATGAGTTGTCTAAGCTTTAAATTTAGTAATAAAGTAAGTCATGGAACTCAGAACTAAATTTTTGTAGGTTTTATTTTATTTTATTTTAAATGGACATAATAACTGTATGTTTTATATGATACAATGGGTTGTTTCATTAGTATATATAGTGTAATTATCATATTAGGGCAAATGGCATGTCTATCACTTCCAACATTGTGTTAGTCAGCTTTTAATCACAGACAAAAAGAATACATGAGAAGAACAACTTAAAGGAGGAAAAGTTTACTTGGGGTTTGTGGTTTCAGGGGTTCAATTTGTGGTCCACCAACTCCATTGCTATGGGCCTGAGATGAGTCAGAACATCATGGTGGAAGGATATGATGGAGGGAAGATATTCAGCTCGTGGCAGCTAGGAAAGAGAGAAAGAGAGAGACCAGGGACAAAATATAATCCCTAAGAGCAAAATCCTAGTGACCTACATCCTCCAGCCACACCTCACCTGCCTACAGTTGCCACCCAGAAATCCATTCAAAGCACTGTAATCCATCTAATGGATTAATCCACTGGTTGGGTATAATTCTAATCATTTAATCATTTTGCCTCTGAACATTTCTGGGTTATTTTGAGCATGAGCTTTGGTGGGATACCTCCTATCCAAACTACAATAAACATTTACAATTTCATCATGCTGAGAACTTCCAAAATCAAATTGAGACTATCCAATATATTGTTGTTCACTATAATCATCTTACTGTGCAATAGAACTCTAAAACTTATTCCTTATGTCTAACTATGTTCTGTTGGTCAGTGTCTCAGTATCCCTCTCTATGCACTGCCCTCCCTGTTAAAACTAAATTTATATTTTCAGGTTTACCCACTGCAATATGCTACAAAGATCGGGAAGAAGCACTGAGAAGTGAAACAAAAATTCTGCAGAGAACATATGAAAAGGTTAGAGCTAAAGTAAATATTCTTAATTTTAAATGGGAAAGAAAATGAGATACACCAGCCAGAATAATCACAACTTTGATAGGCAAGATCCTGAAAGGGGAGGGGGGGTTCTCTGGATAAAAATTGTGTTATTAAATTTTGCATTGTTGTAACCAAAATGCCTGAAGAGAGCAACTTAAAGGAGGAAAAATTAATTTAGTATCATGGTTTCAGATGTTCAGTCCATGGTCCATTGACTCCATTACTCTGGGCCTGAATGAAACTGAATATCATAGTGGAGGATGCAGTGGAGGAAAGCTGCTCAGCTCATAGTAGCCAGGAAACGGCGAATGAGATAGGAAGGAGGAAACAGATATAGTCCCAGTGTACATCTTTATTGACTTACTTCTTATTCTCACCACCCAGTAATACCTTCAGATTATGAATCCATCAAATAAATGTATTAATTCATTGATGAGGTTATGGTTTCATAATATAATTGTTTTACCTGTAAACATTCTAGCATTGGTGAACACATGAGCTCTTTGGGGGACATTTTTAGATATAGCACATAACATGGCACTTTGTTAAAAATAGTTTTAAAAGTATGGCTTATAGATTGGCCTCTGAATGGATGACAAGAAATAGTAATTCATGCAACAGATGCTTTTCAATGAGCACATACTATGAATCAAGCACCAGTTTTAGCAAAGATAGGACTTAGATCCTAAGAGACAGGGATAGCAGAAAGTTTCTTAAGGAATGGGATGAGGTACAATGAACCAAACAATGGTCCAACTAATAAACAGTAGTCAACACTAAGGTAGACACTATGAAGTATTAATAGCGATATTCAGAGCACTGAGGTCAGTCTCCTCGAAACACTCTTATACTATAGTTTCCTTTCCTTTACGATTTTTTGAAGTCTCAATTATCAGTATGAAAAATATAGCAGACTATTGTATTTGCTTATCTTATATTTCAAAGTATGTGTTTTTTATATGCAAATTTTATCTCTCCAGAACCATTCATTGTGAGAAAATAGAACAAATGGTGGATAAAGAACTGAAAACACATGAATCAAGCCACAGTTCTGTCATTTAGTAGATTTTTGGTCTTAATGAAAGCTCTAAGGAAGAAACAGTTACTATGATTTAAATATATAGACATATATATATGGCTTCTTTGCTGAAAATTGATATAATTCCCACCTCACAAGATTTATGGGAGAATTACATAATCTAACATTAGTAAATGTATCTTATAAAGTCAAATCTTAAAACACTGGCTTAAAAACATGACAATTGAAACATCTTCCCTAGATGAAATATATGAAGAAAACATTAAAATATATTTATAAATGTATCTGCTGAATTGGAATATATACTATTTACATATTGATTTAATTCATTTATTTGTGATACTGGGGACTGAACTCAGGGGCACTTCGTCACTAAGATACAACCTTAGCCCTTTTATATTTTTTTTTATTTTGAGACAGGGTCTTACTAAATTGCTGATGCCAGCCTTGAATTTATAATCCTCTACTGTATCTTTTCAATTCACTGAAATTATAGGCATGTGTTATCATGCCTGGCAAAATATTTATATATTAAAGATTATTGACTATAATATCTACATTCCAGGCTCAAATTTACTTTATATTGGTTACATAGAGTTAAGAACATTTGAGTTCTCACAACAAAGTATTCACAAATGGCATTTCATAAAAATCCCCAATTATAACATTTACTACATTTTACTATACAATTAATTTTTTACAGATGGCACATGGTTAAAAATTTGAGCAATAACCATATTGTAAAAGGGTATATGCAATTCAATTTAACACAGACAAATTAACCACCCCTCCTACCTAGAACTAAGAGTTCTTTATGTAACACAACTCTACCAGCAGAGTTTTTTTCTATCCTTCAGAGATATTCTATATATTTAAATCATAGTAACTGTTTCTTGTTTAAGATCTCTTTGTAGTATCACACAGTGTCGAAATAAGTTAGTTAATATAGAAATATTAAAGTGAAATAATTTCTAAAGGCAGATTTAATCAATGGCTCTTAAAAGTTAAAATATGTATTAAAAATATAAGAAATAGGCAATATTTAGAATTTCTAAGTGTTAAAATGACAGCAGAAATTTTACATATAATGAAATTTATCATAGTGCAATGTTCACTTCTTACTGAAAAACTTTTGTCCCATGATAGAAGTATGCTCCCAACATATATTGGTGTGAATTTGGCATTGTATGGGCCATATTATATGCATGTTCAGTCTGTGTACTCAGACATACATTAGTGGCCACATGTAGATGTGAATTAAAATTAAGACACATGACTCATTACTAGATATTTACATATACTTTAATGCATTTTATAGCTGGAGAGACTTATTGAAGCCTATGTCTATATAATAATGTCTTAAAAGAACCCATGCCAATTGAAGAAGTTTCAAAAGTTAATCTACTAGTATATTCCAATGTACTCAAATGTTATTAATTCATGCTTTTAATACAATTTTTAACTATCATATATATGTATAATCAGTAAAATTCAAGGGTAAAATTTTCAAAATCTCTAAATTTCCCTTGGGAATGAAACTTTTCTAATAATTTGGTTTTAAAATAATATGTTTTTCTAATATGGTGGTATATTTACTAACATTATCCAAGTTTATAAGAATTCTATCATTAGCAATTTATAATTTCTCAAGTTCAAAGTCAATGTTTCTCATCATATAGTTACTTCATAAATAAATGTAATAAGGGGTTGGAGCTGTAGCTTGTCTCTATCAAAACTCATTTTAGCAAATCTGAGTTATTTCTATAATCATTTCTTCATATTATACTATTAAAATAAATATAATCAAACAATTATGATGATTGAGATATTAAATAAGTGTTTCTTTAACTTTATTATTCTTTAAAGAGATAATAAAATACGACTGTAGTAATAAAGAGGGAATTCTTCTAATGCTTAGGATGTTAAAAAAAAAAACTTTCTGTACTATTAATTCTTATTGATGACTTAGCCTGAATTCTATTTTAAAATAACCACTTTGAAATAACAATTTTAATTAATATATTGTGATATTGTGTACTTCCTTGTAAGTAAATTAATGTTACTACAGATATAAAGAGACAGATTCCTAGGGGAATTGATTGTTCATATTACTTTTACCTGGAAGAATTCAAGTGTGTCATCTTTGACCATCTATACATACATATGTTGGCTTAAAAAGAAAACTTTAAAATTGCTGTCCAGGAGTCTTAATTGCAGACAACTATAATTAACAATTGGTATAGTCTGGATGTAAGTGGTTCAAGATTCAGTAAGAAGAAAAACAAAGAGCATGTCTATAAATACAAACATTACTGTGGGAACCAGTGAATGCTTTCCACTAATGTAGTTCTCTTTCTTTGTCTCATGGGTCAGTCAACATCCACCACAGAAACATATGCAGGCCCTTCTTCCCTGTACTTACATGCAGTTCAGTTTCTTTTATCAACTAGCATAGAAGTTTCAACAAAAAGGCCCTGAAACCTCATTTTCTAAATGTGAGCAATACTTCCTTGACCTTCACTGGGGACTCCCCAGGGCTAGAGCTAATCCCTTCCCTATATTGGTTTCCACAGTGTCACATATTAGTATATAGTAGTTTAAGAGACTTGCAGAATTCAGTGAAGTGTACAAAAATTTACAACAATTTGGAATCATAATTTATAATTAAAATCTGTCATTTCTTCACTATTGATGTATGAACTCTTGTAATAATTGGCACTCAAAACTATAAACCTTTTATGAATATTAACTTGAAATGAATTTAACACTAATACATAGTTTGAGATATATAAACTAACACAATTTTTGTGTATATATGTGTATATATATAAAGCCTCCATATTTTGAATTTTAGTTTTTTATATCTAAATAATTTTAGATATAAAATTTATAATGTTAACTCATAACATTATTATTTAGTATCATATGATTAAAGGAAGAGTGGTATTTGTTAACTAATTGGCTCAACAAAATTTAAGAACAATCAAAATAAACTAGAATAAATCAAATGGTGAAATAAATTCTACATGTTAATTCATATAAATTATAACTTAAAATAATCAAAATTTCTCAAGCATATGATAATATGCCTGAGCCTTAACTGGATTTTAATTCAGTAATCTGTGAACTTAATTACATTAGTGAAAAGCACATTTCTTCTACTATACTTAGATACATAGTTAGCTTTTTTAGTACTCACTTATTGATTTGGTTAATATATATTAAATATACAAGGGGAGAAAGAGAGAAGACAGAATGAGGGAGAATGAGATAACCAGGTAGAGCTTGCCTATAATTTCCCAATTGTATATTAATTACCATCACTTCTAATTGCTTTCTGAATATTTTAATTACTTAGCTGAAAAATCAAGGATTTTTAGGATTATAAATATGGAAAAAGAAAGAGAAAGGGAGAGCAAAACCAGGTCAGAGAATCAGAGATAAAGAGACCTAGAAAAGTCATTTAGGCCAGTAATATTGTCTGGCTAATTGTACCCTTCTAAATAGGTGAACTATTCACATCTCATTTATTGTAACTAGGTTAAAGTTATGTTTAAAAGAGCCTGCTTTATTATTAAGAGTTGATGAGATATTTAAACAAGAATGATATAATCAGATATTTTTAGAATGGTCAGTTCTGCAGCAGGAGGGAGATAGACTAAAGACAGGGAAGCTAGTGAGGAGCTCTTCGCAAGACTCACAATGAGCATTGACGTGAGCTAGAACAAGGTGGCTCTAAGTGGTAAATGTGACAGGATTTAACATGCAAATTTTTAAGCATTACAAAAGGTAAAAGAAAGAATCTAAAGTACTCTCAGGTTTTCATTTTGACAGTTTAGTTTGTGATTTCACCATTTGGAAAGATGAAGAGTAAAGAAGGACAATAGCTTTGAGCAGGGTTAAAGATGATTAATTTCTAAGACATGTTCAGTTTGAAGCATTTGTGGGCTAGTCAAGGAAAGATGCAATGGACAATAGAGACAAAGATTGGAAGCTCCATAGAGAAAACTTTGAGCTTTTAAAACCGTAGATTAGGAAGATGTCAAAATGTGACATATTTCACAGTGAAAAGTCAAAGACACCAGAAGAGATTTGCAAAATTGAGAGGAATTATAATTATGAAGCCTGACAACATGAAAATACACCTACAGTATATCTCATTTGGGATAATAGCAATGTAGAGAGTATATATGTATATAAGCTGTCTGAAAGTTACAGAAAAAAAAAATTGCTGGATATCAGCAATCTTCTTATTTTCAGAATTTTCATTTCTGCTCCTGCTGTATGGTTGTTAGTGCTTTTTCTAAGGTTTCATAGAGATGTTAAAGAGAAAAGTCTCCACGAGCTGTCTTGACCATGCAAATAACCACATGTAACCTTCCTGAGTCTGTATGGCCCCTGGCAAAATGCCAGGTGTTATTTTTGACTTGTTTACAGACTCTAACATAACCTATTAGCATTTATGAAGTTATTTCTAATAAATTAAGACACAGCACCTCTTAGTTATTCTTTCCAGATTATAGAGTCCTAATTATTTAAGTGCATCTTCATAAAGAAATCTTTCCAACTCTTTGATCATTCTAATTGGGACTTTAAAATCTTTTTTTCTCCAGTCCCGTTTTAGCTTTCTTGCAGTGTTACAACCAGTCATCATTGTAGCCTGTGTTTCTTCCTCAGAAGGCAGAGCTTGTGCTCTACAAGCTTTTTATCCTAGGTGATAGCAGATTATTTGCCATGAAGCAGTGTTCAACAAAAGTTGGCTAAATAAAAAAGTAAGAAATTAATTTCCAATAGAATTCTGGATCACACCAACCCATAGTGTCCTTTTTGATCTTTTTATATTATACTGGTCTAATGTTATCAGGGAAAAAAAAACAACAACAACAACAGAATAATACTCTATCCTTAGTCTATGCCAGGTATGGACAAAGCATCACACTGAACCAAACCTGGAAAACTTTCCACTTTTATAAAGGAAATGTACTGAAAATCTTCCACAGTCATCATTTCACATTTTCTCATGGCTATTGTCATATTATAATGGCAGAGTTGAGTAATTGCAACAGAGACCATATGGCCCCAAAATACTGAAGCATTTGCTGCTATATGACCCTTTGCAGAAAATATTTCCCAACCCTAGATCCATAATATAAGTGGTATGTATAGTGTATTATTTATATGTTTGGTATCACTTTTTCTCTGTAAGTGTTGGACATTATTTATATAAACATATCTCATTTAGCTTTCAGCCTGTAACTTTGTGAATTACACTATAGTTTAATCCCATTCATAATCCATTGGTATGTATCATCCTTAAACTTAAAGAGAAAATCAATCTTTTGTGGAAATTCTGGATAAGTGTCAAAGCAGAGAGCTCTGCTATGATTATTCTAAATTCTATTGATGACATCAATTGTATGATTTTGCATTTATACAAATGATTTATCATATATTATCTCACTTATTTGTTTAAAAAATCCTATGATTTAAAGATTATTGTTATTACTATTGCTCTAAAAAAGGAAAAAAAATAAGGTAGCTGCACAAATACATCACTAAAGCAAAATATCATTCACTTTTTTTCCTCTGATGGAAGAGTCCTACTGTAGATGATTTCTTCATTTTTGAATCTCAGAGGGATAATAAGTCTTTAAAATTGCAGTCTTTTCTCATCTCCCTCCAGTCTCTCTAAGTATAAGGAGAAGCTAAGAATGTCAGGTTTCACTAATATCAAATCTGCATCCTTCTTAAAGGCATAAACAACTGCAGTTTCATTTGCAATAATATTTCAGTTCTTCCCCTCCCCATAAGGGAATTATCTTTTTGAGAAACTTAAAATGAGGACAGTACTTAATCTAACTAGTTAAAAGTTATCTTTATTTCAATTCAGCAAAATTCATACAAGTCTGAATCATGATAAATACAGTTACTAATATACCAGTTTTCTATCCTATATCTAACCTATTAATTTTGCAGTTTTATTTAACCCTTTCTCACTGTCTCCAGGCCCCATGATAGGTCTTATTTGTCCACATTTTTAATCTCTTGATTAAAACAACAATGTGATTGAAATTTGAACTAGTAGCCACAGTTTCTTGGTGTACCTACCAGTAATACCCTGTAAAATTTTCAACATCTGCTAACCACCCTATTCTCGGTGTTTCCAGGCCACACACCAGCTCTTATTTGTGCACGTCTTTATTCTCATGAGTACACCAACAATATGAAATGAATTCAAAGGCATTCTATCCTGCTTTTCTTTGGGACTCCTTTAAATATCTAATTTGCCTTCTATTAGTGAAAAGAAAGTTTGCCAAGAAGAAAACTTCTGAAGGCAATAATGAAAGGTGAATATACAGTGGGAGTCAACAACAACTAAAATCCAGGTAGAGTTCCTAGAGTTCCAGTCTTTCTTCCAGAGAACATAAATGAGTTCTAAATATTTTTTTTTATTCTTTACTTGCATTGTGAAGCAATACATAATACTCTTCTTCTCTATATTACACAAACTTTTTTTCTAATACAAATAGATGTTTATTAGAGATAATGTACAGCTAAGAAGTCTTCCATAAATAAGAAAGGACCTGTGAGTCTATTTGCATTCTGTTTAGAAAAAGACAACCCTCCATTGAAAAATGCTTTTGGATCCTGATTGTTAATCTTCAAAACAAATCTAGAATTATCCTCTAGAGTGCTAGGTGATATAAAAAAAAAATTGAAGCATAATAATAATCTCTGCTGATTTGGGATTTAGAGTGTAACATGAACTCTTTAGTGGATACTGGGCTCCTTAAAACTGTTTGACTCTAAGAAGCATTTTCAAAGCTATCTAAAACTTCTTTGTACTAACTAAAGAGATCTCAGTTGCATTTCTGAGAGCTCAACTCTTGGGAAATTTGAAATACTTTAAACATGTGTTTGAGTTGGTTAGCTATAAAAGCCATTTTCACATGGGGTTTTTCCCAGTGTCATTCCCTGAGCAATATGGTCCACAGGAGCCAGATAGTAAACGAATTCTGTCTGCTTGTTTTACTTCCTCTCCTTAAACTTTATTTTTTTTTTCTGAGAACAGAAAAACCTGCTCCATATGTCTGGGTACTGCTGCTTTGGAGGCCTTCACGTGAAGATAATAGGCACAGCTTCTTGGCATATCCCCTGGTAATTCTCAGGAACTTTTAAACATCTGCAAAACACCCCTTGCTCACTGTCTTCAGGCCACATGATAGGTCTTATTTGTCCACATCTTTAATCTCTTGATTAAAACAACAATGTGATTGAAATTTGAATTCAAAGACATTCTTCTCCCATTCGCTTTGTCCTAATGGTGTCTACTTCCTTGTAGTCTCTCCCCGGTACAAAGCACAATAATTAAAGACACAGTTCTTCTGGATAGTTACAGTGTGTTGATGAAAATAAGAAACAAATGGAATGGTTTCAGTCTTGTGGAGAGTCTGTATTTCAACAGAGGCAGAAACCCAACCCACTGATAACTGCATTTGCTAAGAATGAATTAGGCCAATTCTTGTGGTCTGATGTTGGAAAAATGAAATAAAGACATTTTCTATGGTTTCATATCAACTCTTGTTCTAATTTCAATTTTACCAAATAGGAAGATTACTATTGTGAAAAGAACAGTTTAAGCAGTAGTGGGAGTATAACCTAAGATAACCCTGAGTATCATATTTAAGTAGAACTTGAACAGATAGAATATAAACCTGGTGAGAACAGGAGCAGGGGACTGCTGTTCATTGTTATATGTACTCTATTGTTAATTCATTGGGATTGAACTCCTAGCCAACAGCACCATCCCTCCTGCCTGAACAAATGTATTTATCACGTTATTTTCTCTGTAAGGCACAACACAGTTTGTTCACTGAGAACACTATACAACCCTGCAGCAATAGTGTCATTGGTCATGTTGAACACAGAATCACCCTGAAAAAAGCATAAGAACGTGAAAAATATGACACTGGAGAGACTTTGAAAAAGACTTGTCTACAATAGGAGCTGAAACAAGCACCAGAGTTTTGCCCTGTTTGATGTCATCTGAGAACTTTTACTTTAAGTGTTCAAATGTTTCACCACTCTACACATGCCCCCAAATGACTGTGAAAGCATGAATATTGATTTGGGTATTATAAACACTGTCACTTTAGCAAATGGGCAAGTTTTACAAATACAGAATCCAAAAATAATAAAGAATTAATTAACAATGAGTACCAATTGCATATGAAAGGTATGTTTATACATCTCATTATATATAAAGTGATTTAGGGGAGTTAGATATAGTATATAGAGAATAATAAATTAGAAAACAGATGTATAATAGGCAAAAGCAAAATTAAGACTAAAGACAAAACAAAATATATTCACACCACAGATTTTCAACGAGTTATTAAAATCAGGTCTCATATTTGGATTTAAGGTTCTGGGTATATAGAATTATATGATAATTCAAGCATGGAATCTGGAAAGCACTGATATTGAAGGGTTGGGTATGATAAGAACTTACATATTAAGTCAAATATACCAAAAATGAGCTTTTCATTTTTCTTGATTGTATACCACTTTTCTGACCTATGCAAAATTATGTTTGTCTATTTTCGTTTCTATGTATGACTAAAATACCTGGCAAAAAAAATTTAGAGGAGGGAAAATTTTCTGGGGAGGCGGGGAGGTTCAGTTCATCATGGGCCAACTCCATCACTCTGGGCCCAAGATGAGGCTGAGCATATGGAAGAAGGGCATGGTGGAAGATTATTGCTCAGTCCATGGCAGCCAGGAAGGAGAGAGTGAGTGTAAGGAGACAAGTTCAAAATATAATCCCAAAGGACCATCCCCAGTGATTTGCTTCCTTCAGGCACTCCCCACCTTCCTACAACCCAGTTGGCCCATTCAAATCATTAATTCATTACATGGATTAATTACCAAATGGATTAAATCCCCTGATTAGGTTATATCTCTTAAAATCTATTCATGTCACCTGTGAACATTATTGTCTTAATACAGAGCTTTTCTGGACAACACTTCATCTTCGAAAGATTAAAAAAGTTGTAGTACAAATTTTATTTCAAGGAAATCAATGTTAAGAAACCACTCTGCATCTCAATAATCTACAAAGTATGACTCTTTAATAACTTTGTGAGATGAAAACTGGTGCTATATATACTGATCAAATCATCCTAAGCAAACTATAATTTACAAAATTATGGAGAAATTACATAGGTGCATCAGGTTTTTGTGCTCAAAATTAATGATAAGATAGTTCAGGTAGAGAAAAACATGACAGGTGAGGTAAATTCAGTTGTATATCTTCTTCCAATTCTGTATTTAAAGACACCATGTTGATTCACTAAAAGTGACCCTCTTCAGAATTATTTACACCAGAGATATCAGAAAATAGTAAGGGATGCTTTTTCCCTAAAAATTTTTTTTTAAACATTTATCAGCATATACTTGACTAAAATTCAGAGTGCAATACATTACATATTTCCTATAAAATATATCATATTTTCTTAGATAATAAATCATTAATATTCATAATTTGTACTTTCTTCCTTCTATATATAGTAGGCTAAGAGCTAAGGAAATACAATGAAGTGGAATGCCACTGAAATTCTGTTACTATTTTCAGTTTCCATTTCTTCTTTCAGAAAATAATTATTTCTGTTATTTTGGAACATAACTTTTTTTAGCTTTCTACTTTCAAAAAGCTGTTAAAATAGTTTGAGCTGCTTTGTTACAAATAGCTTTATGAAATGCTAGTGATAACAATTATCTAGGACTGCTCCTAAAATACACCAAAAGGAAAAGAATGTCTAAAATATCATGCTACATATGCTTATTTTGAGTCTATTAAAATTGGTTTACTATCATAGCTTCTCTCTAACAGAAAAGATACTTTGGTAAATTTTTTTATTCATTTTTTTCTGTTTACCAAAATCATGATACTGTCTGCCTTGGAAGAAATCTTTATTGTGGTTCTACCTCTGTAATCTACAACTTCTTTCTTGTTCTTGACAATCTATTTTCTTCTTAAGTACATAAGCCATGTTTTGTTTTTCTCTAAAAGTATAACTAAAACTCAATGTTATTGTCAACATAATTCATGATTCACACAAAATAAATTAATAGTTAAATACTACTGGATACTTTCAATAATAGATGTGCTTTTACTGTTATTTTAAATTTTTAAAATTTTTTTTGACATCCAATCTTATTCTTGCAGTGGCGTATAATTTTAGGAGACTTTGCCTCATTTCTTTCTGACCCAGTTGTCAATAGACTCTAATCTATTTCTTTATAATAAGAAATTCTAAAATTCCTCATTAATAAGTCAGTGATTAATAACTATGTGCTCTGATTACTGAAGGCAACTAATATTTAAAAAGTTGGTCAGAAGATTACACCAAAACTTTTAATTTAAAGTGTGGCAATACCAAGTAGAGACTAAGCTATTTTGATTTATTTTATTTTTAAGTCAGTTTTTATTCTAAGACATTTCATTTAATTTTTTAATGTCATATTTGGATATTCTAAAATATATTTAGGATATTTTCTTTAAACTCATGGCTGATTCCTTTTGATTGCCTTTTTTTGGTAAATCAAAATAACAGAAAACATAAAGAAGCTATTATTAATTCAGGCCCTACCATCTTAAGATGCCACAATGAGGTGCACAATGTGGCTCATTACATTGATTCTTAGTGTCTTATTTTCACATATATCAGAGGAGTCAGGGAAGTTTTCTGTAAATAGCACAGATATGGGGCCACTAGCTACGGCTTCCTCTCTCTACAATCTATCTGTAAGTAGTTTTCTCATTTGTAAAAGGAAGGAGTTAACTAAATAAGCACTAAGCTTGATTTTTTGGCACTCTTAACTCTACATTTTTCAAATATAAAATTAAAAAAAAAAAACACATGGAGATGGCATATCGGGTGACATATGCATCCTCCTTCCAACTCTTTTTATTCTCAGTCTGAGAAAGGGTGGTGTGTGTGTGTGTGTGTGTGTGTGTGTGTGTGTGTGTGTGTAACAATAAAAATAAAACTATTTCAAAGCAAAATATAAAAGTCTAGTTTTCCACAAATAAGTAAATATTTATTATATTATACAAAACAGTATTTATTTATATTATATATAAACATATGCATTTTAAGAACATAATAAAACAATTTGTCTATGACTCATGACACAATTAAAAAAGTTACTCCTACTCTTGGAAGATAGAATTTACTTTTTAAGTGGAAATCTAATAAAGCTCAATCTTGTAGGGTAAGTGGTGCTTTTAGAACAACAGCACTATCCTACATAATAGATGAGGCCCTGAATAGATTCATTCAGGCAATGAAAGCATACCTTAGAATTCATTTTAATTCACAGTTAAAAGTTCTAAAACACTTGCCATAATTAGATGATTTTTATTTCCTTGTAGATAATATATATTTTTTGTTTGGATTCATTTTGATATAATTTTAAAAGCATGGAATATAATTTGCCCTAATTCAGCACCCAATGCTTCTACTTTCTCTAACATCCTCCCTTTACCTGGTCCCCTTCCTCTGCTTTACTGATCTTTCTACTATTTACTTATAGTTTTGTTTTTTTTTAAATTAGTGTCTAGTGCATATACATAAAGGTGACATTGGCTGTGGTATATTCTTATATGTACATAGGGAAACAAGGTCAGATTCCTTCCATTTTTCTTACCTTATCTCATCCCTCCTTCTTCTCCTCAACCCCTTTCCTGTACTCCACTGATCTTTCTTCTGACACTATCTAGTTTTAAAGCAGTTTCATTCTCTATATCTTATCAATACTTACAAATTAACTATTTTTATGGACATAAAGTTAAGCAGAACCTGTTAACCACTCTTTAGACTTTGCCATGAGGATTCATTTTTGCCTTAGACAGTGAGTACACTAGGAGTGACTGAGATGCTTCTCTAAGTACCAGTCATTCACAAGAAATATTTAGAGTGATTTATTACAATTGTCCTTTTTGTCCTCATACAGAACCTAAAACTTTGTTAGTTTGTAGTTTAACTCCATTTTCTTTTTTTCATATTTTTTATTCATTTTAATTAGATACACATGACAGTACAATGATCTTGACATATCATACTATTTGAATCAGATGGGGTATAATTTCTCATTTTTCTGAGTGTACAGGTTGCAGAATCACATTGGTCATACAGTCACGTATATATATACAGCAATAATAATGTCTATTTTATTCTGTTGTCCTTGCTTTCCCCCCTTCCCCTCCCCTCCTCTCCCATCACTTCTTTCTACCCAATCTAATGTGACACACTTCTCCTGTTTTTTTTTCTTTTTCCTCACTTCGTCATACATGTATTCTGTATAATGATGAGGGTCTCCTTCCATATTCTGTGCATTTACCCTTCTCCCTCCCTTTCCCTCCCTCCTCTCTTCCTTATTTAGTGATAATCTTCTTCTCATGCTCTTACTCCCTACCCCATTTTGAGTCACCCCCCCTTATATCAGAGAAGACATTAGGCATTTGTTTTTTAGGGATTGGCTAACTTCACTTAGCATAATTTGCTCTAATGCCATCCATTTCCCTGTAAATGCCATGATCTTGTTATTTTTTTAGAGCTGGGTAATATTCCTTTGTGTATATATGCCACATATTTTTTATCTACTCATCCATTGAAGGGCATCTAGGTTGGTTCCAAAGTTTAGCTATTGTGAATTGTGCTGCTATAAACATTGATGTGGCTGTGTCCCTGTAGTGTGCTGTTTTTAGGTCTTTGGGGTATAGTGTGAGAAGAGGAATAGCTGGGTCAAATGGTGGTTCCATTCCCAGCTTTCCAAGGAATCTCCATACTGCTTTCTAAATTGGCTGCACCAATTTGCAGTCCCACCAGCAATGTATGAGTGTACCTTTTTCTCCACATCCTCACCAGCATTTGTTGTTGTTTGACTTCATAATGGCTGCCATTCTTATTGAAGTGAGATGGTACCTTAGAGTAGATTTAATTTGCATTTCTCTGATTGCTAGAGATGGTGAGCATTTTTTCGTGTATTTGCCATGAGGACCAATACTCTTCAATCTATTTAAGGAACTAGAAAAAGAGGAGTACTTCCAAATTCACTCTATGAGGCCAACATCACCCTGATTCCAAAACCAGACAAAGACACTTCAAAGAAAGAAAACTTCAGACCAATATCTCTAATGAATATAGATGCAAAAATCCTCAATAAAATTCTGGCAAATAGGATACAAAAACATATCAAAAAGATTGTGCACCATGATCAAGTGGGATTCATCCCCGGGATGCAAGGCTGGTTCAATATACGGAAATCAATAAATGTAAGTCACCACATCAATAGACTTAAAGACAAGAACCATATGATCATCTTGATAGATGCATAAAAAGCATTCGACAAAATACAGCATCCCTTTATGTTCAAAACACTAGAAAAACTAGGGATAACAGGAACTTACCTCAACATTGTAAAATCTATCTACACTAAGCCTCAGGCCAGCATCATTCTAAATGGAGAAAAACTGAAGGCATTCCCTCTAAAATCTGGAACAAGACAGGGATGCCCTCTCTCACCACTTCTATTCAACATAGTTCTGGAAGCACTAGAGAGCAATTAGACAGACAAAAGAAATTAAAAGTATAATTATAGGAAAAGAAGAACATAAACTAGCACTTTTTGCTGATATGATTCTATACCTAGCAGACCCAAAAGGTTCTACCAAGAAACTTCTAGAACTAGTAAGTGAATTCAGCAAAGTGGCAGGATATAAAATCAACACCCATAACTCAAAGGCATTTTTGTATATCAGTGACAAATCCTCTGAAATGGAAATGAGGAAAACTACCCCATTCACAATATCCTCAAAATAAAAAAAAAACAAAACTTGGGAATCAATTTAACAAAAGAGGTGAAAGATCTATACAATGATAAATCCATTTTCTAATTGTGCTTTCCAAGGTTTATTTAAACACTCTCATTTATTTTATTGTTATTTTTTTCTAATCTTTTCCACTTAACTGATTTATTTAGCATACTGAATATTTTCTTTCACTCATGTTCCATGAAGTCAAATTTTGAGTTAAATAACATTTCACATTAAAAAAAAAATCTTAGCATGCTGGGCTTCGTGGGAAGAACTTTGGACTGAGTATCTGGTATTCTATAACTTTTCCATGTATTGTCATTTATTTTTTTCTTTTTCAATTAGAAGTTTTTAGACAATTTGTTTTTTTAACTTATTTATCATGATGCTAAAATATATGACCTTTTAAAACATTTTTTTCTAGTTCCCTTACTAGAAAACCACCATGACAATTTTTGCTCCTTTCAACATGCAGTTGTAGTTTTGAGATTTCAAAAGAAGATTGGACCCATCTTTTACATGATAGAAGTTGAGGCCCACAGAATGCATATTTATGTATATCTATAATATATATCAATATTTTTTTAAAAACAAAGTACTACACATATAAATTGTCCAGACCAGGAGAAAACAGACAAACAAGCAAAAGTCCAAAGGATATATAAATCCATAGGACCCTAATTTTAAGCCAATCACATCTCCTTTGCTCATTGTTAATTAGTCCAACTTCTACCTGAAAACTTACATTGGAATCTATATCAGATTCAATGGTATTCTGATACAAGGAGGAAAAGAAAGAAGGAAGGAAGGAAGGTCTGTCCAGGCAGAGTTCACCTTCATGGTACTCTGGGAAGAACAAAAGAGGTAATGCTTAAGAACAGGTAACTACAATAGTGGTTTCTTTACCAATATTCTAATTAACTTTTAAATAATGACAAGATAATATGCTGTGGCTTTTACAGTTTTATTATTTTTATCTGGCTTTCTCTTTTTTAAATGAACTATTGGTTTTTCTAGTATTTACTTTGTTAATAACAGTATTTTTAGAAATGTCAACTATCAAGATTTGTAAGATGTTATTAAATATATTTAGGGCAAGCTAGAAACATTTTCACCTTCAATTTCTTGATATAAGAAATAAATCACAGATACTGATGGTGTCTATATTCCTTTCCAATATTAAAATTGTATGACTTTGGCCAAACATATAATGTAAATTTCTTCTACATTTCTTGAAGTAATACCTGCAAGATGCTGGAATTTATTCAAAACGTAAGACTGCAGTGAAATGATTCATGATTCCCAGATCACTGTAGATATATTCACATGTCATTGCACATAAAAACTATTTTTATAACACTATAAAATGCTCATCTTATTGTATTTATTTTACTATAAAATATATAGCTATAGAAATGTCTGAGATGGCACACCTGTTCTTAATCCAGCAATATACATGGTAAAATTGGAAACAATTCACCTGTTACATGAGGCAAAAAAAAGTGTCCTTCTGAAATTTCTTTCCCAGGAGTAAAAGAGAGGTACAACATTTAAACTCCATCAAAAATATCCACCAATTGCCAAATCTGTACAAAACATTTTACTGTGTGCTGCAGCAAACAACAGTCAGATGTCATTCCAAAGGACTTAAAATTCATTTATAAGCAGCATAAAGTAAGCATTTATTCTTGTCTTTCTGCATTCATTAATTCAGGATGTACCCATTCTTATTTAGTAGTATCCATGGAGCTTACATTTTGGTGAAAACAGGAAAAATCATATCACAGATAATTACTGAGTGTTGCAAATGCTAAGTAGACAAACCAAACATGGAGAAATGATCAACATTTTCAGGGTGGTTTCTTTGCATGGACCGGTCAAGCAAAGTCCTACTGGGGAAGTAACATTTAAGCTCAGATTGAACATCAAAAGGAAAACAGTTTTTTGTTTGTTTGTTTTGTTTTTTATGTTATTTTGCAGTAATGGGGATAGAACCCAAGGCCTCACACAAGCTAGTTAAGCATTCTAGCACTGAACTACACCCACAAAACCTGCAAATAGCTTTTAGAATATATATATATATATATATATATATATATATATATATATATATATATATATATATATATATATATGAATTATACTTGAGGTACAGCAAGATACATTGCAAAGAACCTAAATTTTCAAGTATTTAACTTGTCTGAAGAACAACAACTAGATGACAGATATTCTGTGATTTGAGTTGAAGTCAAGAAGACAGGCAGGGAGTGGATTTGCATTCATAAAATGTTTAAATTATACTTTAAACATTAGAAAAAGCCATAGATTTAAGTAGTTGAGTGAATGAATGGTTTTTGGTTTCAAAAAATCAGTCAAACTTTCCTGTGGAGAAAGACTGACAGAAAGAAGACCTGCTAGGGAGTTTCTTTAAGAAACTAGAAAGAAATTATGATGAAATAATGAAGTTATGATGGTGAAACTAGGCTGAAAAGATGATGGTTTTGGTGATTATTAATGGAGCTGAAGCTAAGTGGACAGACTCGGGATATGTTTTGAAGGTGAATTTGAGGATACTTGTTTGGATGCTGAGATTAAGAAGACACAAGGAAAAGGGAAGAGTTTTCGATTTTGGTTTTAGCAAATATGCTGCAAATTTAGCAAATAAAAATAATTTTACTGAGATGAGGAATGAGGGAGGTTGTACTATGGGATTCAGTTTTAACTTAGAAATGCCTTTTTGATACCTACCTGGAGTGACTAAGGAAGTAGATACACCATCCTTTCATTAAGAGAAATGGCATAAAATTTACTATTAAAATAAGTGAATTTTAATATACCAATCAATATGTCAGGATAACACAAGTAAGGTTAAAAGGATCTAGGTTTGCTACCTTCTTTTCTCACTTGATTTTTATTATTACTTTTTTGACTAATCAAAGTGCATGTATTCTCATGTAGAGCATGTTTTGACGTGTAATTACTTGAGTTTACTAAATCAGGCTAGTTGGCAAAAGTATTATCTTGCATAGTAACCATTATAGTTAAAAAAAAGGAAGGGAAGATAAAAAGAAAGAAATGAAATAACTAAAGCTTAACACTAAGAAGACTTAACAAAACAATTTGTAGTTCTCTGATAGTTGATTCCCTTTTTTTTTTTTTTTTTTTTGTCTAAAATTCATCAGAAAGCATTATAATGAACATTATAGAACAACATTCCAATCTGTAAAAAAAAGAAAGTTTTTGGTCCTCCTAAAATATATTTTTCATTATGTTGAATAAATTAAATAATCAGAAATACTTGAGTGCCCACTTTGTGTCCAGTGAATCGTATAATATGTGTATGGTACATACTACGTAAATATTATTCTTTTCAAAAAATTTCTTTATCTAGGACAGCAACTTTCTTCCAACTGTTTAAAACTATTTTTCAAGGCAGATCCTCTGATAAAGTTGGTATGCCTTGCAAAACCAAATATTTTAAATAAAATATTTAAACAGATATCTGAATATTGACCTGATGTAGTTTCTTATTTTACATTAGCAATATATCAGCAGTTTTTCAGATTTTATTTTATTTATACCTGGATTTGGAGCCATTTAAAGTTGTTCTTTAAGTACATTTTATTAAAATATACATGACTAGATTATATATATTAATTCATGTATTTGGAAAGATCTTTGACAGCAGATACTATCAATGTAAAATAACCATAAAACACTATTTTAAAAGTTTATAATATCCATGTATAAATATTGAACTTTTAAAAATTCAACATATTTCCCAGAACCAGAATTTTACTGACATAAGGTTTTCTGAAACATGTCTTTGCATGTATATGATGTTATTCAGAACTAATTTGGGGCCTGTGGTTAAAATTAAAACATGTGGCATTAGGTAGATTTTTATAAAGGCTCCATTAATAAACATTATTGATTTTTAAATTTTTGCAGGGTCTAACAAACTTGAGTTCTTTTTTTACAGCTTTGTCATAAAAGTGTACATTTAATTAAATTTCTTTTAAAATGAAACATAAAAATTGTACATGTTAATGGAGCATCATGTAATATTTCCCTACATGTATGCATTGTGTAATATGTAAATCAGGATAAATATATCCACCTCCTCAAATATTTATCATTTCTTTTCAGTGAAAACATTGAAAATTATTTCCTTTAGCTTTTTGAAATGTGCAGTACATTATTGTTTGTAGTCACCCTACTATGCAAGAGCTCACCAGAACTTCTGATCCTATCTAACTGTAACTTGTTACCCATTGACAAACGGTTCTCCATTGCTCCCCACCACTGTTCTCCCAGACTCTAGTTACCACCATTCTATTCTTTACTTAAATGAGATCAACTTTTTAGATTCCATTTCTGAGTGAAATCATGCGTACTTATCTTTCTGTGTGCCTGGTTTATTTCAGTTAACATAATGTTCTTCAGTTCTGTCTAGGTTGTTGCAAATGGCAGGATTTCATTTTTTGTGACTTAACAGTATTCCATCATGTAAATGTACCGCATTTCTTTATCCATTCATCACCTTAAGTTGTTTCCATTTCTTAACTATTGTGAGTAGTGCTGAAGTAAAAATAGGAGTGCAGATGTATCTTTGATATAAATAAAGTTCATTTCCTTTGGATATATACTCAGTATCTGGATTGCTGAATGATTACAGTTGTTTAATTTTAATTTTTGAGGAAACTCCATACTATTTTCAATAATGGCAAGATGAGTGTATATTCTGACAAATAGTATGCAAGGATTCCTTGTCTCCACAATCTTCTCATTACTTCTTTGTTTAGATGGTTGGAAATCTTCTTATAGGGGAGTATAAACTCAGCCTAGACAGCAACTTGGATTTGTAAGACATCCCTAGTCTTTTAGACATATCTCAGCACATTGCATAAGGATTGCATTAATTCCCTACATGTTCTCACACACATTGCTTCAGGGAAGAATTTTGATTGTTTGAGCTTACACTGAGTGTTCTTTATTTTATTTAAAAATACAGCAAAGCCTTAAGTACTATTTCTTTGACTCAATAATACCCAGCAGATTGCATGAATCCTATTCTACTTATGAGACTAAAATTGATGTAATCCCCTAATTGGCAAAACAATAATAATTTAACAAATAGTCTCATTCACTTTCTTCTGTCTAAAAGTTTGTTCTGCACAGTTTCTTTTCTAACTTCTTTTTTTTAATTTTTTATTGGTTGTTCAAAACATTACAAAGCTCTTGACATCATATTTCATACATTTGATTCAAGTGGGTTGTGAACTCCCATTTTTACCCCAAATACAGATTGCAGAATCACATCGGTTACACATCCACGTTTTTACATAATGCCATATTAGTGTCTGTTGTATTCTGCTACCTTTCCTATCCTCTACTATCCCCCCTCCCCTCCCCTCCCATCTTCTCTCTCTACCCCATCTTTTGTAACTTCTTTACATATTATTGGCTTCCTCTAATTTCTTTATTTCAGTAAGTTTGTTTATTTAATAGCTCTTTATTAAATTTCTTCTCAGTGTTAGACTACTGATTTAGGAATTGAGTATATCAATGAACAAATACTTTCTTCATGGAACTTATAGACTAATGGCAAAAGAAAAGGAAAAAATAATATATGCATATGTAATTACTGACTCAAAAAGAATAAGAGAAACAAATAATAAGAAAGTGATAAAACAAGAAAAACTCTTCAGGATTGGATAGCCAAAAAGCTTCCCAATTTGAGAAGACTAAATTTGAACCAAGACCACATGGATTAAAACAGTCCATTCTTCAAATGAGTCTATAATAGGTAGTTAGAAAGAAGAGTTTGATGAGACTCTTTTGAAATAAGTGAGTAAAAACAACAATTTTTAATTTTTTTTTTTTAGAAATTGGGAAGAGTTGCATGTAACTAGAGGGTGGCAATCAAATGAATACCACCTGAAAAAAAATGATAAATTCAGAAGAGGATGGGTATCATTTAAGTAAGACAAAGATATAACCCCTAATGTTCCTCTTATTTCAGAATGATAAGTATGTTGTGGTGAAATTATTTGATAGTATATCCATTCCAGGAGGGGAAAATGAAGCTAATGCATGGCTGTTTTGAAGTCTCATGTACCATCTAGACATTTGGTGATTCACTAGAAGGACTGGGAGGACTTACACCACCACAACAGACCCCAATCTTATGTAGGGGTCCATTTGTGTCTAGTCATGCTCTCCCTGACGCCTTGCCAAGGGAGCCCCATCTTCATCAGTGAAAGGTAAAAATGTGCGAACAATGAGTCTGCCCAAGGAACAATGTTTGAGACTCAAAGTTCAAGGGTTTTTGCTTGAAAGATGGTCACATAGGATAAGATGCAACTAATGAAATTCCACATTCCTAGAAGGAAATCTGATGTTCAGTGACCCAGGCAGGTAATATAACCTTATCAGTGGATTAAACTTTTCAAAGGCTGAATTTCCAGACACCAACCAAACCTTTAAGCAGGCCTTCTATAGGTACCTGCTTTAGGACTACTGTAAGTCTTTCTACGCAGCTGCTAAGGATATGGGTTCAACACATTAGAGAGAACAGCATTCAGAAGTTTAGAACTTGATTCACCATACTGGAAGTGCCCATCTTTTCCCACAAAGGTTTAGTCAGAGTTCAATCCAATCTCAATTTATTCCTACTCTACACAATCATCTTTCATTTTCTGTCTCAATTCTTTTATTGAAATTTTCATTCCTTAAGTCCTGAAGGTATTATTTGCATTATGTTCATGACATTTATCCCATTATCATGTATTGTATTTCCTAATGGTTTAGTCTCATTTTTTCATTCCAAATTGTAAATACTCTCAAAGAATGAATTTTAATTGTGATTAGGCAGTTACCACACTCTGTATATGAGAAAAGAAATGATAGCAGTAATTTAGGATATGTAAGTGAAAGAAATATTTTAAATGTGGAATAAATATAAGGCAATTTATGTTCCTTTTGCATTTTTATTTACTTCAGTGTATTAACATCAATGCTTAAATTTTCAAAAGGAACAAATCCATACTGATAGAAATCATTATTATAACCTGTATAGTAAAAGATCAATGCATAACATCTATACATACTTTACTTTTTACCTCACAATGTTTTTCCTTTTTGATTCAAAGTGCCTAGATGTCTTATATGACAACAAAAAGAGTTAAATTTATTTCTGGAGGAAAAACAAATAGCCATGTAGAAAAACATTATATTTTATTGTGCAGTCGGTTTTGTTATTATTTTATCTCCTGGCAGCAAAGTGAGCATATTTATTATTGTTCTAAACTTCACCAGCCATCCCAATGGTTTCCTATGTTTGTTTATTTTGGGTTGTGGTTATGATTCCTACTAAATGTTTACATATCTCTTCAAGTTTCAGGCCACTTTTAGAAAAGTTATATCCTGGGAAGGTAAGAATTTATAGTCTTAGGAACATATCCACAAAATAATGCAGTATGTTTAACATAATCAGTGATGGAAATAGATTTTGCTATGATGGAATTAATTTTTATATCTATTTCAGTTTTACTAAAGCATAAATGCTAATCTGTGGAAAACAGTGGCTCTTCCTTGCATACCAGACCTTGGAATTACCACTGAGTCTACAACAATAGTGGTGGGTGGACACATGACAATTAGGAAGTGGGTTTCAACCACTAACCCATTCACAAATGCTACTGAAAATGCCTCAAGTCCCAAACCATTGGTTTCTCCCCACAAAGAATGAATGCACAACTTAGAAGTTAAACAGCTTTTTTTCTATTTAATATGAGCAAAGAAAAACTAGAAGTTGAATAAATGTAAATCGATTTGATCTATTTATATAATTATACAAATAATTTAGGTAAAATATCACATTTTCCCTTAATTGCCAAACATGTTTCTATTTCATTTCATGAAAGTAATTTCAGATATTTGTCTTTCCTGAATCTATATGAAATCCTGGGTAGGATTTGTAGTATATCTTGATAGTATAATGGTTAACAGCCAGATAAAATTAGGCAAATTTTGGTTCAAATTCCTGTGTAACTTTAGTAAATATATATAATTTCTTTAATCTCAATTTTCTTATATTTGAAAATGGATACTGATATCAATTTTGGAAGATCTTATAAGAATTAGAAAATATATATAACAGGCTGCAGACTGTCTGCTATTAGTAAGCTCTAGACAAGCATTTTAGAAAGTAGTGGTATTGTTTGCAGCACAGAACCAGTACATATTTTAGGATAGAAATGGTCATTTTCTGATAAATTGCAAGTTTTTTTTTTTTTTTTTTTTTTTCCAGAAGTGTTACCTGCTATTGCCTTAGTATCTTACTGTTGTTTAGGCTGAGGATTATGGCATTGTCTAGATCTTTCCCTGATGCAGCTTTAGCTAGTGTGATGGCTTCCAAAGTTGTCAGAGGGGAAGAAAAACAGCTGTACTAACATCAACTATTCCTTCAATGAGGAAAGAAAGTGATGTCCTGAAGCATCTATAGATCAGTAGGAACCTTCAAATCAAGAAAGACTGAGAACGCATTTTTGAATTACCAAGTTCCACAGTAAAGGCAACTACTAGAAAAGGGGTTTAGACTAGGTGCCAAGACAGTGTTTCTTCAATTCCAGGTACTGTTTTAAGAAATTTACTTACATTAAGTCATGCAATCCCCTAAACAACCAAATGCTATCTCCATGTGCTAGACACTGTTATAACTTTCATTTTATAGATGAGGGAACTGAAACAGGGAGAGGTTGACTGAGGTTCCCAAGGTAACATGGATTATCTGTGATGGGGTTTAAATCCAGTTTATCTGACTTCAGTGTCTGTACCCTAATTAATACACTCTATGGACTCTCAGTGAACAAGGTAATGACACTGCCAAGTAGTCACAGCAGTAGGAGGATCCTGCCAAATGGGAAGTCAAATTTGAGCAATGTTGACAGAGCAGTGATTACTGTGTCAAGTGGGTTTTATAATCAGAGCTTCCTCAGCTTTATAAGCTTCTGGGAATTTCTCTCTCATTCTCTGCTGTGATTCCTGGATGTTTGTTAGAAATATATATTTAGAATTCAGATTGGCCTACAAATATTTTATCCTTAGGGAGAAAAATAAAAGGATAATAGGGTCCCAAAGAGGAAGACCTCATGAAGAAATGGGAAGTTATGAGATATAGTTTAGACAACTATACTAGCACTCTCAGATCTTTTAGTATGGGAAAAAATTTCAAAAAAACAACAAGAATATTTGTTTTCAAGTCCCCCCTTTCCTGTGAACAGATAAGATTATTCTACTTTTAAACTATTAGTTTTAAAAATTCCTCTGTGCTTATTTGGTTCAGCTGATTTTAATTTCTACACTTTTTTATAACAAAATATTTCTAAATATTTTTTAGTCAAACAACAATTACTAAGGAAGGTCCTGTATCAGTTATCCATTGCAATGGAAGGATCACTTCAAATTTAGTGGATTAAAAGGGCATTCACTTACACTACCCCTGAATCTGTGATTAGGGCAGGGCTCACAGAACAGTGCCAGCTCTGATCCTTGTGTCATCACTTTGGCTCTGAGGTCTAAAGGATCTTATTCAAAGATGGCTTATTTGCATGGATGGCAAGTTGATACCAACTAATGGCTTGAAACAGAGCTGTGGTCTTAATCAGTCCCTGCCTAACTCAGTCAGCCTTTGCATAGGTACTGAGATTCTTCACTGCATGGTGGATGAATTCTGAAAACTGGTGTCCCAAGAGATTCTTTAAGAAGTTCTTTTGTCTTTAACAACCTAATCTCAGGTGTTATCTCAGGAAGTCACAAAGAACCACTTGTGACTAAGGAATTGTAGACTTCATTTTTCCAGTAGGAAACTGAAAAAGATCTGGATGAATACTTGGGACTAAAGGTGTAGTCTAGTTATTTTATAAAGAAAGTATCGTTTGCCACAGGTCCCTCAGGCACCTCCAAATCATCTAGTGCTTTCACTGGTTATGTCCCCAAATACAAGACCAATATGTGTGTCCTTTCTCCTGACTTTTAAATTTAGTCATTGAAATCATCCACCAAGATACTCAAAATGTGATCTTTAAGTCATTATAGAACTGAATAGATCATTTTCAATTATTTAAAGACAGACAAAATATTCAAAACATTTAACAATTGAAACTACACAGGCCTTGACTTATCAGAATAAGAACCTGCTATAAATAACCAATGCCACTATATAGACACATAGCAACTGTATATTAGCTCTGCTCATATAAACGACTTGTTTGGGAATCTGTATATTTGCTTTATACATATTTAATACTATAAATAGAATGACTGGCCTCTATAATGTTTCAGCACTTATAATATATAACATTATATAATACATAACATTATATAATATATAATATTATATAATATATACTATGTTATATATATGTACATATAATATCTATTCATATAATTATTTAATAAAACTTTTGACATGTTTACTGTTTTACAATCATATAATATACTTTTTAGCATTTTCACATGCTATTAAATATCTCTCTAAAAAGATATCTCATTTAATTATACTGATGTACCTAATTTATTTAATAGGTTACCTAGCTTAAAATTTGGATTATTTCCAAAATTTTGTTATAATCAATCAAAATGTGATAGCTTGGCTAGGGATGTAGCTTAGTGGTACACTGTGTACTTAGATACTTAGGATCAAATACACACACACACACACATACGCACACACACCCACAACATGCAATTGTTATCCCAGGATGCATACATTTATAATTTCTTCCTTTGTGGAATTTTTCCAGAAATAGAATTATCATTTGAACACAAATTAAGAGTATTAATTATTAATGCTGGGAATAAATATGGCCAAAGTGTTTTCCATAAATGGTATACTAATGTCCATTTCCATTGTAAATAAATGGGACTGTTCCCCTGAAGTTCAAACACCATGACTAGACTATTATTTTCACTTTCTAATGCCTAAAAATACTAGTGATATGCCCCAAATCACAGGGATTATAGATATATTGCTGGTTTAATAATAAATATAAACATGAAAATAAATTAAGGTAATACATCTAATCTTTGTTTTTAAATACCAATTTCAGTTTTCTCAAGAAATAAGTTAAAGAGGGAAATAGCATATAATAATTTTAAAAATTAAAAGTGCTTTCTTTCACCATTAGTTTGAAATCCTTTACTACTTATACAAAAAATCTAATTTGGAATGTTTCTTCTCCAAATTGTACCAATTATTTGCCATACTTTGGCTATTTTCATTCTTTTAATAGACCTTCCGAAAATCACTGGATGAATCATGGATTTTTAGAGATAAAGGTCTTAGTATTCATTCGTTTAATTTATAGATGAAATTAACTACTTTGTTGAAGAAGGTATGGATACTTAATGTTAGACCTAAGCCTAGACTTAAATTCCTTCCTTCAATACCAATTTTTTAAATTACTCTTCCTTTTAAAAATATTATTTGATTTAAAATAATTATTCTACTTGGATTATAAACAAACTTAAATCTCAAGGATAACAAGCTACATTTTCACAAATAATGTGATTATTACTTATTATGTATTAATGACTTAGGACATTCCAGGAAAGAGTAAGCCCCTCATATAACCCCCAAACACCCTTGCTAGGTGGCAATAGAAGCTAGGAGTTTTGACAAAGGTACATAGTTAACCAGTGACTAGCTCAGAATGAAATGCAGTTTTGCATGGTTCTGGGAACCAATTTGTCACAGTGCCTAGACTAGGACACACAATTTACAATGGAAATCAATTATATAAACTAACTTTTTTTTAGGACAGGATAATTATAAATATTTTATAAATAAACATTTGATACACCCAGTATCTTGCACTTGTATAATACAACTGTAACAGTGGGAAATGAATGCAAAATATTTCAATGAAAATAAAATTGCTTTGAAAATCAGGAAGCCTTGTACTACATGTTACAACTGTCATTGACTGTTGAGGGTTTTTCTGTAAATTAGGAAATGTATAGGCCTCAATTGTAAAGTGGTGATTTAATTAAGTGAATCCTGATATCCTTCCAACTTTAATAATCCTCTATTTAAGAATCTTATAAATAGAGTTGAAAAAGGAATAATATCAATTAAATTTCGAATTACTTATTCATCTAACAACATTTTTGCATTATGCAAAAGTGGCTTTACAATCATTGTACATATTATGTATAATCTTTATTTTAGTCAGGCATTCCCCTCTTACCTATAAGATCTCACATATATTCTCCTTAACTATGTATTATAGTACATAATGAAATCTACTTACATTTTCTACACTATTTGGCAAAATAATTTGTACATGGTAGAAGCACAGTTAGGAAAAGGCAGAAAATTGGAAATTTCACTTTAAATGCTGGCAGGTATAAACTAATATAAAAGAAGATATAAATGCAGAAATAAGTTTTCTAAATTAGTTGGCTACATCAGGACTCTACATAATATTTCCAGCTGAAACAGAGGGAAAACAACTAAGTGGTACCAAGTATTTTATTACCATTGGCTAGCACAAAAGCAAACAGAAAAATGAAAATGACTGTATACCCAGAAACAATAATCTGATACCACAGTATGAAAATTGTACCTTTATAAATAGATTAGTAACTCTTTGCTCAAAGATTTTTCTCATTCTATGGTCCTTGTGGTTTTACTAAATTTTAATTACAAATTCAGTGAGTTTATTATGGGTTATATTTTTATATTTAAAGAAGATAAAATAAAAACTGGTTTTAGATTCTGTTAAATCATCAATTTTAATATTGTAGTTTCTTTTATAAAACTGAGGAATTTCCAACAGTATGCATTTCTATAAAAATCATATTGTTAATTTCATTTTATTCTATTGTAACTCCAAAAGCAGTAAGTATAGAGGTTTTATGGAGGGAAAAATAACTGTGTATCAAAAAGTAAGGGGAAATGAGATTCAAGTAGAATTTGTACATTTTATACTTTTAAATATTTTTATGATCAATATTTGATCATCAAAATTCTATAAATTTAAGAAAGGCCCATTTTAGATGAGTTATCTCTTCTACAAAGAGACTAAAGCAGCATCCCAAATTATTTTATTAATTAAAAACAAATATAGTATTTGGCTCAAACGTCACAAATATTTTTATGTAAAAATATATTTTATTTTTCCCTAATACTTTTCCCGTAATAAGTTCAGGCTTAGGGAAATCAACTTATATTTTGGGAGAACTAAACATATATCATCGTGAGGCCATCCAAATATTACAAACTAGCACTATGCTTAAAATACCTGAAAGGATGCTTATGTTTACTGCTCTTTCAAAATGTAAGTATTGACATCCACATACCTGTCAGTGTAGGCTTATTTCTGCCAGTATTGTAATTCCTCACATCTCTCCTCACAATTTATTTATTTATTTATATTTATTTATTTATTTATTATTTTTTTAGAGAGAGAGGGGGGAAAGAGAGAGAGAGAGAGTTTTTTTTAATATTTATTTTTCAATTTTCGGTGGACACAACATCTTTATTTTATTTTATGTGGTGCTGAGGATCGAACCCAGCACCCCGTGCATGCCAGGTGAGCGCGTTACCACTTGAGCCACATCCCCAGCCCTCTCCTCACAATTTAAATCATATTACTATGATTATTTGCTTGCTAACTAACAAATAGATAAAAATCATTTTTATCTTACATGCTTGACAATCTGTATGATTTTAATGTATTTTGTGTGCACATATAAACATGTAAATGTGTCCATGAGAGAGAGTGACAGAGAGAGACTTTTGGTAAAGAGAGAAATCTCAAATATCTCAACTAGTATTTGACATTTGGCATATTTTAACAGATATATTTAATTTAGATACATTTAGAAAAATTTCATAATGAAACTTTCTCAGTGCATGCTAATAATCTTGTTAAATCATTTTGAAATTTAAATAATTTCTCCAGGCCCCACATTACTTAACATTATATGTTTAAAATTCTGCCACGTGTTATCTATAAACTGACTTTTAAAATTTTTCTTTTTATTATTCTTCAATTTGAAAATTGTCAGTTTCTTTATCAATTCTTGTTTTCAAACCATGTCTTAATTTCTAATTTCATTACCCATTAAATGGAACCAGGAATTTTTGGCAAGATAGTTGTTCCTAGGACTGGGGTAGGGAATGTAAAAAACTGAATGGAAATTAGATAGAATTGCCATCCAAAATATAAAATTAGATGGAATTGTCTCTCTGGCAAATCTGGGAAAACTTCTGGTATATAATATTTGTAGCTTAAAGTGGCCCATGTGCAATTTGAACATGACCTTTGATGAAGAGGGAGTAAAGTGTTTTTCCTGCTATTCCCTAAGCTGAGAATCATTGGATTTGGATTCTGAGTCAGCATATTTTGGCTAAAATATATGAAATGAAATCAAAGAAAATAATCCTCATATATTAAAAGCAGTGATGATGAAGTACTTGCTTCAAAGAGGTCCACAGGGATTAAAAGATATCATTTATACAACAGATGTTATTAGGAATTGCGAAAATCTTTGTGTTTATTCTGATCACCACTGATGACAGTTTTCTGCAGTTATTTTGTTAGGCATGAATGAGCATAGTTTAAGGGGTCAAATCTTTCCAAAGTCTATGCTTTGTTCTTTACCCTTTGCCATCTTCATTTCCTAGCATTATCTCAAATGTAAAAGAACCATATCAATTGGTATGAGGCCGATAATTATATGCATAGTAATAGGGGCATGCAATCAGTTGTCTTTTCCAGGCAGTTGCCTAGAAAATGTACCTCTCATGGAGAGTCAATATCTACCCAATAAGGATAGATTCAATCAGGCAACATTTTCCTAGAAAACGACCTTCTCCAGCAGCCATGTAAATGCTTTTATAAAAGTCTTATCGGGTTAGCAAGTAAAATGATTATTTTTAAAAAAATCAGATTCAATACTAATAAGAAGCCACATTCTAGAAAGCATTATCAGGGAGTAAACAAGGAAATTATGATGGCTATTAATGGGCATAATATTCTAATGAATAAAAGATGAATAGAAAAGGCCATTGTTAAATATTTCAATTTTCCTTTCACTAAAAATATATTGATTTTTTATTTGCCAGTAATTTTTTTTGTAAAATTTAGTAAAAGCAGCAATTTATTCATAAATTGAACCACCTTGAGATTACAAGTATTCCCACTATGAATTAAAGTTATTAAAATTATAGGAAGATGTCTTGTTAAATCATAGGTTCCTGTGCTTTCCCAATATTAATATATGGCCTTTGTTTTTGTAGATTGAAATAAAATTACTTCCTGAAAACTTTAAGAGGTTTTAGGTATTTAAAATTAATTATTATTATTATTGATTGACATATAAAGGATGATGATACTTCTATATCTGAAACTTATGACACCTTGAAATTATTTGGTTCATTCTTCCCCTAAAGTTTGGGAAATACTTAGCATCATCATGAAAGGATACTCACTATTTATTTATAAAACTCTTTCTTTGACTTATTGCTTATTCAGTTTTAGTACACATCTGCTGCCCCATGAATACTAGAGGATTTAAAAAATTATATTCTGAATTAAAAATTCTTAAAGTCAAACATAAGAAAAGTTAGAATTCATTTTCATCTTCAGGTAAAAGCAGTCTGAAAGATTATTTGTTGCAGATGGGGATGTTCAAACAAAAGAGCAGACAGACTGTCATGTACAAAATGAAAATATGTAAAACATTCAGCTTCCTGAAACTTTTCCTTCACACTGGATTTAGCCAAATTACAAAAATGTCAAAAATTATTTAGATAGTTCTTAAAAGGTCACCTCTTCTGTCCTATTTGATAATTCTTTAAAATATTACTTGTAAAGGTATGCATTTTAAACATGACTGTTTTATCAGACCTTTCAATCCTAAGGCTCCAGTTAAAAAGAGGTTGTGGGGACAAATGCAAAATTATTTTAACTCAAATTCTTCTGTTTCAAGCCAACTGGCATATGTGAGGGAAAAGCCTAAAAACAAATCCATCATTTATAATTGACAGAGTCACCATTCCTGGCCTATGAAAGTCTCAGTTAAACTTGTTTACAAAATTATCCTCTCATACACTTTTCAACTAACCTTCCACTGAGACGTAAAATCAATATAGAAGGATTGCCCTGGTCTTTGTGTATCAAGACACATTTCAATCAATGACTTTTTTTTTTCTGTATGTCTGGATAAATTTTAGGTCTGTTTTCTGCCCGGAAGAAGTTCCATGAACCCTTTTATATATGGAACCATTTTTGCTTTAGTGTCTCTGAGTTGGAAAGGAGAGCCTCATGCTCACATAAAACAGACAGAAAGTCGTGCACTAATGCATCTTCAATTCTAGTAGGAAAAGCTGAATGATTAACAAAGTAAACAAATTTTAAAGTTGATACCCATTCTTACACTTACCAGCAATTATAGAGAAAAACATCAGAAAGAGAAATAAAATGAGCAGATAGTACAGAAAACAGCTCTTTTCATTTCTGTGGGTATACAAGATTGTAATATTTGCTTTTGTGCCAATAAGATGAAAATTTTTTCCTTTCCATTCACCACTGTGTTTCTTGCATTTATACCTTGTAATGTATATGGTTTAAGTGTGTAAATATGAAAGAGACGTACTACTTTGAATGAAAGTAGTTGTGTTGAGAACATTAACAACAAGGGCTGACATTTCATCTTGCTCTGCTGATGTTACCGCTAAGTATTTCTGTAGCATCTATCAGCACAAACTTTATCAGGTGGTACCGTCACCATTATTTCACAAATGAAATGAAGTCTTCAAAGTGTCAAAACATAATTACATTTCCTGGAATTACTTATTTAGAATAGCATAGAGAATTGTTCGGGATAAAGAGATAACCATGTAGGATGATCCCATAAAATCAAGATGAACAAATTTCTTCATTTGGGTCATTGCCAATTAGAAGACTTGAATTTTAATGTAAGTACAACTTAAAATCAAGGAATGCTCCAAGTGACCTACGATTGGTAGACAATCCTAGGAGTCTCTTGCATTTGTATAAAATTTTCAAGGACAAGCACTGATAGCCTGTGACCTGAACTACCTTGTCAAGAATGTTTGTATTGAGAAGAGCTATGGAAGAAAGAGATACTGTCTCCTACTTGAGCAGAGGAAAAGTTTCTTGACTTTCTTTTTTATTTTAATTGTCAAACATAATAAAGATTATGTCGCCTTCCAGGGGCAAGTTCAGGCAGGTTTTTAGTCCATTATGAAAGATTTAGGTTTCATAAGCTTGACACTCCTGAGTTGTGACCATATTTATTAACTGTGAAGCATCCACCTGCACCCTTTTGTGTCAGCCCTATAGGACATGGGGAGTACTGGCAGCCAACGCAAACATGAAGGCCATGTGACCCAGGAGTCTTGTGTCTCCTGCCAGCACCAATGAAGCTATGACTGTCTAACTTGTTAGCGATCAGGTATGATAAATACTCAGACATTCACAGTTTTTCACACCAGTGATCAATTTAAAAAGAATTTCATTAATCTGCTTCCTCTAATATCTAGTGGTGGTAGAATTAAGTGCCAAAAGCATCAATTTGGGTGGCCATTTAGTTTCGAGGTCTTCAGAAAAATAAATTGCTTTTCAAAAGTACTTTAAAAGACTTTCTTTGTATTATTTGCAAACCAAAACAATCACTCCCTGTGTATCCTATTGAAATCCTTGTCACACCAAATAGTGTCAATTCATGTAATTTATGTTAACCATACAGTTCATATTAATTTTACTTTGACTGAAATAATGTTAACTGTATTAGTCCCCAATATAATTGTGTTTACAATATTGTCACTATAGTATTTATTAAAAATGCAAATATTTGGGTAGAAAAGAATTGAGATATAAATAAAATATAAGACATGTATAGATGCAACACAAGAGAAGCAACCTTAGTACCACAGCATGTGTTTTGTTGACTTAGGCTAAATAGGGACCTTTACTTGGATATTATAAACTCACTGTGCTAGAATTACAGGTAGAGTTTTTACCTCAATGCCAGAGGCTAAGCCAAAGGCTTTATCTTTATTTCTGACAATAGTACTAAAAAGGAATTTATGATAGTGATGTTCTCTGGAGTCAGAATTAACTGTCAGACCTTAGAAAGTCACTTAAATGGAAATCATGGTAATCCCTACAGTGACAGTGTCTGTTCACAGACTAAGTACTAAATTGATTTTACATTTATCTACACACTTCCTATATCTATAACCATCTCTGCATATATTGATTAGTTATAAAACTATAGATTTTTAATTGTGACCTCATTTTGATGATAAAGAAAATAAAGCTCAATAAGGTTAAGCTAAGGGTAAGTCAAACATGCATTAAGTATTTGGACTAAGCATTGAACCCAAATTTATGATGGCAGAACAACACAGGCAATCCAGGTGGACAAACAGAACCTGCATTTGGATAAATTATAAATGATAATCTACAGAGGAAAAGGTAAGACAGATTAATGTAAAATTTATTACAAGTCTGTCCATGGTACAATTTGAGCAGTGTGGGGACTAAGAATCAAAGAATTATGGTTATGGTTTTATTTACTTGTCGATTTTCAAAACCATCTGCATCTTAATGTTTGATTGAATTTTGTTTGGGAGGGAATGTATTCATTGAATATGATTCTGAGATTTATAATCCCATATCTTATACTGTTCATTGTTTTAGACTTATCCCATTAGCTAAAAGTATGAGGATCCAAATTTTATCTGCATTTTTCTTGAAGACTATGCTAAATATACTGCTGATGTTATTTAGTACTTTATTCCAAATTCCACTTGGGATTCTACCTTGGTTATCCAGGCCAAATCACATATTAAGCTCTAGGTCATTTCTTGGAGTTTCGCCTTAAAAATCTGAACACGTGACAGATACAGTAATTGATTTTAAGTGTTTCCCCTGGAACTATACCACATTCCTTTCTTCTGGAACATAGAAATTTTAGTGAGGACAGAGGAGTAGAGTAACATCTTATAAGGTAGGAAAAGGTAGAGAATCCCTAAGCCAAACATTGCCCCTCTACTTTTTCTCTTTATTGGGCTCTACTGTATTCTTGCTTAATCATTAAAAGGAAGAGATAAATGTTTATGATTTTTTAAAGAAAAAAGGAGGACTTCATGTTTTTTTCCTACAAAAACCATGTAGGAGAAAATGTTTCAAAATATAGACCACACAGAAGACAACTAACGGAAGAAGTTGTGCTCATAGTGCATCTTTATTTGTGATCCTACTGTTAGTCCATCTGGAAGCTTGACTCTGAAACAGTAGCATAAAATGATGTCCTGAGGACTATGTATCAGAACCTTTGAAGATCAGGCCTCTTTCAGACTTTTTTTTTTTTAAATCTTTTTCCAATATGGATAGATTTTGATTATTTAAGCTTTACAGTGTTTAAAGAATGTGACTAATAGTATGTTAATCAAAGAAAAAAGTGCAAGAGACAAATAAGGCACAGTTATAGACCTACTTCCTATCACAGGTCATTTCGAATCGAAAAATTAAAGTTGATCTTTTTATTAATTATGCCTGTGAATCAAAGTGTTTAAATGTATATCTTTCCATAATATAACTCATATAGGTAGAAACCATGCTTTGTGTTTAATTAACATCTACCAGTTAGCATTTTAAGTTTATTTTTTAATGTTCAACAAAAAACTTGTGTAAACATCTAAGACACCATCGAAATGTTTCCAAAGAAAGTTTTTGCAAAGTGTTTGAAAGATATTTTCTCCTGGAAGAGCAGCTGTAAAAATAATGGAAAATTGCTTTGAACTCATTTATGAACATTACCTTAAAAGTTTTATGTTCCCATGTGCTAAGGTGTAAGTCCTCCCAAAAATCCCTTCCAAGAAATACACTAAAAACAAGGCATTCTAATGCCTAATGATGCCATACCTAACCTTAATGTTCTTGGCAAGCAGACAGATGAGCAGCTACAATTCTGCCAAAACTTGATTAAGTACATTCTAGGATGTCATGTTCAGATATTTTTCACTCAGATAGTATTCATAGTGTGATAGCCAAGTAATTCACAATTTGCCAACCTTCCACACCTCATTTCAGATTAGGTAGAGGAAAATCAGGTGAAACAGTCTCCTTGATTAATTTAAGAAGTCTAATATAAAATGTTTAGACTTTACAGTTTTCTAAATTTTAAGATTTTTATTAAGTCTTATCATATGTATCTCATTTTTGGAAGGGCAACATAAAATTGAAGGTAGCATTTCCCATGAATATTTGTATGTGTATGTTCATACAATGTTGATTTTTCTTTGGTTTATAGGAGTCACATACATTTATAGTTTAGCTTTTGCATTTACAGGTAATCTTTTGTAAAGTATATAATTCCTCTCAGTCTTATTTCCTCATTTTTAAAGTAAAAGTATTACCACAGGTGTAGCTTTGTGTGTGTGTGTATGTGTGTGTGCAGGCGCTTCAATACACTTCTCAAAGTTGCTTTTTTGTTTTTGCTTTTGCTTTTCTTTTATAAAGTGCAGGTTTGTGGCACCTTTGCATTAAGCAATTCTAATGGTGCCACTTTTCAAACATTGTGTGCTTACTTTCTATCTTGGTCAAATTTTGATAGTTCTTACAGTATTTAAAACTTTTAAAAATTGCTCTATTTTGCTGATCTGTTATCAGTGATTCTTGATGTTACTATAGTTACTATTGTACTATTGCAGCCTTACCCATAAAAACCAGTAAACATTATGGATAACTGTTGTTTGTGTTCTCTTTGCCCTGCTGACCTGCCATTACCCCATCTCCCTCTTTCCTCAGGCCTCTTTGTTCCTTGAGATAAAACAGTACTGCCATTAGAACATTGAATAACCCAACAACAGCCTCTAAGTGCTCAAGTGGAAGGAAGTGTTGTTCATTTCTCACCTGTTGATGTTTTAAAAAAGATTAATAAATAAAATGAGGAAAAGTGTGATTGGCTGAAAGCTAGGCCTCTTAGGCCAATCAGTTTGCCACTTTGTAAATGCAAAGAAAAAGTTCTTGAATGAAATTAATAGCGTTACTCCAATGAATACATGAATGAAAAGAGCATGGAACTGACTTATTGCCAATATGGAAAAAGTGTTAGTGATCTGGAAAGATCAAATCAGTCACAACACTCTCTTCCACAAAAGCCAAATTCAGAGCAAGGTTCTAATTCTTAAATTCTATGAAGGCTGAGAGGTGAGAAAGCTGCAGAAGAAAGTTTTAAAGCTAGTAGCAGTTGTTTCATAAGGTTTAAGGAAAGAAGCCACCTCCATAATATTAAAATGCCAAGTAACACAAATACTGATATAGAAGCTGTAGCAAATTATTTAGAAAATCTGGCTAAATAACTAATGAAAATCACCCCACTGAAGAGCACATTTTTAATGAAGAGAAAACAACTTTATATTGCAAGAATATGCCATCCAGGACTTTCATAGTTAGAGGGAAATAACTGCCTGGCTCCAAACTTCAAGGACAGGCTGACTCTGTTGACAGGGGTTAGTGCATCTGGTGACTTTAAGTTGAAGCCAATACGTGTTTATCTTTCCAAAAATCCCAAGGCCCTTAAGAATTATACGAATATACTCTGCCTCTGCTCTATAAATTGAACCACAAAGCCCAGGTGACAGCATGACTGTTTATAACATGATTTGGCAAATATTTTACGCCCACTGTTGAGACCTACTTCTCAGAAAAATAGAGACAGAAGGAGAAAGAGAGAAGATAGAGAGACTGATTAATTATGTGCCAGATCACCCAAGACCTCTGATAGAAATGTATGAGATGAATGAAATTCATGCCTAATAATGCTATTCTGCTGCCTGTGCATAAAGGAGTAAATCTTATTTTCAAGACTTATTACTGAAGAAGTAAATTCAAAAGGCTATATCTGCCTTAGATAGTGATTACTCTAATGAATATGGATAAAGTAAACTGAAAAATCTTCTGAAAAGAGCTTATGATCCCAGACGCCATTAATAAATTTGTTATTCATGAAGGAAGTTAAAATACCAACATCATTAAATTTGGAAAAAGCTGATTCTAGCTTCATGCATGAATCTGAGAGACTAAAGGCTTCAGTGAAGAAAGAACTTGTAGACATAGTAGAAATATCAAAGTGGAACCTAAAGAGGTGACCAAATTGCTGCAAACACAAATAAAAATAATAGAGGAGAAGTTGCTACTTATGATTGAGCAAAGAAAGTGGTTCGTTAATACCATGAACATTTTTGAAAGTAACAAAGATTTAGAATATTCTATAATCTTAGTTCATAAAGCAGTGACAGAGTTCAAGTCCAATTTCGAAAGAATTTCAACTGTTGCAAAATGCTACAAAATAGCATTTCACATACTACAGAGAAATCTTTTATGAAAGATTTTATTGTCTTACATTAAAAGACTAACATAGCTGCCCACTCTTCAGCAACCACCACTATGATCAATCAGCAGCCATCAACACTGAGACAAGAACCCCTACCATCCAAAAGATATGAATCACTGAAGGCTCAAGTGACCACTGGCATAGTTTAGCAATAAAGTGCATTTTACATTAAGGTATTTACATTTTATAAAACACAGTGTTGTAACATATTTAATAGTCTACAGCATAGTGTAAAGATAACTTTTATATATGCACAGGGAAACCAAAGAATTCATATGAAATGCATTATTGTGATATTCACTGTATTTCAGAAGTCTGGGACAAAACCCATAATATCTCCAAGGTATACTTGTAATATTGAGCTCATCGTATTGTTATGAACATATTAGAAAACCTTTGTAAAGTGTAAAGTACATAAATCTCAATCATTTTAGCTCAGTTTTTTCAAGGTAATGTCACTCTTTCCCTCAGCTTGGCTGGCTTTATAAAATGTGATCCCAGATTTACTAGCCACTACATATTAGTTGTATACTAAATACCTGTAATGTTTTGTATTTTATATTTTATGTTTTATATTATTTGCACACTAAAAACCTGTAGTGTTTTTCTGTATTGGATCCAATATCTTTCCAAATAATTTGAAAGATGGGCCCAAAGAAACTGTGTTAAGTTCCTTACAAATTATTTATCTATTTCTATTCTTTAAAACAATATTTTCTTTTCTTATTTTAATTATTCCATATGATTTTATACATGTTACAAAAAAGGGAGATTTTATGACCAAATAGTTTTAGGAAACAGATTTACTGCACTTTATAAACTTCATAGGTAAATATTTTGCATATTTATAGCAAACTACATTTATGCAAAAATCACCAAAATTTTACTTCAGCTGACTTCTACTGTGAATACTAGATAAACGTAACCCCAAAACAGATTTCCCTTTCTCAGAAAATTTTGAGTCTATCCAATTGCTCAGTTTAGGAGTTACTGTGATTTTCTGTGGATATGGTTTGATTCTGACCCCAGTTTTATATGCTGGAAGCGTGTCTTCACTGTGGTGATACTGAGCTGCTAGAGTCTTTAAAAGGTGGTGCCATAGAGAAGGCAATCGCACCCTCAAAAGAAAGGTTGGTTTAGTAAAGTAGATTAATGCTTGAGAAAATAGATTGAAATAAAGCAAGTTTGGCTATCTCAACCATTTATTTTGCTTCCTACCTCATTATGTGATCTCTTCCATGTGTTTGCCTGCCACTAAGATGTCATCTACCATGAGGCTCTCAAAGAAAAGCAGATATCAGTGCCATATTATTGAAACTTCACAACTGTGTATTAAATTAACTATTATTTATAAAGTACCAATCCTACGGCATTTTTTCTTTGCTCTTTTTAGATATATGTGACAGTAGAGTGCATTTGGACATCATATACATATGTGGAGTCTACCTTCCCATTCTTGTGGTTATATATGACATGGAGCTATACTGGTTGTGTATTCATATACATAGGAAAGTTGTATCCCACCCATTCTACTTTCTTTCCTATACCCATACCCCCTCCCTTCTCTTCATTTCCCTTTGTCTAATCCAATGAACTTTTATTTTCCCCCATCCCCCTTATAGTGTGTTAACAGCCAAATATTAGAGGGAACATTCAACCTTTGGTTTGAGAGAAGTGGCTTCTTTCACTTAGCATGATAGTCTCCAATTCCATCCATTTACAGGCGAATGCCATAATTTCATTCTTCTTTATGGCTGAGAAATATTCCATTGTGTATATACACCACATTTTCTTTATGCATTCATCTGTTGAAGGGCACCTAGGTTGGTTCCAAAGCTTATCTATTTTGAAATAAATTGATTGTAAACATAGATATGGTCACATCACTACAGTATGCTAATTTTAAGTCCTTTGGGTATATACCCATGAGCAGGATAACTAGGTCAAATGGTGATTTATTCCAAGTTTTCTGAGGAAACTTCAGTTGCTTTGCAGAGCAGTTTCACCCATTTGCAGTCCTACCATCAATGTATGAGTGTTCCTTTTTCCCCACAACCCTGCCAACATTTATTGTTACTTATATTCTTGATAATTACTCAGGTATTTTTATAGAAATAATAAAATGGATTGGCAGGAATTAATGATTCTTCTTTTGTGTCCAACTGATTAACATTTCTACTGATATTTCTGTACTGAAAATTTGTATGACTATTCCTTTCTACTGCTTTATTTTATTTCAAGCATTCTTTATCCTTCTTTCCGATACTTTAAATTTAAAGCTTACTCTGATCTTTATGTTATTAATTTTTTCACAATTTAGAAAGAATTCTTTTCAGAATATAAGTTTATTCATGTTATTTTTTTAAATCTTCTATTATTTACTTTTTCTTTTAGATGGAGGGGTAACATTTTTAGGAACCCAAATTATTTGAAATTTACCTACCTGTGCCTACCTTTCTACTCTGTCTTTCTCTTGGTGCCTGCTATAGCATAAGTATGTACCCTAGAGTTTATGTTTTGAACTTAATCAATGCTTCTCCTTCCCTTCCCCTGCCTCCTCCTCCCTATAGTAGTGAACTTGAAGCACAGCATGATATTGCTTATTTCATGAAACATTGCTATCTTTTTGTGCATAATTGTGGCAAGTTGTATTTTCCAAATTTGACTTCAGCAATATCTTCAATTCCTTATTCTTCTTTTCATGCTTATGTTATTGAGAGGAGGGAAACTTAATCCCCAATTTTTATATCAAATTGAGGTTGTGACTTCTACCAATAGAGAATGGCAAAATTTACACTATGTTATTCCTAAGATTAGATCTAAAGACTATGGAACTTAGTCCTCTTGGAAACTCCATCCATTGCTAGAGCTCCTCTTAGGATGCCTCCCTTCAAAACCCAGCCATTGAGCATCAACCTCAAAGACAGGCCACATGCAAGTCTTTTGATAACCAGTCTCATTTAGTTTGGACATAAAAGATCTCATCTTAGAATGTAAATATGGAAATGAGACAGTTTCTCAGAAGTGGATCACCTAACCCCAATCTGATATCTACCCAACTGAGTCATCTAATTGGAGGCCTCAAACAGAGTTGTTTTTTTCTGAATTCTCACAGATCTGTGAATATAATAAATGCTTTTTTATTTCACTAAATTTTGGAAGTAATTTTATGATACAGTGATAATAACAAAGTTTAAGATACATTTTGTTTTATTTTATTATTTATTATATTTATTCTTTGGTCCATCATCCCCATCTTCATTTCTAAACAGACCAATAAAAAGTAAGGAGACTGGATCAGGAATGAAAAGTATTTCATCAATAAAGGACCCAATGGCTTCACAGCTGAAACAAGTTATACCAATCATTCTCAAACTATTTCAGGGAATTGAAGAAGAGTAAATTCTTCCAAATTAATGTTTCAGATAAGCACATCAAAGGCAGATACACATATAATAAAAAATTATTTTCCAATATTTCTGGTGAAGATAGATGAAATAAAATCCTTTAGAAATATGAAGAAATAAAATTCAACAGCACATTAAAATGATGATGATTCACTATGATCAAATGGTATTTATCTCAGGAATGCAAGGGTATTTCAACACATACGAACTATAAGTGTAATATATCATTAACAGGAGGTACGCACATAAACACCAAAAAAAAAAAAAAAATGATCATCTCAACAGTTACCAAGAAAAAAAAATTGGCAAAATTTAACGTACTTTCATGATCAACAATCTCAACAAATTATGTACAAAATGAATATACTTCAACACAATGTCATGTTTGGCAAACCTCTACTTAATATCATACTAAGTAATGAAAGATTGAAAGATATTCTCTAAGATCAAGAATAAAACAAGGAAGCCTACTCACCACTTCTATTCAACATTGTACTAGAAGTACTAGCTAGAACAATTAAGTTCAAAAAAGAAATAAAAGACATTTAAATTGAAAGGAAGAAGTTAAAATTTTCCTGTTTGCATACAATATGATCTCATATGTAGAAAATCCTAAAGTCTCCACCTAAAACTCAATAAATGGATGAAATCAGGAAAGTTGTATGATATAAAATAAATATGAAGATCAGCATCATTTATGTAAGCTAACAGCAATCTCTAAAAAAATGAAAAAAAAATCCTATTTACAACAGCTACAAAACAAACAAAAATACGATTAAATTTAAACAAGGGGAATATTTGTACATTGAAAGCTATAAAATTGTGACTAAAAAGCTGAAGACACAACAAATGTAAAGATATCTCATTTTCAGGGAGTAGAAGAATTAATATGGTTCAAATGTCATGTGACTCTTAACAATTTATAAATTCAGTGTAATCATTATGAAATTGCAATGACATTTTTTTCATAGAAACAGAAAAAAAGGCATATAAAATTCATATTAAACTACAAAAGACCCAAGAAAGCAAACCAAATCTTGAGCAAAGAAAAATGAAGCTGTAGGTATCACACTATCTGACTCAAAGTATATTAAAATCTATCATCATTAAAACAGATGGTACTGGCACTAAAAGCAGTCACAGATTATTGGAACAGAGTCGATAGCCCAGAAATAAATTCACACGTTAAAAGTCAGTTGGTTTTCAGTAAAGAATACATAACTAGAAAAAAAAAAAAGCCTCTACAATAAATGGCTTTGGGACAATTAGATATTCACAAGCAGAAGAACAAAATCAGATCCTTATCTCATACCAGTCACAAAAAAGAAAACAAATAACTCAAAATGGACTAAAGACTTAAATGGGGTTGCATCAAACTTAAATGTTACTGCACAGTTAAGGAAATGATTAAAAGAGTAAAGAAACAATTGAAATATTGGAAAATATCTTTGGAAATCATTCCTCTGGTTATGGGTTTATATTCAGATTATAGAAGAACTCAAACACTTCAATAGCAAGGAAACATATAATTTAAAAATGGGCAAAGGTTCTGAATGAATATTTCTTAAAATATGGCAAACCAGTGGCCATGAAAATATTCTCACTATCGCTAAAGATCAGAAAAACAGAAATTAAAATCACAAGGAAATATTACTTCATACTTGTTAGAATGACTGTTACACAAAAGATGAAAATGGAAACTTCTAGAGGTAATCTGGAGGAAAAAAACTCATGCATACTTTTGGTGAGAATACAAGATAGTATAGCTATTAGGGAAAACATATCAAGATTTTTCAAACAAATAAAAATAGAACTACTATATTATCCAGCAATCCCAATAATAGTTATGAAGTTGTTCCTCAGTATTCAAGGGGAATGATAAGAGGATCCCCCCAGAGGATACCAAAATATGAGTATCCTCAAGTACCCTTGAAAAAGTGACATACTAAATGCATCTAATCTACATATATTCTCCCATATACTTGAAATCATCTCTATTTATAATACCAAATACAATGTAATTATTCTATAAATGATTGTTGTATTACATTGTTTAGACAAGAAAGATCTGCTCATGAATGATACAATGTTTAATTTCACTTAGATGTAGAATCTAAAAATGTTGAATTCATACAGGTAGAATAGAATGGGGGTCACCAGAATTTAGGTGGGGGATGACAAGAGTAGAGTTAAAGAGATGTTGGACAAAAGATATATAATTTCTGTTAGGAAGAATATGTTCAAATAGTTCATTGTATAACATGGTGAATACAGATGATAACAATGTATTGTAATGTTGAAAATTGCTAAGAGTAGATTTTATATGTTCTCACACATGCAAAAAAAAAATAAGTATATGAGGTAATGCTTGATTTAGCCATGTTCCAAAGTATAAATACTTCATTAATAATATGTTGTACATAATAAACTTTTACCATTTATATTTGTCAAAAATAAACACACACAAGAAATGTTGGGAAAACATGACATTGTATAAAACTCTTAAGCAAATACACACAGAAAACCAAAAGTATTCTTTTTAACATTAATAATTCTTTTCTTTATAAAAATTGTATTCTAATCGATGACCAATGGTAAACAAAATTTTAATTGTTTTTATATTTTCTTCAAGACAATTTTTAAGCCCTACCACAGTAATGAATGATGAGAAAATAATCTAACCAAAACCTCATTCATTCATCACTTATGTTACAGTTAAAATGAAAGAAACTTAAGAATTATTTTGGAAACTTAAAAGTTGTTCAGTACTTCCTCTTTGATAAATGCCAGCTATTTAAACAAAATAGATAGGGGAGAATTAAATTTAAGAAATTCATTCTAGCACCAAAAGAAAAAGAGAAAGAAGACATTAGTTGGGATTGAATTGCCTGCCAAAAGGAGAAGAAACCAAAATCTTACTGCAAAAACCACACCTCAGGAAACATTCTCAAATGTGACTGAGGGCACAGAGTGGTGGTTTTTATAACAATGTGGAGTAGAAAGTCCATCAAGAAAACAAGAAACCAAATGTGACCATGAGCCAGCGACCAGTAAGTCAAAAGTATAGCTCAAGACCAGCTGACCTCACCATAACGTTCTGAAGACATCTGAAGAGATCTGCTTTTTATACAGGGCAGGGCTATAATGATGTGAGAGTTTACTCTGGTTCCAGATGTTTTTCCTCCTTAAAAGATGTCATTTACCTTTTTATACTTCCACATCAACCACAAACCTCTATTTAATCTAGAAGGGGACACTAGAAATTTATACCTGCTTCAAGATGCTAAATTTTACTCAAGAAGAAATATCTTGGGCTGGGGCTATGGCTCAGTGGTACAGCACTCACTTTGCACGTGCAAGACCCTGGGTTGAATCCTCAGCACCACATAAAAATAAATAAGTGAAATAAAGTTATTGTGTCCAACTATAACTGAAAAATAAATATTTTAAAAAGAAGAAATACTTAATTTTATGATGTTCTCTATAAAAATACATATATTACAGATTATAAAAATGTAATAATGCATGATGATTCTTCAGATCTACTCTGATTATTTGTTTTATTTTTAATTCAAAGCAATCACATTAGCTAATCTTCAAATAATATTTATAGCATATTTAACTTCATTATCCATCTGAGTTTTTTAGACTATGTCTATTCAGAGTTCATAGGGGCTGATAAAAATACATTTTAGATAGAAAGTTTTAATTAACAGGAATGTGGGAGAAACATATATACACTCCACAAACAAAGATGAATGGCCACAAATCTTGCCAACAAAAGCATACACCAAATTAGTAGCATGACCAAAGTTGTATACATTTGTATATATTTGTATGATTTGGCTTTGTGATAATTTTCAAATCTCATCCTAGAAAATGGGTTAAAATTGTAATGTAAGAAACATTCACATATACACCTGGAAGTACTGATACAATAATATAAAATGTTCTCTCTTCAAATTCTGATTTTGTTTTCTCATAGAGAACATTTGGATGGAATTCTATAATGCCAAATAATGACACATATTAAGATGAGTCATTAAGACTTAATCAGCAAAGATTATCATCCTGTATTAGGTAAGTGTTTTATATTATTCTATCTAAAAATTATCTTTGTCCTGAAATCACACACACACACACACACACACACACACACACACACACCAAATATTTAAACATTTATCATTCAATATGTCTATCTATCTCTCCATCCTCCAGTTCCTTGAGCAATAATTTCCTGAAATATACTTGAAAATGTAGATCATCAAGTTTTAGATATAAGGTGTCCTCTTAAAGCTCATATATGGGACAATGCAAGAATGTTCAGAGGTGAAATGGTTAGATTATGAAAGGTATAACCTAATAAATGGATTGACCCACTAATATGAATTAACAGATTGGTAACTGTAGGCAGGTAGGATGTGGCTGCAGGAGGTAGGTCACAGGGGGGCATGCATTTGTGGTACATATTTTGTCCCTGGTAAGGAGAACCCTTTCTGCTTTCTGATTTCCATGTCCTGAGCAGCCTTCCTCCCCCACACCCTTTGGCTATGATTTTCTGCCTCACCTTGGGCTCAGAGCAATGGAGATGGCCATTTATGGAGTGAGACCCCTGAAATCCTGAGCACCAAATAAAATTTTCCTCCTCTAAAATTTTTCTTATCAGGTCTTTTGGTCACAGTGACACAAAGCTGACTAAAACATAGATATGACTACATTCATAACTATATGAACCTTTCTATCCCTTCAATGAGCCCTCTAACCAATTAGCTAACAAATGAATGACACCAAAAAATATTCTAGTATCGTGACCAGATGTATAAATATAAGCTATGATAGGAACTCAAATATTCATATGAAATCAAATGATATATTTGTCATTATATAAATGCTTAGCTCTGCTAGAATTGTTTTTGTCCAAATAATGTACTTTGGAACAACATATTATTTTTACAAAATTAATCATTAGTTGATAAAAATATCTGCCTTAATTCTTTTTTTGGCAGGTGGTACTGGGGATTGAACTCAGGGGCACTCGACTAATGAGACAAATCCCACCCCTATTTTATATTTTATTTAGAGACAGGGTCTCACTGAGTTGCTTAGCTTTTTGTTGAGACTGGTTTAGAATTTGAGATCCTCCTGCCTCAGTCTCCCAAGCCACTGGGATTACAGGCATATGCCACTGTTCCTAGCTGCCTTTATTCTTCTTATAAATATTTTTTTTTTTTACTATTTATAGAACTTTCTTAAGTTCCAGGGAAGGAAGCTAACTAATCTCAATTTATATCTAATTAAACAGAGGCAAATTAGTTGTGATTTGTCTAAGTAAATATGTAGTGGAACTACAATTATAACCCCTTCCTTGAAACAAAGACTCTTCCTTGGCCCAGTGCACATTTCATTGAGACTTGGGGATTTAGGAATAGTGAAGATAATTAGTTATTCAGCTGGAAATATGACTATGATTTTGAAGGGAAAGAAGAGATTCAGAATTTTAGGATATATTTTTTGGTCTCCAAATGTTTAAATCCTTTATAAGTCTTTAGTTGTTAGTTCGTGGTTAAATAAAACATAATTATCTGATAAATCTTTGTAGTGTGGTCTGATTTTTCCTGTAACAAATCCAACAACATGAACCTAACTAGCACATTTTCTGGCTTTCTCCCACTGAAAGAAATTACAAGAAATTGAGCCAGGCTTTCTGTCCTGGGGCAGATTTTTGTAAGAGCTAAAGTTTTAGTTTTCTAGATAAGGAAAAAAAAATAGAGCTCCCTTGGCAATTCTACAGGTTTAAAGCCACAAGACAAGATGCTGATTTTCTTACAGCAGAAAACACAGAACTATTTTTCTGCCCTGGTGTCTGTTTTTATCTTACAGCCATCAATCTCTTAATAGATCCATTACAGGTGTCTAGTTTCTGAGACAGTGGCACACAGACATTGCAGATAACGGGTGCCCTGAGTTGGAGTTGCCATGCCTACTAGTACCAAGTCCAGTAACTTAATCCCAATATGTGTTATGTAACCTCCAAGCTATGATGTGGCGGAAAGGCCACAAAAAAGAGAATATACCCTGAAAGTCAGCAACATCAACCTTAAACATTCGCACAGAATCTAGAATGACAAGTGGGAAAGGCATAGTAGCAGAAGGGAATCGCTGCCAGCTTCCTGAGAGCATGGAAGATCAAAGATGGAGATTCACTTTGAAAGCATGAACACCATTGTGAAAAGAGCTGGATCATGGCCAATTCTTTTCTAATTCTAAAGATGTAAGAATAATTTGGGTTGTCGATAAGAACTCTCTGGGTACAAGGCATTTTCAACTGAGAGATTATGAACCTCCTCCTCTGACAGTCACTCAAGAGAAGTTATCAAGTAGATAGTAATGGTTAAATACCAGTTTATAGAGTCAGGGAATAGAGTAAGTGACCATCCTGGTCACTTTCAGTTATCATATTTTAATTCTAAATTCACTGAAAATATGAACTAAAAAAAATTTTCATTGAAAATAAACATTATTGTTTGGGAATGGAACACTGTCTCATCCACAAAATCATACTGACTGTATTTATTATTTTCTTTGGGTTTCTGATAGTTTCATTGCTTCTTTTACTGTTTGCAATTTTTCAAAGACTGGGTGGCATAGTATTTTGGGATATAAATTAAAAATCAATAATTTGTGAGTTCTTTGCCCTTCCATATATTTGTCACATAGCCTTAGGTAAATACTGAGAATGGAATTAACATTTAAAAATGTTAAACACTAAAAATCAATGATGAAAATCCCTTATTCTTATTATCTTATATTCTTTAAAGATGGGTGTGTTGACAGACTGCCTCTGTCTTCCTCTTTGTAAATTCAAATAAGAATCTTGGAGTACTTAGTATAATAAGATCTCATAAATCTTTCCTTGTTAGTGACAAGTAAACATTACAGAATTCAATGGCTAACATTGAAATGAAATGTTTGGGTTGAAGCTAAAGTTTTTACTGGGAAACTTTAAACAAGTTCAGCTTATTTACCCTCCATTACACCAAACTCATAACACCTTCTGGTTTGGTAATTGAACACTAATTGAATATCAATGTCTGAAGGCTGCTGTGTTCTTCTATTTGTAAATTCTTTTACAATCCAAACCATAGTAAACAATTTCATTTAAATAATGGCTTGACTATTTGCTGAAAATATTTTCATTGCTTAGTTTTTATGTTAAGGTCAAATGACAATAATCCTAATAATTCAGTAGAAATTTTTAAAATATTACAGATTTATTTCCTATAGATAGAGCCAAAGACTAAAGGGCCTGTCAGTGGGACATGGAAATGGGGGTAAGAACAGACAGGAATGGAAGCGGGGTTGTAGAGTGTGGTCCATGCAGCAGCCATCTAAATAACTTCATTAAGAACAATTTGTGGATTCCTTTTTTTTTGTCTCTATTTCATGCTTTCCAATTATCCCATGTCATAATGACAGCTTTATATTACACTTAGTCTCTTTGAATTCTCTTTAAATACAATCATCGTAATTTACCTTTTTTTTTATTCTCTGAACTTAAAATAAGAAGCTTCTACTTGCAGACATTAGAAATTTAACACTCTAGAACTATATAGTTCTTCCATGAAAACAAACAAAACTCATAGTCCTTAAAAGTCTAAATGATTTTCATTAGCCAAAATTTTATTTTTTTCAAAAAAGATGGATAACATAAATCATGACTATTATTTTATTTATGTTATACTTAAAGAATATGGAAGACACTAGCAGTAATGAAAAATTATTTCCTGGGAAGCACATTTGTATTAAAAATATCTAGTCTGCATTTTTTGAAAGTGGACCTTTGTGACATCATCTGGCTTCTAGACCTGGGCTTTTAGGTGTGCTCTGGAATGCCAGCTATCCTTGCTTCTCTAAAGCAGTCTCGTGAATGGTCCTTCACATACATCAAGAAGCATGCTCCATCTCCCGCGGTCCCTAATCAACTTTGAGTTCCTTGTATGCATGTTTCATTCACCTATTTGCATTCTAAATGTAATCCCTTCACTTTAAAGATAAAATCCTTTGGTAGGTAAAGATTTCTGCCTCTTTTTCTGGGACTGGGATTGTAGTTCAGTGGTAGAGTGCTTGCCTAGCACATATGAGTGAGGCACCGTTTCTATTCTCAACACCACATAAAAAATAAATAAACAAACAAATAAATAAATAAATAAATAAATAAATAAAAGTATAGTATCCATCTACAACTACAATTTTCCTTTAAAAAATTTCTGTTTCTCACATGTCGCCCCTCCTTAATTCAGAACACTACTTGTCAGTCTCTGCTGGCCTGTACTTGAGAGTGCACTTCGGCTCTGAGAAAACAGCAACAGTGTCTTCTTTTCTAGAATATGAAGAGCTCTGTGTTATCATGTGGTGGTGATAAGGGTCACTCCTCCATTGCCAGTTCATTTTGATGACTATATTTTAGATACTTCTATAATTTTCCATGTGGTAACTAAGTTATTGAGGTGATATTCTGAAAAGAACAGAGTCAAGGATCTGTGCATTCTTGACCACATAACTTAAATCTCTTGTCTAGTCACCTAACTTTAAAGGTAAAATTCTCCTAGGTAATTTCTAAGTTTCCCATCAGTTATAAAGTGCAATGGGTTTCATACTGTTGGGAATATTTGCATCATTATTTGCAGAGATGTGCTATGCTTCTCTTTTTTCCTCTTTTCTTTCTCCCTGTTTATCTTCTCATTCCTTTTAGCAGTCCTTCTGCTTATTTATATTAGATGGTATTGTTAACACTGCCATGGATTATTTTCTTTGTACTTCGTGTTCATTTATAATCAGTCTTTTAAAATGTTATCAGCAATGTGGGGTTGCTGATATTTAGTATGATACATTTCAAATGCAAAATGAATTTAATGGAATGAAATGTTTCTAGTGCTATTTTTTAAAATCCTTACTGGAGTATGTTCAACCATACTCCTATACATTATTTGAACTTTCCTTTCATAAAGACCCAAAGTGTTTAGGTGGCTTGGTTCATAGACTTCCAACTACAGGAAGATGATCAGCTAAAACTGCAGCTTTGGTGGCATTTGGTTTTTGTGCATGCTTCCTCCAGGTGCTCCTGGACCATGACTAAGCATGGGAGATATAACTTTTGGGCAACTTCAGCTGGAGGAAGTTACTGATGGCTTTGCTGATACTTCCATACAACTATTTCCCTCTGTCTCTCCTTCATTTATGTCTTAAAACCTCTGGGAACATTCTCTGCTCCCCTCAAGCTTTCTCCCACCTGAGTAGTTCTTCAATGATATCTTCACATATTTAATCCTATCATAGTATTAGCTTCTCAGACCCCTAAACACAAACCCCCCACACTAGAAATATACAGATATTTCAATATTTTAAAACGAAAACAGAGAAGTTAAAAGACCACAAACTTCAGATGTATTGAGATTAAACAAAATACAGAGTAATTAACAAATACCAAAAGGGTTTATGATGTTCATGGTTCAAAATGGCCTGTGTCCTTTCTTTATAGGGGATGATTTCTGCATCAGATTTATTCCTACTGCAAGTCCTAAACTGTCTTCAGCACAATATAAACTCCTCTTCACTTAATAAGCACACAAGTATCTTTTTGGAAAATAAGAAAAACACTCAGAGAGACTGACACTGAACAAGCATATCCAAGCTGGATGGAAATATGAATCAATTTTGCAAATCTACTCTTAGTCCTTCACTTCACACAATGTTTGATATGGTGCTAGCCTGCAAGTTCAAGAAAGTATAATAGCTACCACATTTTTCATATTGTTCTGTTTTACATAGGTTTCCCTAGTTCATAGCTGTTTAAACAAAAACATATCAAATAAATTGTGATGAGTATATGTATATCAAACCTAGTTGTTTGGAGCATGTTGTCCATAAGGACTTGCCATTTGCTAAATGGTGAGTTTATAAAACACACCAAAAAGGAATGCTTGTCCAACCTGCAGAAAGCAATGTGGAGTTGCTGATATTCAGGGTGATACATTTCAAATGCAAAATGAATTTAATGGAATGAAATCAAGTTCATGCATCAAGATGAAGTTTAACAGAGACAACATGTGGCCCTGATTTTAAGTTCAAAAGATAATTGTGTAAGTACAGGATATAACTGTTCAAAGATGAGACCATATTTCTTGTGAATGTAATATATGGGTTTGTCCTCTGGAATGACAAGAGTTCACATAAAGGTCCAAGATTTTATATGACCACAAACTCCATATGAGCCAACAGTGTTATTCTGATACTAAAATAGAAAATCTACTTTGGGATGTTACTAATTTACATATGGCAATATCAAAGAAAGTTAAAAACACAGGTCTGCAGGAAGGTTCCTAAATCTGGGCACCAACTTTAAGAGGAACTTTCATAAACACCAGTATTATGAAGAGCATGCTGAAACAAGATCCTGGCTGAGGGTTTGCTCATCCATGCATTCAGCAAACATCTAAGTGCACACTAATAAAACAGAGGAGTACTTAATAAAGGGGATGAGCAAGGGATTCTTGGATTCAAGGAGTTGAAAGCCTACAATAGATAATCTGAATATTGGGCAAGCAGAGAGGAAGACATAGGGGAAAATGCAAGTTGCCTTTAAATACTTGAATATATATTGGTAGTACTGTGTTTTCAATGTGTTTGGAATGTATCACCCAGTGGTGTATATTTTGAAATCTAATCTGTATTTAAATATCAGGAGGGTGGAAACTCACTTCAACTATGATGTTTAGGGCTGGGATTTGGGGGAGTTGATTAGGACTGCAAAAAGTCATCAGCATGAGGCCCCCTTATTGAATATTTGTGGCTTTATAAGAAGAGGTAGAGAAACCAGAAGAGGCATCTGTCTCCTGTCACTCTTCTGCCATGTGATGCCCTGTGCCTCCTCAGGACTCTGCCAACAGGAAGGTCATCATCAGATGAAGGTCTTTCAATCTCCAGATCTAAATAAATGAGCCAGATAGTAGAGGGAACTGGGACCAAACACAGAGCAGGCCCAGCGGCCTGCTGAGGGGCAGAGCCGCCCCCCACCCCCCTCGCCTGCCAGGTAGGGGAAGGGTGACCACCGACAGAAAAGGCCCAGTGGCCCAGGGCGGGACAGAGCTTCCAATCACTCCTGCAAGGTAGGCGGGCCTGCGACCCACCGGCAGAAGAGGAGCAGCCGCCTGCTGAGAGGCTGAGCCGCCCCCTCCCCCTGCGCCGGCATAGTAGAGGGAACTGGGACCAAACATAGAGCAGGCCCAGCGGCCTGCTGAGGGGCAGAGCCGCCCCCCACCCCCCTCGCCTGCCAGGTAGGGGAAGGGTGACCACCGACAGAAAAGGCCCAGTGGCCCGCGGCGGGACAGAGCTTCCAATCACTCCTGCAAGGTAGGCGGGCCTGCGACCCACCGGCAGAAGAGGAGCAGCGGCCTGCTGAGAGGCAGAGCCGCCCCCTCCCCCCCGCGCCTGCAAGGTAGTCGGAACTGAGACCACCATCAGAACAGGTCAGACCTGCAACCGAGAGACAGAACAGGCCCAGTGGCCTGAGGAAGGGTAGAGCCGCCCCCCCCCCCACGCCTGCAAAGTAGGCGGACCTGCGACCCACTGGCAGTACAGCCCCAGAGGCCTGCAGAGGGGCAGTGCCGCTGCCTGCGCCTGCAAAGTAGGCAGAACTGCGACCACCGACAGAACAAGCCTAGCGGCCCGCAGAGGGACAGAGCCGCTGCCCGCGCCTGCAAGGACAGCGGACCTGCTACCGACTGGCAGAGCAGGCCCAGCGGCCTGCCGGCGTGGTAGGCACATTGCCCCAATTGGCGGAGGGGCAGAGCCGCCGCCCGCGCCTGCGAGGGAGACTTTGCAACTATACAAGACCAATATAAATATATAGGGGGAAAATTCAATAGCACAACAGTTTCACCAAGAAGAAAGGAACGCGAACAGTATGAAGAGACAAGGAAAGAAAGGACCACAAGCATTGCAGGTCAACTCAACTTTAGAAGAGGTAATAGCTGCAGCTGATGGAATGTCAGATAAAGAATTCAGGATATACATGCTTCAGATGATCTGGAGTCTCAAGGAAGACATCAGACAGCAAAATCAGACAATGAAAGATCACTTCAACAATGAATTACATAAACAAATCCAAGAAGCAAAAGATCAACTATACAGGGAAATAGAGGTTATAAAAAACAAACAAACAGAAATCCTAGAAATGCAGGAAGCAATAAGCCAACTTAAAAACTCAATTGAGAATACTACCAGCAGAGTAGAACACTTAGAAGACAGAACATCAGACAATGAAGATAAAGTATTTCAACTTGAAAAGAACATAGACAGCTCAGCAAGACTGTTAAGAAACCATGAGCAGAACATCCAAGAAATATGGGATAACATCAAGAGACCAAATTTAAGAGTCATTGGGATACAGGAAGGAACAGAGTTTCAAACCAAAGGAATGAGCAATCTATTCAATGAAATAATTCGAGAAAACTTCCCAGACTTGAAGAATGAGACAGAACCCCAAATCCTAGAAGCCTACAGGATGCCGAATGTGCAAAATCATAAGAGACCCACACCTAGACACATTATAATGAAGATGCCCAACATACAGAATAAGGAGAGAATTTTAAAAGCTACAAGAGAAAGGAAGCAGATCACATTTAGGGGTAAGCCAATCAGGATAACAGCTGATCTTTCAACACAGACTCTGAAAGCTAGAAGATCCTGGAATAACATATTTCAAACACTGAAAGAAAATGGGTTCCAACCAAGAATTGTGTTTCCAGCGAAATTAAGCTTCAGGATGGAAGATGAAATTAAAACCTTCCAAGATAAACAAAAGTTAAAAGAATTTGCAGCTAGAAAACCATCTCTTCAAAACATCCTTGGCAAAACATTACAGGAAGAGGAAATGGAAAATAACAATGAAAACCAACAGTGGGAGGTAGGACACTAAAGGGGGGAAAATAATCAAAGTGGAAAACAAACCATGTTTAGTAACATAAATAAACAAATATGGCTGGAAGAACAACCCATATCTCAATAATAACCCTAAATGTTAATGGCTTAAACTCACCAATCAAGAGACACAGGCTAGTAGAATGGATCACAAAACAAGACCCAACAATATGCTGCCTACAGGAGACGCATTTGATAGGAAAAGACATACATAGGCTGAAGGTGAAAGGTTGGGAAAAATCATATCACTCATATGGACTTCGGAAACAAGCAGGAGTATCCATACTCATATCAAATAAAATAGATTTTAAGCCAAAGTTAATCAAAAGGGATAAAGAGGGACACTACATACTGCTCAAGGGAACCATACACCAACAAGACATAACAATCATAAATATATATGCCCCAAACAATGGTGCAGCTATGTTCATCAAACAAACTCTTCTCAAGTTCAAGAGTCTAATAGACCACCATACAATAATCATGGGAGACTTCAACACACCTCTCTCACCACTGGACAGATCTTCCAAACAAAAGTTGAATAAGGAAACTATAGAACTCAATAACACAATTAATAACCTAGACTTAATTGACATATATAGAATATACCACCCAACATCAAACAGTTACACTTTTTTCTCAGCAGCACATGGATCCTTCTCAAAAACAGATCATATATTATGTCACAGGGAAACTCTTAGACAATACAAAGGAGTAGAGATAATACCATGCATCCTATCTGATCATAATGGAATGGAACTGAAAATCAACGATAAAAGAAGGAAGGAAAAAGAATATATCACTTGGAGAATGAACAATAGGTTACTGAATGATCAATGGGTTATAGAAGACATCAAGGAGGAAATTAAAAAATTCTTAGAGATTAATGAAAACACAGACACAACATATCGGAATCTATGGGACACATTGAAAGCAGTTCTAAGAGGAAAATTCATTGCTTGGAGTTCATTCCTTAAAAAAAGAAAAAACCAACAAATAAATGATCTCATACTTCATCTCAAAATCCTAGAAAAAGAAGAGCAAAACAACAGCAAAAGAAGTAGAAGGCAAGAAATAATTAAAATCAGAGCTGAAATCAATGAAATCGAAACAAAAGAAACAATTGAAAAAATTGACAAAACTAAAAGTTGGTTCTTTGAAAAAATAAACAAAATCGACAGACCCTTAGCCATGCTAGCAAAGAGAAGAAGAGAGAGAACTCAAATCACTAACATACGGGATGAAAGAGGCAATATCACAACAGACACTTCAGAAATACAGAAGATAATCAAAAATTATTTTGAATCCTTATACTCCAATAAATTAGAAGATAGTGAAGGCATAGATAAATTTCTTAAGTCATATGATCTGCCCAGATTGAGTCAGGAGGATATAGACAACCTAAACAGACCAATATCAATTGAGGAAATAGAAGAAACCATCAAAAGACTACCAACTAAGAAAAGCCCAGGACCGGATGGGTATACAGCAGAGTTTTACAAAACCTTTAAAGAGGAACTAATACCAATACTTTTCAAGCTACTTCGGGAAATAGAAAAAGAGGGAGAACTTCCAAATTCATTCTACGAGGCCAACATCACCCTGATACCTAAACCAGACAAAGACACTTCAAAGAAAGAAAACTACAGACCAATATCTCTAATGAACCTAGATGCAAAAATCCTCAATAAAATTCTGGCCACTCGGATACAAAGGCACATCAAAAAAATTGTGCACCATGATCAAGTAGGATTCATCCCTGGGATGCAAGGCTGGTTCAATATAAGGAAATCAATAAATGTTATTCACCACATCAATAGACTTAAAAATAAGAACCATATGATCATCTCGATAGATGCGGAAAAAGCATTCGACAAAGTACAGCATCCCTTTATGTTCAAAACTCTAGAAAAACTAGGGATAACAGGAACATACCTCAATATTGTAAAAGCAATCTATGCTAAGCCTCAGGCTAGCATCATTCTGAATGGAGAAAAATTGAAGGCATTCCCTCTAAAATCTGGAACAAGACAGGGATGCCCTCTCTCACCACTTCTGTTCAACATAGTTCTCGAAACACTGGCCAGAGCAATTAGACAGACGAAAGAAATTAAAGGCATCAAAATAGGAAAAGAAGAACTTAAATTATCACTATTTGCAGATGACATGATTCTATACCTAGCAGACCCAAAAGGGTCTACAAAGAAACTATTAGAGCTAATAAATGAATTCAGCAAAGTGGCAGGATATAAAATCAACACGCATAAATCAAAGGCATTCCTGTATATCAGCGACAAATCCTCTGAAATGGAAATGAGGACAACCACTCCATTCACAATATCTTCAAAAAAAATAAAATACTTGGGAATCAACCTAACAAAAGAGGTGAAAGACTTATACAATGAAAACTACAGAACCCTAAAGAGAGAAATAGAAGAAGATCTTAGAAGATGGAAAAATATACCCTGTTCATGGATAGGCAGAACTAACATCATCAAAATGGCGATATTACCAAAAGTTCTCTATAGGTTTAATGCAATGCCAATCAAAATCCCAACGGCATTTCTTGTAGAAATAGAGAAAGCAATCATGAAATTCATATGGAAAAATAAAAGACCCAGAATAGCAAAAACAATGCTAAGCAGGAAGTGTGAATCAGGCGGTATAGCGATACCAGACTTCAAACTATATTACAGAGCAATAGTAACAAAAACAGCATGGTACTGGTACCAAAACAGGCGGGTGGACCAATGGTACAGAATAGAGGACACAGAAACCAATCCACAAAACTACAACTATCTTATATTTGATAAAGGGTCTAAAAGCATGCAATGGAGGAAGGATAGCATCTTCAACAAATGGTGCTGGGAAAACTGGAAATCCATATGCAACAAAATGAAACTGAATCCCTTTCTCTCGCCATGCACAAAAGTTAATTCAAAATGGATCAAGGAGCTTGATATCAAATCAGAGACGCGCCGTCTGATAGAAGAAAAAGTTGGCTACGATCTACAGTCGGTGGGGTCGGGCTCCAAATTCCTCAATAGGACACCCATAGCACAAAAGTTAATAACTAGAATCAACAAATGGGACTTACTCAAACTAAAAAGTTTTTTCTCAGCAAAAGATACAATAAGAGAGGTAAATAGAGAGCCTACATCCTGGGAACAAATATTTACTCCTCACACTTCAGATAGAGCCCTAATATCCAGAGTATACAAAGAGCTCAAAAAATTAGACAATAAGAGAACAAACAACCCAATCAACAAATGGGCCAAGGACCTGAACAGACACTTCTCAGAGGAGGACATACAGTCAATCAACAAGTACATGAAAAAATGCTCACCATCTCTAGCAGTCAGAGAAATGCAAATCAAAACCACCCTAAGATACCATCTCACTCCAGTTAGATTGGCAGCCATTATGAAGTCAAACAACAACAAGTGCTGGCGAGGATGTGGGGAAAAGGGTACACTTGTACATTGCTGGTGGGACTGCAAATTGGTGCAGCCAATTTGGAAAGCAGTATGGAGATTTCTTGGAAAGCTGGGAATGGAGCCACCATTTGACCCAGCTATTCCCCTTCTCGGTCTATTCCCTAAAGACCTAAAAAGAGCATGCTACAGGGACACTGCTACATCGATGTTCATAGCAGCACAATTCACAATAGCTAGACTGTGGAACCAACCTAGGTGCCCTTCAATGGATGAATGGATAAAAAAAATGTGGCACTTATACACAATGGAGTATTACTCTGCATTAAAAAATGACAAAATCATAGAATTTACAGGGAAATGGATGGCATTAGAGCAGATTATGCTAAGTGAAGCTAGCCAATCCCTAAAAAACAAATGTCAAATGTCTTCTTTGATATAAGGAGAGTAACTAAGAACAGAGTAGGGTCGAAGAGCATGAGAAGAAGATTAACATTAAACAGGGATGAGAGGTGGGAGGGAAAGGGAGAGAGAAGGGAAAATGCATGGAAATGGAAGGAGACCCTCAGAGTTACACAAAAGTACATACAAGAGGAAGTGAGGGGAAGGGGAAAAATAATACAAGGGGGACAAACGAATGTCAGTAAAGGGGGCAGAGAGAGAAGAGGGGAGGGGAGGGGAGGGGAGGGGAGGGGAGGGGGGATAGTAGGGGATAGGAAAGACAGCAGAATACAACAGACACTAGTATGGCAATATGTAAATCAATGGATGTGTAACTGATGTGATTCTGCAATCTGTATATGGGGTAAAAATGGGAGCTCATAACCCACTTGAATCAAATTGTGAAATATGATATATCAAGAACTATGTAATGTTTTGAACAGCCAACAATAAAAAAAAATAAAATAAAATAAAAAAATAAATAAATAAATAAATAAATAAATAAGCCAAATGCATCTCCTTATGGAGCCTCAGAAATTTCATTATATTAATTAAAAATATACTAACACAGATAAGTCATGTTTAATCTTTCTAAGCCTGATTCAATTTATGCTGGTCTCAGAGAAAAAGAAGTCATATTCCTACAATGCTACACAGGTATTGCTTATGCTCCTAGGCTCAAGAAAGTATTCCTCTTAATTAGTAATTCCCAATTCTTAATTGGTAATTCCCTCCTGGTCATGAATACCAAGAGTGGAAATCCTCCCGTAACCTTGGGCCTACTATCCTTGCAAAAAATGAATGGTACCAATTGTTTCCCTTACTTTCCCTGAACACTGAGCTGGCAGAATAGGAATGTTATTATGTCCCAGCCTCAGGTCACACCAGGGAAGAAATAAAGGCTTGTCAAGTTACTGTCCTAGAATCTGAGATTGCTTTGTAATGCCTCAGCATATGATAAGCAATGTGTGAACCAACCATGCTCTTACCTTCTCTTTTTCACCTTTTTTCTATGTATGCAAGTAGCTGGGGATATTTTTTTCCTCTCTTCATAACATGTATGTGAAAGGAAATATGTTGGTAATGAAAATTCCATAATAAGCCAGGCATGTTGGCACACACCTATAATCCCAGAAGCTCCAGAGGCTGAAACAGGAGGATCATGAGTTCAAAGCCAGCGTCAGCAAAAGCAAGGTGCTAAGCAACTCAGTGAGACCCTATCTCTAAATAAAATACAAAATAGGGCTGGGGATGTGACTCAGTTGCCAAATGCCCCTGAGTTCAATCTCCGGTACCAAAAAAAGGTAATGAAATGTTTGTTAATTAAAATGTCTACAAGTTAAATTATAATCCGTGGATAGAAGATGCAACTAACCATTTTTTAACTGGATTAAGGAATATTTTTATAAAAATAGAGATAATGAGAAATGAAAGTTTTTGAAGTAAGAATCCTTTAGTCATTGGAGTCTATAATCAGACAAAAGGCATCACTTAAGTATTCAGTTTGAGTGATTCCTGTGTTGGGTGGAAAATGTTCTACTAGTAAATCTCAAAGCCCATTTCCAATTCTTAAATTTGTCATTCTGATATTATTAGGAGGCAATGCAAAATTGCATCCAAGCACTGTACTCTGTGATGGCAGGAAGGTGATCTATATATTTTCTCAACTGTGACATTTTTTGAATATTATTAGTGTTACTTATTTGCCCCTTATTTCTTGACATTGCAAGTGTCATTTAGTCTGTGATTACATTTACTTTATTACTTTTACATTAGTTTTTAAAAGATGATTTCAAATGTATATTACTTTCGTTTGTCTGGATTTTGTCTTTTCAAGTTTTAGAGTACAAATCAAGTATATATGAGGTGAAAACGTATCTAAACCTGTAAAACATCTTTTGAAGTAATGACTAAAAGCTCTTAGTTTTTTTCTCATTGGATATTTAGCACTACAAAGTGGAAAGGCTCTTCTCATGCGTAAATGTTATAAAAGTTGTAAGATTCAGGGTCTTGAAAAACTCCTAACTTGAAAATCTCACTTTTATACTTCTCTAAATGATAATATGTGCTAGTACTATTGAACATGATAACTAAACTTGGCATTCAAACTACATCCTTCTTAGTTTGGTATCAGAATTTTTCTACAATGAATTCTCACTAATAATAGTAATACTAACAATAATGATAATTAGCTTCATTCATTTTACTTAGTTCATAAGACACCAATTAATATTGTTAAACCAAAACCCAAATTTTAAAATGATAATGATGAATATTGTAAAATTCTCTGTCCATGTGATACAAAGATATAAAAGGATAATGCAAAAAAAAAAAAAAGAAAAAGTAATAGCACCTTAGACATGGAATCAAATCTTTGTGAAACAAATGGATAAAATTCAAACATGCCATTAATTCTCTGAGATTTACTATTTATTTTTTTCAATTTTATTTTCTGAAGGTTTGTTCTCATGAATGTTTTAGCAAGAAAACAAATCGTTATCTAATATGCAAGATAATCTAATATTTTCTATTTTTCATAGCCATTATTGAAATAATTCAACTTTGAAAAATTCTATAATGAAGATATTTTAATTTTTTCAAGTTAGTTTTTATAAATATTAGATAACAATTGATATTTACTTTCTTATTGTACTTAGTCTCTGAAAGGAATATTTGTATGTACCTGGAGCTATTTGTAAATTATGGCAGAGTTGCCAGGCATGGTAGTGCATGCCTGTAATCCCAGCAATTCAGGAGGCTGAGGCAGTGGGATCATAAGTTCAAAGCAGTCTCAGCAACTTAGGCCCTAAGTAACCTATCAAGACCTTGTCTCAAAATAAAAAATAAACAGGACTGTGGAGGTGGCTCACTGGTTAAGTGCCCTTGGGTTCAATCCCTGGTACTCCATAAATAAACAAACAAACAAATAAATTTTTGAAAATAGCAGAGACTTAGGAATGCCAGATTTTTAATAATGACTTAACTTTACATTATATCAAAACACATGATGTAAATTGAAATGCTCCAACAATAACCATGAGATATTGAAGAGTATAAGATTATGTAAAATTAATTAATAAATTAATGAATAACTACATACAGAAAAGACTATAGATTTAAGAATGAAAAATAGTGCCTGACTAAAGAATTTTATATTGGTTTATTTCGAACATTTTATATGGATTGTTAAAAAAAAACCTAAAGTCTCATACATTGTATCTCTTGAATTAAAAATAAAGCAATTATATTCCAGGCACCTCACAGATCCTAGAAAATCAAGACCAATGAAGAATTAGCCAAAGTTTCACGTATGTTGATCATAGTAACATGCCATCTCAAATCATTTAACTTGACTTTTATAAAGATAACATTTTTTCTTCAGATACTGCTACTACACCAGTTATATAGTATTTGATTAATTACAATAGCTTGTTATATAAACAAGTACAATTGACATCATCAAAATTTCAAATGATCATAATATCATTTTGATAAAAGTAGTAATAGATGTAATCCCCTCTCCATACAGTCCATAGAGGAAAAATGTGAGTGATATGCTCTAGAATGTAGTGAAGTAGCCTGAGAGTCTGTACACACAACATCTGTCAGTGTGAAACACTGGATTAATATTAGAAGTCAGTTAAGTGAGGGTAGATTAAGAGAGCTCTTCTGTATTTATAAAATGATAAAATACTTATTTAAGACATAATATGTGGGCATGGAGTCATTTGATTTAAAAAAAATCTTTTTTTAAGGAAAATCTATTTATATGGATTAAAGTTTAAATATAAACAACCAACAGTGTTTCACAAAAGAAATATTAATTTTTCTGTAATAATTTGCCTTGAGTCAATGATATTTGAAAGAAAAGGGAAAAGGGCAATTGCCAGTGCAAGTTCAGAATCTTGTAATTTGTGGGCCTAATAAAAGTTATAAATGCTTTTCTTTGCTCTGCTTCCAAATCCTTCAGTTAAGTATCTGTAGGCAAGTGTACATCTTCTAGGGCCATACTACCCTAGAACATGTGTGTTGTGGTTTGGACCTACAAACATTCTCCCCAAAGCTCATTTTGAAAACATGTTTCCCAAAGCACAAAAGTTTCAGAAGGGTGCTTTGAAGCAATCTTGACAGCTGTAATACCATCAATATATTGATTCATTTTATGAAATAATAATATGAATTAGCTACTGGGTGGTAACTGTAGGCAGATGGGGCATGAATGAAGGAAGAAGATCACTAAGAGTGTGCCTTTGGGGATTATATCGTATCCCTTTATCCTCACATGCTCCCTCTCTTTACTTCCTGGTTGTCATGAGCTAATGGGTTTTCCTCTTCCTTTCTCTTAGCCATGATGTTCTGCCTTGCCCCAGGCCCAGAGCAATGGAATGGCAACCACAAATAAACTTTTCCTCCCCTAAGTTATTCTTGTCAGGCATTTTGATCACAGTGATGAAAAGCTAACACAATGCCCAATCTCATCTGACCTTGGAAGCTAAGCAGGGTTGGACTGGTTAGTGCTTAGATGGGAACTAAGTGAATACCTTCTTAGCAACAATGACAAGGGGTCTTTCAAAACAGTTTGGACTCATATTTTTTTCTTAAGAACTGCAGTTAACAATTTGGGTCAGATTGAAGATAAATAAATATGCTTATGAAAAACTTGGGAACTTTCTAAATGCTGAATTCCTATATTTTTTATGAAAGCACTTGAATTGGAAATACCCAGACAAAAAGGTCATCCAGAATGGCAGAAGCAATTCTGATGAAAATAGACAAGTTCTAAATAATCTGCCAGTTTTATATCTGGTTTCCAGAGATTTTTCATGAATTGATTATGTCAGAAACAGTTTAGAGATTATATGTGTGCTTAGCTGTTTATAAAACTTGTTTTTCCTTGGATGATATTAACCTATAATTTTAAATGCTTATATACTTTGGGGGAAAATTATCCATTCTAGTGTTTTAAACAACCCGTATACATCCAGTAAAAGAGGCTGACAACCTTATAACTTACATACTTTTAAGTATCATTTGAATTTCATTTTTTAAAAATGTTTCATAAACATGTTGGAAATTTCTAGACACATCAGATATCTCATTATCCACAGTACAAATGCCCTCTGGTCTTCTTTTGACAGTGAAGCAAAAAAATCTGGAGCAAACATTAAGAAGAAAGGAAAAGATCAAAAAGCACTCATCTTCCCCCTCAGTCTTTGGCATCCCTAGGTTGAATGTCAAGTCTGGTATTGAATCATGAAAAGAAATTAGAGGCTAGTTGGATAGGAATCGGTATTTTATTTCATTCAGGCCATAATGTGACTTACTTGGTTTCATTTTTTAACCTATTGACTAATCTTATGATTTTGAGATAAACATGAAAACATATCTTGAAGTATTTACTAATTTAAGTACAACTAAATATATTAGACAGCATTCCAATTTGCAAATTAAAGACACACCGCATTATTGCTAAACTAAGCTCTAAAAGAATTCTAAGAATCACTTAATTTGAATTTTCTTTGTAATAGATTCGCTTTGAAGAAAATATTTTTTGTCTTAGCAAACTTGAACTTAACAAATTTTAGTTTATAAAATTGTACTATAAATGCATCGCTTCATTGTGAGTCATTCAAGAGTTAGCAAAGTGATCACAACATACAAAAATAAAATTGCATGGCAGGTATTATATATTTGGATGGAAAAAAAAGTATTTCACCATTTTGAAACAATACAAAATACTGGCAAAGGCATATAAATTTAGATCAATAAAACTATTTGTAGTACCTCTTTTATCTTCTCCTATACTCATTCCAGCTTTGACTCCTCTCTTTCTTTACCTTTGTTCAGCCTTTGCCTTTCTAAGAATATGCATCTAAAAACCACATAAAAATGAGATGTTAAGACACCTGCAAAGTTTAATAATATCACAACATTACACCTCTTCCATAGAGAAAATCTCTCCTATCACCTGGAACCATACCTTCAGCATTAAAATGCTGCCCACAATTCCTTTTTTCAAAGAAGCTTTGACAGAATAACTGAGGCAGTTTAATTTACTCCCAAAAAATCATTCTGCCATCACCCAACCTGGTTTTATTTACCTATTCATCTTGATGAAAATATTTTTATCAATACCTTTAAGCAAAAAAAGTCATCATTCTATAAAGACCTTTGAAACTTGACATGAATTTTATATATTAAGCACTTTTTATTTATCTTAAATCTTGTTTTTAAAGTTACAAATCCAGCTTCACCTTCCATCTGCTGAACTGTGTATGGTCCCATGTGAAATCTTAATGTTTCTTACCTCCCCCAGGAGAAGATAAACACTGGTCTAGCAGAGACTCCTGAATAGAGAAGAGTCAAAGACTGTTATTCTCTCCTTCATAGTATGGGGCCTTAATCCAAAAAGTTAGCCAAGTAAGAATCCTCTAGAAGGAAGCATGCCTTAAATCCTGAAGATACCAAACGCATACACTGAAAATCCTGGGAAAGAGGAAGGGCTCAGTGAAGATATACAGAACAAGAGTTTCACATTTCTTGGGAACATTATCAAACAGTTATGGAATTATGGGGGGGACCTTCCCCTGATTGCTACAAATTATATGAATTTGCACTTTGGTTTTGTAGATTTGAGATGTGGGACTTGAGAATGGATTATAGATTCAAAGACATGATAGGTTCAGACTTTTTGGAAAGCACACAAATATTACTAATGTTTTATGATCTTATGGTTTCTGTGCTGAACATTAGTTTACATGTCTAATGCTTGATCTAGAATTTTTATATTTCATTACTTGTCAATAAAAGCACCAAACATATGATATAATATAATATGTGTACAAAAAACAACACAATATAAAACACCACTGAAAAGTGATTTAGTTATGTGTATTTAAAGGAATTTTTTCTTAGATACTGACACTTTTAAAAAGGAAGATGCTCAAGATGTTATATATAAGATTAATCCATGTTTATAGAACATTGTATATATACAAAAGGAATAAATTCTATAGGATATGCAAAAAATCCTTAACCTTGGATACCTTTAGAGCTATTAGTCTTAGTTATTGAAAAGAAAGTTTAGATTTGTTTTATTTTATACCTATTTTATTGCTTAAATATTTATTATATAAATTACTTTTTAGAAATACACTAACTTTAAAAATACTATTCAAAGTATTAAAAATTTTTAATATATTAATTATGAAGGATAAGAATCTTCCATGTGCAATTGTTATCAATATCTCTGATAACTCCATCAAAGACACAAAAACATCTAATATTTTAAATTGATGTAAGACACTATTACTTAGAAGTTCAATCTTGTTTGATCTTCTATCCATTTTGGAATTGGAACTTACATATTCCCCTAAGGGTAGAAAAAACTCTGCAGTTACTACTGGCTGCAAGCCAAAATTCTCCTGCACTCTCAGGGTCACAGCTTTGTGAGTTAGCTCTGTGTCTTAATCTGTTTCTCTCTCTTTCTCCCTCTCCCTCTCCCTCTCCCTCTCCCTCTCCTTTTCCCTCACCCTCTCTCTGATTTTTAGAGAAACCCATACATACCTACTTTCATGTGCAGTTTTCCTCAAAGGGTATGCACAGCATGCCAAGGGGCTAGTTGTAAAAAAATTAGCAGACACCCACTTGTCTCGCATCAGCCTGCCCCTAAAGTAATCTCAATCTTGGCACTAATTCTAGACCACCAGTCAAAGCATTTTGCTTCTTTTTGATGAATTTCTTCTCTAGTCAACTGGGCTTTTTTTCTTTCTTTCTTTCTTTTTCTGCCATTTGATATAAACTGGGGACCCAAATTCAACCTAAACGAATATTAACATCAAAAAGAAAACTATCTCACTCTTTGTCAAATTTCCCAAAGAATAGATCATTGTCTTCAATGCAAATATTCATCCTCATAGGGACAATTTTTCAACTCTTAATATAAGGAACACTGTTTTTATCTGTCTGTAAATAATCATGTTAGAACTCAACCTCTTCTGCAAATTAATTGAAACCTCCTTACTTTATATGTTGTTCAATTAAGAGTATTTGACTACAGGTGACAAAACCCAGCTCTGGTTAATTTATAACACACACACACACACACACACATAATGGTTAGATTTAAACTTAAAGAGTAATATTGAAGCCACTAGTGAGAAAGCCTGGTATCCAAAATTCCCAGCAGCAACCCTGTTGATTTGAGAATGCCAGGTTCATGTGGCATCCTACCTAGCTCTATCACAAGTTCAGTACAGCACCAGAGTTGGGGTGACCCACAGGAGCCACACAACCTCTTGGAGATGGCTGTGGCTTGCCAAAATTCCAATCAACCTGTTTACTGCAAGACCCCTACCACACTGAGAAGCAAGCACCAAGCAAGCACCAAACCAAGACTCCTCCCCCTGAAACTTTATCTCTGCCTTTGATGTATTCCCCCTTAAATAAAGAATTGGGGCCATTTTTCAGTTGTTCAATTCCATCTCCTATCAGGACTGAAAGACCTATCAGATGATCCGGTTTTTATATCTAATTTATGGTTCTGTCTCTATTTCTTACTAATTATTTCAGGCTTTTTATTTCTCAGGTGGCTCACCCCTCCTGAGCAGGAACCTACCCTAGCAAGGTGTTGGTCACCCTACAATATTATAGTGATGCAGCCACATCAATGTTTATAGCAGCTCAACTCACAATAGCTGAGCTATGGGACCAGCCTCCGGGCCCTTCAACAGATGAATGGATAATGAAAATGTGGTATATATACACAATGGAATATTAATCAGGTATAGAACAGAATAAAATTATGGCATTTGCCTGTAAATGGATGGAATTGGAGACTATCATGCTAAGAGATAAAAGCCAATCTCAAAAAACCAAATGCTACATGTTCTCTCTGATATGCTGATGCTGACTCACCATAGGTGTTTTTGTGGTGGTAGAGGAGTTTCACTGCATTGGACAAGGCAGAGTGGGGGAAAGGGAAGGTGGATGGGAATGGGAAAGACAGTAGAATGGACTGGATATAACCTACTTATGTTCATATATGAATACATGACCAGTGTACTTCCCCATCATGTATAATCACAAAAATGGGAAGTATACTCCATATATGTATAATAAAAAATAAAATAAAGAAAAATTTGCTACATAACTCCCCAAACTATATTATCCTGTTTCATTCTTGCTCCCTTGAATTTACTTCTCGTACCATTGAATTCTATATAGAAATAAATATAATCCTGACCTCAGGTTCATCTTTCCCAGGTATTGTTTCATGTGTAGCACCAGAATATATGGTAATTTATTGTAATATATAGTATAATAGAGATCTAAGCAGTGTGTCATGGAATTGGGAGGTGAGACTATTATAAGTAGGTGATTTAAGAGTACTGCCTGGAGATGTCATGATTCACCATGGCTCTTAAGGAAATGAGTAAGATTAAAAAAATAATAATAATGATGATGGGATAAGGGATAGATTACAAAGTCTAAGTAGACTCACTAAGGTCAGGTAACTATATTTCCATGTCGAAGGACTTGTCTTAGTTTTTTTTGCAGTGAATAGTCATCAAAAAATTTTGACCTGAGAAATGATTTTTCCAGATTGGCTTTCAGGAAAATAAAACTGATAATACCATTCATATTAAATTAGAAATATATTAGACCTAAATAAGGAAGAAAGGAGAAGGAATAAGAAACCCAAAGTGGGCATGAAAGTAAGACATAGATGCTAAAAACTGTTGTGGCTATAGAATCAATAAAATTTGATAACCAATTAGACTGAGTTGGAAGGAACTAAAAGGATTAATTCTTTCTCTTTTTACCTATTTTGTTTGGGAAACACAGAAAAACAGAAGTGTGGTAGAGAATAAGGTGTTTCTCTGAAAGCAACAAGGTTTCATGTTCATTCAGGCCTTAAAGTCCCAGGAAAAAAGAACCTCATGTAATAGAAGGACAGTCACTATGAGTAATTCTGGAAAAGACCGGGCCTCCTAGTAGGTTCGCCTTTCGTTCTTTGCACTGTTGGAATACTTGTTTTCCTTTTCCAGAAACCTAACCACCACCACCTTCACTACTACCTCCACCCCTGAAGCCCGGCTCCCTGTTTTATTCCTGTTTTGTCTTGTGTTCTAAATGACAGCACCCTGCATTTTTCCTTCTGTTTTAGTCAGCTCTTTCACTGCTGTGAATAAAAGACCTAACAAGAACAATTGAAAGGAGGGCTCATGGTTTCAGAGGTCTAGTTCATAGATGGCAGACTGCATTGCTCTGGGCCAGAATGAGGCAGAACATCATGGTGGAAGAGTGTGGTGGAGGAAAGCTGATCAGGACATGGCCACCAAGAAGCAGAGAGGAGGAGAGCTCTGATCACAACGACAAAGTATCACCTTCAAAGGCATGCCCCCAACCATCAATCTCTTCCAGCTACTTGCTACATGTATTCAGTCACCACTCAGCTCCTTCCTATCATGGGAGAAATTCACTGACCAGGTTAAATCCAATCATTTCATCTCTAAACTTCCCTGCGTTATCTCATATGTGAGCTTTTGAGGGACAACTCATATCTCAACCATAACAACTTCCAACATTGTTTTTACAGGTTAATATAATAACATATGTTTTTCACCATCTTCAACCTTTGAAACCATCTCCACATATTCCAGCCAAAATATCTTAGTTCTCCATATTGACTGTTAAGCTGCCTTAGACTGAAGTGCATTCTTTGCAGCCTTCTCTGGATTTTATCCCTAACATCACTTCTCTGAAGGGGTCTATTTGCTCTGACGTTGTTCCACAGTCCTGCAATTTTATTGCCACTTGCATTTCCTTAGCTTAATTTTTCACTGTCCCTTTCACACCCAGCTTGTGTTCCTTGCAGTGGGAATACAAGGTGCTACAGAGCTACTGACATCCTCTAATGCTAATGCTATGGCAACAGCTGTCGCAGCTGTCACAGTGAAACGGGAGGGAGCTTACTGGAATGGTCATAACGTTCCTGAGTTAAAATTGCTATTAATCACCTGATCTGATTTTCAGAGACAAATAATATGATGATATTCAAGGTGTTCTTATATCATTCTTTCTCTTATTGTGTGAAGACATGTGTTCTGTAGTAATGTTGTCTAAGCATCAGCGTGGATTACAATCAGCCTCTCATATCAAAGGAGTTTCACATTCATGACTGATTCTCTCAGTCACGGATTGAAAATATTCAGAAAAAAAAATTGCATCTGTACTGAATATGTTCAGAATTTTGTTCTAGTCATTATTCCCTAAACAATATAGTACAATACCTATTTACATAGCATTTGTGTTGTGTTAGGTATTATAGTAATCTAGAGATAACTTTCAGTATATGGAAGGATGCATGTAAGTGATATATAAATACTGCTGTTTTATGTAAGGGGCTTTAGCATTTTCAGATTTCATTATCCACAGAGCATCCTAGAATTAATACCCCTTGAATTCTAAAGCACAATTTTAATTATAGAAGATTTAGGCTGTTTTATGACATCTTTTTTGAGATATTGGTTAGCATTTATTTAATAAAGATTCCCACACAATTTTTTCCAAAAGTTAAAATTGAGTTGTATTAATGAACACTAAGTTCCAAACTTCAGAAAGTTTTTCTATGTGGTATTCAAAATTTCTATGTGGTATTAATCATTTCTTCTATTTAAGTGTCAGTTTGTATGAGAGATTATTCAAGGAATTAGGGATTTTAAAGACCCTGATTCTTTATATATATATATATAGAGAGAGAGAGAGATAGATATATATAGATATAGATATAGATATAGATAGATAATTTACTCATGTCTAATCAAAGATACTCTGCATTACTCCCATGAACCTGCCTGAACTCAATGCCTCCCTTTTCTATTAAAAAAATAATAATAGAATTGTGTTCCAGTTTAGGGCTGTGTGATATTTTTGAAATGTTTTTTCTTATTTTCACATGTATGATTTTTTACTAATTATTTTTTACTAATTATTACTAATTTATTAATTTTTTACTAATTATTCAAAAACACTGTGATTCAAAAGTGTAAATTCTTACCTTGAACAAGTTTGAAATCCAGTGCAATTTCCTCTTCTTCTACATCAATAGTATTTTACAATGATAATTAGTATTCTTTATAAAGAGATGGCTCTGTTCCATGTCACAAATCTGATCTTAATCCTTTTTCAAATCTACAGAACCAATTTAGAGAAAATATGTTTTGTGTAAGACTTGAAAAAAAATAATATCCTATCATGTCCAATTATTTCAAGAATGCTTACCTCCTGCAGTGCAAAAACTAATAACACTTTAGTTGTGCTTAGGGCAGTATGGGGATTCCTTATTTATTTAAGCTTCATTTAAAATATACCCTACAGTACAAAATGTCATATCATAGAAGTTATGGTTCATTAACTCCAGGCCATATCATACTCAAACAAAAACATTGTTTTTCAATTAACCTATAGATTTTAGATAACTGTCCCAAACTCATTTTCCATTCAGGGTAATTACAACTTTATCTTTATTTTTGGTTTAGTGAAAGTTCATTTCTCAATAACCTTTACCCTTTCTTCAAAATGCTGTAGGCACAGCCATTTTGTTTTAATAGTTTCTGCCATGCTTATTCTCCCACACATGCGCGTTGAAAGCTTTACTGGTATCTAAATTAGACTTGGCAGAAATAAAGAGAGACTTTCCAGTTTTGGACAGCACATCCTAAGGGGCACTGGTTTGAAGGAGGCAAATTGAATATGAAAAGTGATTTGATATTACAAGGAAGAAGGCAAAAAAATGTTTGAAAGTGGCATAATTTAAAAACACAATAACCTGTGTTTATTTTTAATGTCTGGAGAATGCCATGGTTTTCTTAATTGAAAATTGTGGGTAATTCAAGGATACATATGCCACACATAGATTATGGATTTTTCAAAGCACAATGCAATAAAGTACATTCAGTTCTAAAACTTGAGTTTACCAAACTTTAAACTTTGATGATTCAGATGAACCTCATTGTTTGTGTATTCTTGGCCTGCCAAAACATGCTCCCTCTCTAGCAAAAAAGAATAAATTTTTGTTTTCATTCTTCCCCAAGGGACTCAATGCATCTTGCAACAACAACGAAAAGAAGAAGGTTTGGTTAGTGGGAAACAATTGCATGTTTTAAAAATATTTGTTCTATATTTCTGCTGCTCATCAGAGGAGTCTGTATGACTCAAAAGAGTCTGTCTGTGGTAGCTCAGGAGCAATGTAAGATACGGACAAAGGGCATCAGAGACTCCACATGTAAATATGTTCAGTGTATAAACCAGCATTTTGCTAGCTAGAGAGAGGAAACGTTTATAATCATGAAAAGATTTCATTCATCAAAAAGATGTAACAATTTCAAAATTATATCCACTAAAATTTTGTAAAAGCAGAAGTATTATAAAGGAAATATAGACAAAGTAATAATCATTATGGGACATTACAATTGTCTTAATAACTGAGTGGAGAGCAATCAGGTAAAATCAATGGACAAAGATTTCTTTTTAAATAAAAAGACAGTTTGGGGGCTGGGGTTGTGGCTCAGAGCTCAGAGTACAGCACTTGCCTAGCACATGTGAGGCACTGGGTTCAATTCTCAGCACCACATAAACATAAATAAACTATATATATATATATATATATATATATATATATATATATATACCAGTTTTAATCTAGTTCACATATATATTAGGCAGTCACTCAAATCCACAGACATGCATTCTGTAGTCATGAATGCACATGTAAAATTTAAAAGTAAATTTATTTTTTAATGTTTCTAATATAGCATGTACGTTTTTGTCCCCTATTTATCTTCTCTTTCAAATGAAGAGGTTCTTTATGGTTGTCTTGGTGATATATAGAGACAAAATCTACCACAGCCAATCTTTCCAAGATAATTCCAAGAAACAAAATAGAACCAATAGATAAAAAATAAAATATTCTCTACTTTTATAGTATTCCATAAAAAAAAACTGAGCTTAATATTAAAAGGTAATTAAAAGATTCAACATTTTTTCTTAGTTGTAAGACAAGGGAAAGACTTTCATAAACAGGATATAATTTGTATGACAGCATCATGATCTCAAATTGTGTAATGTCAGGACCATCAGGAGTTACTGCACAATGCTGAGCAGCAGGCTGCAGGTTTGTTGGATACAGCAGTTGAAGCAAACAGGTAAAAGAGGCTGTATGTAATAAGAAGAATTCATGTGGCATAAGAGGGTAATTAAAAAGTTCTGAGAGAAAATAATGACAAGCTTTTCATTTTCAGGAAAATTCTCTTCATGGCAATGAATAGAATATTGGAAAAAAAGGAAAATGGAATCACAGGGACTAATTAGGACCTTTTCTGGTCCAGGAAAGAAATGTGCATATTCATTAAGGAGTAACTGTGTGACTAGATATGAAAGTTATTTATATAACAGTGGCATCATTAATAAGGCCTGATGATTAAAAAGTGAGGTAAAGAAAATGGTTGCTATTTTCAAAGTTTCTAGATGAGATGGAGGATCTAACTAACTGCACTATGCACAAAATGATCATCCATGCTGATTTGTCTGGGGCTGTCCCTCAATGTGCATGTTGAGTCCATGATTATTAATAGAACCCCTTTCAAGTATTAAAAGTCTCAACTAAAATTATGTGCTCACCAAGATATTCAGAAATTAAGGGTCATTTGTAGTTGACTTGAAAAAGCTACTTAGGTTTGCAAATGCTTAGTTTGTCATATCTATTGATTAATAGATTCCTGTTTTAAAATTAAGTTCTGGAGCTTTAGACAGAAAATTTTGGAGAGAGAATTTTGAAATTTGAATGTGTAGCTTGGAGACTGAAAAAATAATCAACATACAGATGCACGGTAAGTCATCTGTATGATGATGAGATGATGCCATTTAGAAAGAGGTGCTGCATAAAACAAAGGAAGCCATAGATGCTCCACACCCACTCTGCCTGCTCTCACAGTGCTCTTGTCAACAGCAGTTCTTCTCCATTGAGGAAGGTATCTTCAGATAGGCATTTTCGCACTCTAAGGAAGATTGTCTCTCCTCCTTTTCTCTTCCCACTATCTTTTACTATCAGCATGAAGTGAATATAAATACCTTTGAAAAGAAAAAAAGATCATCAATAATCAAAAGAAAAAGACAATTCTCATGATTTTTTTGTGAGTGGGCTATTTATCAAATTAAAGGGGACCATTTGCTTTCTTTTTTCCCTAGAGGAATGATTGAAAAATAGTCACAGAATATTATGTGACCCTTCCCCTAACTTTATCTACTGTTGCCAAAAAATTCATTCACACTTAAGAATTGAATTGCAGAGTTTTACAACATGAACCAGAAAGACTTAATATGGGATGATACATTCCCCCAAATAATATTTGTTCTGGAGGGAACTTGTGAAGCAGTAGCTAATTTGACTAGAAAGAAAAATTAGGGACATCCACTTCAATTCACTCTTCCCAGAATCACTTCCTTTATCTATTTATAGCAGAAATCTTGGCTTAGCTGAGAAAATCATTCTTCACATTTTGAAGAGCTTACAATGATTAATAACACAATGTATAATACAATTAAATATTTATTAAAATCATTTTGCCTCTTTTTCTTCAACTTTACAATTCATTCTAGTATTTTCTCCTATTTATTGTTCACATAAGATTACCCTCTTATTACAGCTGGAAAACAAATGTTTTAAAAGAACATCTCTGAATATATTGCTTTACCATTAGGCTGATGAGCTGTGGATGGTGTAGACTAGCAAAGAGAAATAGCTGTACAACTTTGTTGAGATTTGGACATGTAATTTGTCACGTTGTAGGCCAAAAATTCAGAGAATCCTAATACCCTTCACTGGGACTTTTACCTTCTAGGAAAAGTCATAGACCTATTTTTTTTCTAAACAAAAACAGAATGCCAATAATGGATGTAAACGGCCTAGATTTCATATATGAACTTGGACATTTGTCTTCAGATATCAGAGATAATTTACAGATCACATTGAAGGCTAATTGTACTTTTTGATCATGAGATAGGTAAATATGTGTGAGGGGTTTGGACAAGACTATGTTAAATATAAGAAAGAAACAAGAAATACACAAGCTAAACCTTCAAATGAACAATTTCTTCTTGTAGAGATAAATCAGCTTACAGGGGGATGGCTTATGAAAAGAGGGATCACCTCACTCTTGATTTTGTGGATAGCTACCACCTTGTTCAAAATGGTGCCACATTTCATATCTATGGGTTGAGCATTTTAACTTTGAATAAATGCATTCTACAATTACAATTTATAGAATTCAAGGCCTTATTTTCCACATCAATAAAATAAACATGATGGACATGTTTGATAATGATGACAGGATGAAGTCCAGAGCATTTATGGTAAGTTAGATAAGAGCTGATATGGCATAGAAATTGTATTATGACAAAGTTTCTGATGTTCTCTTAGAGACAACATCCATTGACCCTTTAGGATAGATTCAAACTGAAAAGAATACAAAATCAACTATATGATCAATAAAATAAAATTCAAAAACTTCTTATATGTACTATAATCATCCTATATCTGCAATCATAGTATTTATATCTTCAACTTACTTTCAGCATTCCTGATGCCATCATTTAGGGGAAAAATTTTTAGAATATATCCATTTGCATAATTCACTTGCTATTTGTCTTCAAAATCAGAAGCATTTTTATATAAAAATATCTTATATGTGGAAAACATTAGCAAGCTCAATTAATGTAAATGGCATCACAGATATTGTTCCTAGGATCCTTGCAGACAAATTGATTATAGTTGTTGATACATTGTCTTTACTGAGCTCAGACTATGCCAATTGAACAGTGATGCAAGCTGCCTCTGTTTATCATATCAATTTATTTAATTGTCTATATATCTGTATACTTGTTGTTTTAATAGTTAGTCATTTGTTGTTTACTTTTGAGTCTGACCCACTAAGAAGCAAACTTCTCAGAGCTATTTTTTTTCCTAATCATTTGTTTCTGGTAGTCATTGAATTGCATCAAAGCATACTCTAATAGAAGGATTAAATGAGAAAAGTGTTGTTTTTGTTTGTTTTGAAATTTTTGAAAACTTTGTTTCTAAGTTGGAAAGCATTTGAAAAGAAAAAAAACAATCCTAACAGTATACTCAGGGAATATACTCTTTGTGAAAGTCATCCTGTAAAGAATCCCACAAACAAAGCAGATTTAAGTGGTTCCTTCAGTATCAGCCATCATGAAAAGAAGATCAGTCCACAAGTAGGTAGAAAATAAGGTTATTTTCTTCTATTTCAAGGCTATTTCATATTGGGGAAATAATTTGTTAGAAAATATACGGGTCCATCAGAAAAAAAGCTGAAAAAACATTGCTTCACACTGGAAAGTGATAAATTCTCTTTTGTAAGTACTGTTTTTCTATAACTCTAGAAAGAAAAGGTTGACGTTACAGCTTAAGATGTTGAGAATCATGCAGAACAGAGAGACATGAATAAGGAGGCAGGTCAGAATGGGAACAGACATTATATATGAAGTAAGAAAACTAGAAACTATTGCCATTTTCTGTTGATTCATGGAAGGTATCAATCAAACTTTAGTAATATTTGGTATTATGATTTTGATATTATGTTTTGTCTGGAAATATTAACTATTTAAAATATCCTGCTGATAATTTTTTCTGCATTGTTAAGTTTTTCAATCAAGCACTAATTCTTTCCAATTAAGATAAGATTAAGGAGCCCCGCCACCTAATAAATGAACAATACTTAGTGAATTATTGTTCCATTATTTTTAATGATGACAGTAACTTCTGAAATCTTCTCTACTTTCTGAATTTTCTCAGTCCTGTCGAATATGGTTAAGTGAATCCAGAATGTACAAAAACAAAATACATTTATTTAGGCAAAACCTGACATTCGCTGGGTTCAGTGGTACAGGCCTATTATCCCAGAACCACTGGAGGCTGAAGCAAGAGATACATAAGTTCAAAGCCATCTACAGCAATTGAGCCAGGCCCTTTCTCAAAAAAAAAAAAAAAAAAAAAAAAATATGTCTGGGGATGTACCTTATTAGAAAGCAACCCTGTGTTCAATCCCTAGTAACAAGAAAGAAAGAGAGAAAGAGAGAAAAGAAAAGAGACAAAGAAAAAGAAGAGAAAAAGATTCACACACTAATTTCATAGTAGGATAAAGAACTTTAACAGAACCAAATCTGAGAATAACCATATTTAATTAATGATTGAATTCACCAACATATCTATTGGTGACTTAATAAACTCTTGAGATAGGATCTGACATTGAGTCTCATTTTTTTCTACTTTATGAATCCTCACTGAGTGATTTTATATATTCTAATGGCTTAAACTGCTATTTGCATATATGAATGACTATCCAAACCTCTGATGCAATTTTTCTCTGGTGTTCAATTCCTATGAATTATAATATTTTTTACAATGCCATCCAAGCACAAAAACCTAATAGATCCCATGCTGAATGCAAAATTCTTCCTCTCTTAAAATTTACTTTTTACCCAGTATTCACTAATTGACTATACTAAATGAAAAGATATTTATATATATGTGTGTGTATGTGTGTGTTTATGTGTTTCTATTAAATGTTATGTTTTTACTAAATTAAATTTTATTGAATGTAAAATATATGTGCTCATATTTATTTTACTTCAATATATCCTCAGTACTATAACAATAAGAATATGAATGAAAGTTTGAGTTATAATCTAGAGACTACCCAACTCTGGAACCTCTAATTCTTCTTAGTATTCCTGTAGTGCATTGCTTCTGACTCTCAGTTCCTTTGAGTTGTTTATTTTTCTTAATCATTCCTTTTCTAAGTCCAGGCCAGATGCAGTAAAGTGAGGTGAACAGTGACAGTGGTGTTATGCATACTGTAGTTGAAGTCAACTTTTTTTGGCAGGATCTTGCTCAAGCTGGAGATCTACGGCTTAGAAATCTAAGATAAAGGCATAACTATCATGTGGAATCCAGACAATGACAGAATTGGAGCTCTTCTGGAACAAGCAGCTCAAATGGTAGAGACAATAGTCAAATTCAAAGATAATATGATATAAATTCAGCATTTAGGAATTAATTGCTACATAAAAGAGTGAATTATAAAAGTTCTCTAAGAAAGCACTATTTTCACTCTGAGAAGATGCCTTTTATGGCATCTTTGAGCCACGGAGAATACATCTTCAGGATGTAGTTCATGTCTTAACTATCACTACTCTTACCAAGAGAAATTCTTTAAATAGTTTATCCCCATTGAGACATGTTGTGCTTTATGTAGATTTTCCTTATAATGTCCTATGTTTGAGGACAGACAACAAAAAGGACATAGCTTCTGTCATGGCAAGTTGTATATAATTTAAGGGATAAAATTTGTTTCGTAATATTGACCTACAAAAACTTTGTAAAGTTTTATAATACAAAATTTTAATACGATCCTATCACATTGTAAAGATAGGTACACATTTCCCCTTGAGGAAAAACAGTATTTAAAAAATCTTTAGGAATGTTAGATATATTCACTCTTATTCTTCATGTTTTTTTTTTTTTGACATCTTTAGTATTGATTAACTACAATCATTGACCTTTTCGAAGACGTTATGTATTCACAACTGACATAAGGACCCTGAGTGAAACCAAAATTTCCAAAGTATGCAGCTAGTTCTTCAATTTCTACATGCACATATTCTACAAATATTCCCTGAGGAGTTGAAATACTTGATCATGTATTAATTTCTAAGATTTATATTTAATTTTGGATTTAATCATCTTTGGAAATGTTCTCACTCAACTTTGCTCAAGGCACATTTTGAAGTAAATAGATACTTGTTTAAATATTTTTTAAAGTAAATACACTTCATGCCCTGGTACTTTTATCACACAAATAATTTCAGCAAATAAATTAAGGTGGTGGGGGCAGGGAAACCATCTCATATTTGAATCTCAAAGGTTACAAAAAGTCCTGGGAAGCATTTTATGCATTAGCTGTGGGAAAAGACATTGTAATTTGAAATGTTATCTCATAATGTTAACTTTCATATGGCAGGGGTTGCACACTTTGATTTTCTAAGTACAGAAACGAAACAGTAAGTTTTAATTTTTTTTTAACTTTTAAAGAGCATATAATAATTGAAACATGCCTTTTAGCAGAACAACAGCTTAATTTATAGGCATCATGTAAGGGAGCCACTGGGACTTTTAAAACAACATACTGGGAACCCAGTAAAACAAGCCCAAGCTGCATGTGTGAATAAACTCCTTTAGCAACCTCAAGCAAGAGAACATGCTTAATAATCTATCTATCTTCAAAGGAAAAACACAGTTAGATTGAGAGTTCGTAAAGCAATTCTAGGGGGTATTTAGTCTTCACAAATCTATGTTTTGGGGAAAAAAACAAAAACCCAACCAATAATTTCCTTTTATGTAAAGATTAATATTTTTTAAAATTAATTCTTATTCTATAGGGGTTTTTATGGTAAAAGTCATCATATACTGTATTTTCTGCTATATGAAACCTGAAAAAAAAAAACAATGGAATAAAAGGAAGGGTATGGGGTCATAAAAATAAAGGGAAGATCAGTGGAATAGAAGAAGGAGGTTGAGGGTGAGAGAGGAGGGACTGGAAAGAAGAGGAAATGTGAAATGACTGTTATATAATTACACTCTGTGCATGTATAAATATACCACAGTTAATTCCACCTTTATGTATATCTATAAAGCACCAATTTAAAATAAATAAATGGGTGGAAGAAAGACCAATAGAGTAGAGGCCAGGGAATAAGAGGAGGGAGGAAGCGGGGAAAGGGAGTGGATTGGAGACTGAAATGGAGTAAATTATTTTCCTTGCAAGTATGACTTTGTCAAAATAAACCTATAAAGTACTAGCATGAAAAATGAGCTATTATTCTTTAATAAAATCCCCAATAATGATAAATATGTATTACAAAAATTACTACATGAAATCACAAGATAATTTGCCTAGAAGATTGCCATTTCATTGCATCAAAAAATAATGTAAAACAAAACCAATTCGTAAGACTAAGAAAATTAAAAGCCCAATGGAAAAAAAATCCCCTGAAGACTTGCCTCTGTCATTTCCAGGTAGCATTAACATCAATAGAGATTCCAAATTTATAAGGGCAAAAGAGAAAAAAAGTAAACTTAAAGATCATACATCGCATCATCAAGATTATAATCGTACTAATATGGATGTGATTAATAGTAAGTAACTACTAGTGACCGGTTCAGCTTCAAAATGCCTTTTCCAATAGTCCATTGTTACTGAAAATCTCTCCACTAGAACTTTATTCTTTTGGAATGAGGTCTTAGTAAAATGCCATAACAGGGACATTAAGTTTATAATTATGTTTTAGTAGAGGGAGTCAGGGATTCTCATGAAAAGGAAAGAGTGGGATCAGGTTCTGGAACAAGGTTTATGTATCATGCTAGAACCCAACTGGCTTTTCTAGCTAAAGAAAGATGCTTTGAAGAGCAGCAGTTAGGTGCTCATGTAAACGCTATCTAATCTGATGAGTGAGGTGCATAAAGGGAATATGGCTGCTGTAGTTGATACTCAGTTACCAACCTTGTAGGCTGGTAAGTGTAATTCTTATCTGTCTAAAGTAAACCTGACCTCAGTCACCAGCCTGTGTTACTAGTTAAGGCTTGAGTAATGAGATAGTTGTAGGAATGACTGGTAAAATCAAAACTAGGAACAGAGTTTCCTACCTACCAAGTTTGGGCTTTAGCGTTAAGGCTTGACTGGAGAAAGCAGAAAGTCTAGCTAAAATCGAAAGAATTTAGTTTAAAGTTGCTCATTTTTGTAACTAGGACAGGCACAGTGGTCAGGGAAACCATAAGGGAAAGACATAATTTTGACAACCTCAAAGCTTGTTCTTCAGTTCTAATGAAGTACAAGGCACCTTGTCTGCTACACTAGAGAACCAGATCCCATGTGTTGTGGTGGATTATTTTTAAATCAACAGATATAAATATACCAGCTGCTAGTGTTTTATGGCAAGTTAAATCATTACTCTAAGCCTTACATCTCCATCTGTGAATGCAAAAGGTACCTTTTAAACCTTGGTGAGCACTGCTCAATGGGACTTGACAAATGGTAGCTGTCAATTGGCTGGGCACAGGCAATTGAAAATAATTCCTGACTTAAAGCATGTCTGGAGCATGCTTAAGCTTCAGTTGACTGATAGGGGGCTTATCCGTTGATCTATCTAGTTGAGAGATACTGAGTGAAACAAAAGTAAGAAATCTCAGAGCAGACTGATATAATTTGTCAAGAGTTCTTTTCTGTGAAATGATGCATACTGCTTCCTCTTCAATTGAGAGGCAAGATCTGAAAGTATGGTTCAAGCAATGTGGTCATGAAGGGTGTGAGATACACAACTCCAGAGAATAGAAGACACTTGTAACAAGAAGGATTAAAACTACCACAAAGTATGGATTTTAGAGGAGAGGAGTGTGGAATGTGACTACATCACATACTAAAAAGATAGAGAAAAGTAGCCTCAGTTCCACTCACAACCATGAAACACTCAGGAAGATACACATCTGACAGAGGGTTGACAAAAAAATCAATAATGCAGAAATCCAACAAAATTTATAAAACATATACGATATGAAAAACCATGGTTGTGTGTGTGAGAGTATGTAAAAGACATATTTTACCTTTGCAAAAATGGTCAATGGAATAAAAAAAAAACAAAACAGTTCTTCCTTTTCTAAAATTCTCAAGGGTAGAAAAACAATGTGTGTTCCATAACTATCAGAATGGGAAATGAAATTGAATGATATGAAAGTGTTTTACACAGTATGTTGTATGAGACACATGGGGCCAAGGTGCCAGGACTCCATAAAGGTGCCTTGAGGATGCACTGTCTGAGACAAAAAGAAGAAAGAGAAATGTTTAGGGGGAATAAATGGTAGTAATGAGATAGTATGAGGAAGAGCCTATGCTTGGGAGAAGGGAGAGACCCTAAAGAAGAGAAGGTGGAAGAAGGAACTGAAAATTCAAATAAGTAAATATACATGTTTATTTATATGGGTGTATCTATAGTGTGACCCCAAATCATGTATTTTTTTAAAAATGTTCATATGTATGAAATTTTATAGTAAAACTTATAGAAAATATATCATATCAAATGTATGAAGCCATTTTATTTTTATTAATGATCCTATTTTAAAAAAGAACATTAGGAGTCAAGGTATGTTTTCTTCTTAAAACCCACCTCCATGAATCTAAAAGAATGAAATATGGTGAGCTCTTTCTTTTGATTATGTGTGCATACTTTGATTAATGAGCAATCTAAGCCGCCTTATAAATTGAGAAAGGTGCAGATCATAAAGTCTTTCTTAGGCCACTCTCCTAATTCTAAGGGTGGTTAGAATACCAGCTAACACAATTGATACCCACACACTTTACTATCCTGTGAAACCAGCATTTTACAAGCCCTATCCATCTCTTAGATACATTCTCATTATCTCTGCCTACTTTCTCCTGATAAATGGCTTTGGGTCACAGTCAGGCATCCAATCAATCAAGAGGTGAGCAGTGTCCTAACCAACACAATTTTATAAGTTTTCCAGTGACTGCCTGGGCTTGCTGGGAGTCTTCCAAGGTTACTTTTCTCCTACATATTTTAAAGTGACTTTTGTGTGTTATCACAACACTATCAGTATCATGAATTCAAGATTTGTTTGTTTAAGTGAAGTCCACACATCATAATGCTCTGAAGTATCTTGGAAATATTGAAGACTTTAGTTGCTTCAGGCTCTTCAAATGACATGTACCTTGGCTGAACTTTGAAATAAATTCTACATTTATCACTGTTTTACTGCATCCTTTTATTTTTGTTGGTCTCTTTTACAAGCATGCTTTCTCTTTGATCGTCCCATAGTTTGTGTCCACACTGAAATTTATAGAGTTAAGCCACAATGTTTTTTTCCTATAAAACAGTCTTGACAAGTTGCTGCCACAATATTTCTCTTCTACATGAACAAAGATAACTTAGGCAAGAATCTGATTCTGTGATATTTTTTTCAGAATTTTCAAAGAGTTTCTGTAAAACTTCCCAAGTCAAGCCATCTACCAAGATTATAAGAAAAACTATGATTCAGATTTTCATTATGGACCCCAAAAGTTCTGAACTTCCAATATTATCAGATTTACTAGTGAATAATATTATTTTTCTTCACATTGAGATACTACATGAAAATTCAACAATTACTTTTTTTCTTTTACCCCTACCCATTATCTTCAACAAACTATATATACTCAGTATACCCCAACACAAAACACTGAAAGGTAACAAGGAAAGGATTCTTTGGTTTCCAGATTTCCTAAAACCTAGCAATCTATTTGCTAATCTGTGATGGCTCCCATCAACTAATTTTTCTTTATTTCTTTTTAGAGCTTCTCTTTGTCTCCTTCCCTTGTTCCCTCCCTCCCTTTCTTCCTACTTGCCTACCTTGTTGACTTCCTCCTCTCCTTTCTTAAAAGTCTATTTATCATCTATTATGTTTTAGTCTCTAGACTAAGTGCTGATGATCTGAAAACAAAGACCATGGAGCTCCAGATCTGAGAACTTCGGCAGGGTTCACAAAGCAATGGGGTAAAGGGGAAGAGGAGCTGTTATATGAGAACAAATGGAATGGGAATCTTTAACAGCATTGCTTGCAGTTCCACTTAACATTAGCAACTTTCTGGCAGAATCAATCCACACTCAGTGGTGGTGGCTCCATCAGTAGTGATGGCTAATAGTAGGCTTCTGTGATCAGACTCTCAGTAGTAGCAGTTTACAGCAATTATTTGGAGATCATTGAGGGGTCTTCCATGTCATCACTGGACTGATATAATTTAATTTCTATAGGATAGCATATGGTAATATTCCAGCTGACTTTTTAAATTAGCAAACATATCTTTTTTTAATTGGTTCTTTTAATTGTACATGACAGTAGAATATATTTGGACATAATTATATAAGCATGGGATATATCTTATTCTAATTCAGTCACCAATACTTCTCTTTCCCCTTCCTCCTACTTCCTACTACATTTGTTCTACTGATATTTATGCCATTTACTCATAGTTATTTTTTTAAATTACTTTCTTATGGCAAGCAGTCTTAACCAACCCATTTAAAGAAGAGCTTCCTTAAGCACTGATTCAAAGCCCTTTAGCATAGCATTAGGAAGCACCTCTTTGTGGAGCCACACAGTTACCTCTAAGGGTTCACCATGAATAATTACTGTGCCCTCAACCAAAAGTGAAGCCTCATTGTCCCAAAGGATTCCTGATACTTGTGTCAAAGCATACACTCAGATGTAAAATAAACAATGGAGAGTACCACTCATAAGTGTTATTCTGGAAGGGGTGCTGCAAAATCTGATATCTACCACTGATTCGTTCCAAAGGCTGAGCTCAAAAGAATTCAAGACACTTTAGCAACTATGTGTGGTAAATAGAGATTTGGATTGCATGGGTAATTTGGAATTCACTGTGGGAGCAAGTACTGACTAGATTTTTGTTAAAATTCACTCCTCAAATAAATGCATAATAAGAGTAATGTTTTTGTCACATATGCACAGATGTACTAAGAGAGAAACTGAGGATGACACACGAAAAAAATAGAGCAGCAAGAAATATACTCAGCAATGAAAATACTAGGGTAACAGGACTTAGAAACTGATTTTGCTAAAGAGGACTCTTTTCACTTGGTCCTGCAGAAGTCTGAAAATGCCCATTGGGTAACGAAAAGCAGAATAAAAGCTTGGCATCTCTATATGCATTTTGCATCTATCTCCTTTGCTCTGAGTCATTCTTTCCTGTGATCACCTTGGATTCCAGGGACAACAGGTTAGAGGGAAAAACATCTTTGACAAGAGTTGAAACTTCCCTCAAGGCAACAGCAACTCTTATCCAGGGCAAGATACTGCTTGGCCAATCCTGAGATAGTTATCCACCAGACAACATTTTGACCAAGACTGCAGCAATATTGCATGCTTCTTCGCACATCTCCTTCACTCTGTTCCTTTCCTATTTAAGCCCAAATCTCTTGTCAGTATCCCCAAAGACAGTGCTAAGGACACTTGATCCCCCTAGATTTTTCTATATAGCTGTATTAAAGAAATATCCTCCCTGTTTTTCATCATTTATTTTTACATTTAGTTTCTGCGGTGAGTGGCTGGACTTGATTTGTTGGGACTCCCTGAAATCAGATCCCCTCTGGCCTACAACTCCATTATTTATTATCCACAGGATTGAGTTCTGTACATGATTACTTCATTTAAACCTCAAAAAATTCTTACTGGACCAGAAAAATCATTATGGTCATTTGACAGTGTATAGGAAACTGAGGTTTAGAATATAATAAAAGCACCTACTATAACACAAATTTGCATGAAGGTGTGCTGCAATGATACTATGCCTGTGCTGTTAAGGTATTTGAACAAAGTCTCAAATTTCTTTGTGTGCCATTAGTTTCAGTAGCACATAATTTTTTTGTATTTTCCAAAATATCACTGCTATTCCATTTTCTCAAATCAGTGCTTTACATATTATAATATGTTGTCCACAAATTTTTACTGACCTGTAACAACATAAGACAGATAAAAAATGTTAGAAACATTGAACCCAAATTTATCTGATCATTTATCTATTAATTTTTTTTGTATTTTACGCAAGTATTAATACATAGTAGTTTAGAAAGTTGAAACAACAACCAAGGATCTGCTCCACAGATAAATTGAGAGGCACAGTATCACCTGAGTTACACCTAAAACCTGAACTTCAATTGAGATTCTGCTAACTCAAGTGTTCACTTATATAACCAAGACTCATGTAATTGAAATGCATTTTTTGATATTTTCAGGAAAAAATTAAAATCTACTCTAATGTTTCACAAGCTATAATTCTTTGGTTTCTAATATGCAACATAAAGAAATTGGATCACACATTCTTTGTTTCTTCTTACTCTCTAGAGTGATGATTCTAAGATTTATATGGAGGATAAGATAGAAGAAAATGTTTTTTGAAATCTGGTTTACTATAATTCCTGAAAAGCCCACAGGAATTCCTGGTCATCTCATGTATTTGCCATGTTTGTACTACTCAGCTTTATTTCTTTTTCTAGATATGGTATGAACTGGTTTTCATATGAAGCATCTCTCTCATGTCATCACAGTGAGCACCATACTTCCCATTTCATATGGTATTGTCTTGATTGTAGGGGAAATATAAGTCAGGAGGCTGTACTCAGTAGAATTGTACTTTTATCAACCAGGTTTAAGACTCCTAATCTTGCTCATAATGCACAATCTTTTTCCTTAAACCTGAAGGCACCTAAGACCCAACAAACACATGTTGCTTAACTCAAAATTTAGAGAATAATAGTACAATGTTTCTATTATTTATTTGCTCTTGAAATATAAATTGCTAGAATCCAATTGCAGAAGATTCCTGCAAAATTTAGAGGAAAAAATTTGTTCTTCAGCAGATTAACAACACAATAGCTCAGCTTTGGTTCTTTTTACTCACTTGTATAAATATGTGGCAAAATAACAAGTGGCTAGGCATCATTATACTCACTAAAAAATATTTCAAATTCTTCAAAACAAACCAAAATTACTAGGATACAAAATTAATAGCCAAGATCAATGCCATTTAACTCACTGTTCAGCTTAAATTAAGATATTAAATTTCAATTTATTTCCTTCCATTTTAAAACATCTTATTCAAAATAATATTTCAAAATCCCCCTCTTCTGCAATTTTTATGAGCTATATATAAGTTTGTATTCTTGTTTTAGGAAACACATATTTTAATCCATGACTGAATACCTACCAAAGAGTTCAGTGGCTTTCTGATTTTAAGGTTTAAGTGCATGCATTCTTTCTTCCCCACTTTTCACTTTCCCCCAAGACCACCTACATATCTCACTTTGTCTCCTAATATCACAAAGTTACAATTATAAGCAAGACTTAATTTTACCATTTTCCTTCAGTCTTTGAAAGATAGCATTATTCAAATCTCTAGTTTTTTATGCTATCAATTTTTAGCTCTATCTTTTTTTGTGATCCATACATTTTTCTTGCTTTAATTATCTCTATTAATAATGTTTTATAATTTGTACAATATGAAAATACAAGAACTAGAATTTTTCCCTTTGGCAAATAAGCATGAAGAACAAACAGTTCTCTGTTATGAACTGAATATATTTCCCCAAAATCTGAATGTCGAATCCTAATCCCCAGTGCGATGGTATTTGGCAGAGGGGTCTAAGATAATTAGATCATGAGGGTGACATTCTCATGAGTGGGACTAGTGCTCTTACAAAGAGACATGAAAGATCCTGTTTCCTTCTTTCTGCTTTCCAACATGTGAGGATCCAAGGATGGAACAGTGTCTGGAAACCGGGTGGCGGGCCCTCCCCAAGATTCCAACTCTAATGGACCTTGAAATTCCAACTTCAAAGAACTGTGAGCAATCAATGTTTGTTGCTTGAAGCACCCAATTTGTGCTATTCTGGTATATCAATTCAAACTGAAAAGGATATTTTTGTGTATAATGATTCATAAAGAGGAACCATATCTGAAGAGAGATTAACTTGTATTCTTTACTAACATTTATAGAATACTAGATAAATTGTGACCTATTTATTCATTTACCTACTTGATAGCCTTACAAACAATTTATGAATGGAAAATATGATTAGGAGCCCAAATATGCATAGCTCTACTCTTTTTCATAAAGCATATAATTGACCGTAGGGGGAAAAATGGTCCACAAGGGATTCTACTGCTACTCATCAGGATTTGTGAATGACTTCAATGATTGAAAACTTCTATTCTGATTATAAAAAATGACTATAAAATTCTTTTTCTTATTATCACATGACCTTACCTACATTGTTATCTATAAATACATAGCTAAGCCCACACAAATTATCTCTATAATAGGTGACTGAATTACTTTGTAACTCTATGTGAGTATATCCAAACTCTAAATCACTTAGTAGTTCTTAGCACAGGAATACATATGTGTGAATATACACACACTTATATATATTTGGCCTAGGTTGTATATTGCTGGATAAAAATCATATGGCTCGTCTTACTTTTATTCCTTCATATACATATGTGTATGTGTGTGTACACCCTTCAAAAAAAGCTTTAAGCTTTCATTTCAAAAATTGTCACATTATTATTATTTAATAATCATTGGAAAATTTAATTATGACCTAAGCATTTTATGATGGAAAGTATCTGGTATCAATAAATGCTATGAAAACAGATGTAATTATATCAGTGGAAAACATTTTACTGATGCAGAGTAATTCAAAATCTTCAACTACAGAAGCATAATTAAGTTAAGCTTAGTGAATAGTTTTACATGTTAGACTAATTTCTAGCACTGGAACACATTAAGAGGATGGCTGGAATAGCTCACTGTCTATTTTTTCAAAAGCCATTAAAAGTGACAGAAATCCTGAAACACCACTTGGCTCCTCTTTAGACTGTAAAGGAAATAAAACTACCAGTTGCTTAGATATTTATTTAAGAGTAATTGTAGCTTCTGTTTCAAACTGTAATTCTTGCCTTATCCTTGCATAGCCTAGAAAAAGAAAAAAGTGTCTTTCCAAACAAAAGATAGTGTTCATATGAAAAAGAATCTAAATTTACAATTTTAACTATTATACATGTGTCCCTGCTATAGCAAATATTTATGACAATAATTTTTTCTAGCATTGAAAATTGAACCTGGGTACACTAAGTTACATCCCAGTCATTTCTTGAGCTTTTTGTGTTGAGACAGGGTCTCCATAAGTTGCCACACTGTCCTCAAACTTGCCAACCTCAACCTCCTGAGTTGCTAGGATTATAGTTGTGTGCCACCATGCCTGACCCTATAACAATAATTGACTGCATTTTTAGTCTTAGAGACACGAAGAGCATATTCAGAATAAACACAGAAGGAAAATAAACATTTTAATGCAATCAGAAAATTCTAACAACATATATGGATCCAATGGTGCCCACTTTAACATTCCCTTGGTTAATAAAAAAAAAAAAAAAAAAAAAAAACTTATGGATTCATCAACAGTAGACTGAGCATTAGAATTTGTATATCAAGAATGATGCTACAGTTGTGCTTATGTCCCAAACTTACTTTTTCACTAATTGTTGTGGCCTTTTTTTGTAAATTAAGAACTTTTTACTAGCTTTTCAGCCATCTAGTAATAAAGCATCTTGTGATATGCTTAGGTGGGAGTATAGAAAGATATGGTCTGTATGTTAAGCAGTAAAATATGCCCAGTATTTTATTTACTATCATATTGATTACTTATTTAAATATTCCTATCAATTTTGTTTGGCCCACATAAAAATGACCAAAAGCTAGTCTAGGGAAATAAAGTGTAAATGTTAGGGGTGACTGTTAGGGGTGACTGCTTGCTTTTTAAAACTCAAAACAATATCATTGTGAGGTGCTAAAATCCTTAGTATAAATAACAGTAATGAGTTATATAAATAAGCCTTTAAGTTGGAAAACGTTTGTCAGTCATGTCCATTTAACACAGACATAAGTAAGCTGGTTCTAAGCTTCGTAAGCAGAAATAATGTTCGAATGGATATAAAACATGTGTTTTCCTGAAAAAAAAAAAAAAAAAAAAACTTCTGTAATGAAATTGACAAGTTCAGGTCATGCAATCTAGTAGTAAAAGCTAAAATTTGCCTAAGGTTTTTATTCATTGTGCCAGCCATTGCTGTGCTTGCTTTTGTGGAATTCTAACTAGGGGTACAAAGTAAATTATGTTTCCATTGCTATAGTAGCAGATGTCATGGGAGAATGCATCTCGTCATGGATGGAGTGAGACCTAAGTATGTCCCTTCTACAGAGGTAAAATGTGATCATATCATAGGTGAAAGATTTCCTAAAATGGGGAATAAACAATGAGGGAAGGAACCAAAGAGAACTAAGGGAAGCCCTATCTGGTCTTTCAGAATAGGGAGATGTCAAATCTAACTTTCTACAATGCTCTTTAACAATCCAGTGTGTTATTCTCAAATGCAATGGTCAAATGAGGGGAAAAAAATGATGTAGAAAGAATCCAGCTGTGGTATTCATTTTTAGCCCAAAGTAAACAATCATTGAACCAAAATTTCTTTTCCTCATATTGCTGGCTTTCTACATATATCCACTTATAACTAGGAGCACGTGAGTTAAAGCTCTTGGAGCTCAAACCATTACCTCTGTGGTTCTGGATTCTGATCCAGTGGTTGAATTCTGACTACCAGCACAATAACATTTAAAATGAGGAAAAATGGCTTCTTGACTTTATAGAATCTTGTTTTCATAAAAGCCATGGCATCTCATAAGCAAGAATTAAAATATCTGTGATCTTACATAGTTAACCTTACCCAACCCATGACAAATAACTCGGGCCTCAGTAATTATTTACATTTAGGTCCATGGCATTTAACAGTAGGCCTAAAGTTTACTACAACTTGGCAACTACTCTCTTCATTCCATAATGATTCCTGAATTTTCCCAGACAGAATCAAATAACTTAAGAAATATTATATAACATCAAAAGAAGGCCACAAAGCCATTAGCCAACTCTTTTAAATACAATATGGGATCATCATATTTTATCCTTTCACTTACGTTCATTCACTAAATGTTTAAAGATCAGTTTTTATGTATCAAACCCCAAGTTAGATGTTGGTAATAAAATAGTAAAAGAATAGTGAGATTTTATTTCCTCAAGACCTTTAATTGCTCATGTGTGTGTGTGTGTGTGTGTGTGTGTGTGTGTGTCTTTCAGAATTTGGAGTGGAAACAGTTAAATGATTAAACCTGTAATCCCAGTGGCTAAGGAGGCTGAAGCAAGAGGATTACAAATTCAAAGCCAGCCTCAGCCACTTAGTGAGGCGATAAATAGTTCAGTGAGGCCCTGTCTCTAAAGAAAATACAAAATAGGGCTGGGGATGTGGCTCACTAGTTAAGTGCCCCTGGGTTCAATCCTCTGTACAGAAAAAAAAAAAAAAAAAATCCATGGCAAGTGCTGTGAAGGAAAAGTAAAATGTACAATAAAATACTCTAATATAAAATCTTACATAAAATATAATCTACTATTAATGTTGTATTGAATTGATTATTAGTACAATTTTTAACTTGGGCAATTTTTGTCTTTTGCATCCCTTTATCCCTCTTTTAGGTTTTTTTCTTGTGCCTTTTCTAGTGACTAATAGTGCTACTCATAACCTCACAACTCAATGCTACATGAGACCCGGATATGAGGTCCCGATTTTCTCAATTAACTATGGTCTCATTCTCTCCTTTATTGTTGATGGTGACAGCAACTGTTTTAGTTTGGGGGGTGATGTATTTGCTAACTGCTTGTTAGAAATGCCTTAATTCTTTAAAAGTGATGACAAAATAAGTTCAGGAAGCAGGAGGCCATATTCTGGTAAAATAGAAATAGAATCATGCTGTTTCCCTCAAAATAACAATACAGAGGAAGTTGCCCATTCGGGTCCCAATTGTGGGCAACCTTGCACTAACGAATTACTCTTTTCTATGTAATCCTAGCATTACTCCACTGAAAAACTCAATTTTCTTTGGTTTATTATCGCTTTTGTCAGGCATTTTTTTTTTCCATTTAAACCAATGAAGATCCCATTTCACAAGAATGTTTGTGTGTAATCCTTCTTGGAGAAAAATTTTCACTGTGATTTGCAATTTTAGTGTTAAAAGATGAGTGCTAGAACTTGATAAGTTAGTTGACTCAAATAATATTTATTGAGTATTTGGTTATCCATTCTATTTTACATTCTAAACCATAATGCCTATGACTCAGCTTAGTTTTGTTATTAATATGACACCTTTTAAAGATACATTGGGCTGGATTTTAGTTTCACTTAAAAATGGATATATTTCCCTAATGACTTCCATACATATGTCGTTTTCAAATATAATAGTCTATGTTGCATAACACATGTGTTAGTCAGCTTTTTGTTGTTGTGAGCAAAATAACTGACAATTTAAAGGAGGATATATTTATTTTGACTCGTGATTTCAGTGGTTTCAACCCATGGCCTGCTTGCTCTTTTGGTCTGGATGGGACATGAGGCAGAATATCATTGCACATATTCAGGGCACAGGAAAACTGCTCAACTCATGGCAGTCAGGAAGCAGAGAAAGAGAGAGGGAAAACAATCAGAGAGAAGGTAAACCTTTCCAACAAACACCCCCAGTGACTTACTTCCTCCATCTAGAGGCTACCTTCCAGTAGTCCATACAGCTCTCAATGGATTAATCCACTGATGATGCCAGAACCTTCATGAACTGATCCTTTTCAAAAAGCCTCTCCACTAAACAAAGGAGACTTTGGAAACATTCCAGATCCAAACAATGGACACATTAGACATTTTTCTTACTCTGGACTTCTATCATAACATTTAACATATAAATTCTTGGATGCATAAGTTTGAAAATAGAATTCAGTTTTTATGGCAATTATGACTGATATTGGCACACATAAAGATTGTTTAGAGAATCTATAATATGTAAAACTGCAAACAAAAGTTAGTTATGGCTTAGAAGTAAATGACTCTATTTTTTATCTATTTCTGATGTCAAAATGGCTCTCTTCACCCAATCAAGCCTTAGCATTAAAACTTGACAGTATGTGACCTTAGAATGGTTTTTATAACATCATTTTTTTATTAAATAAGTATACATATGTATAATTACACAAATAAGATCTTATGGGGTTTTGTTTATTTATTTATTTGCCTGGAGGTGAGGGCAGAATGAGTAGGTAGAGCTATGAGAAAGGTTTATATTATTAGCTACCAAATAATATGTTAAAGCTGAAGTATAATCTAATTAATGTTCAAAGTAGAGTTAGTATATTTTACTTTGAAATCCACTTATATTCTCAGAGGTATTTATTAAGGTATTCTGCCGTGGTTAGAAGAACTCATATAATAAGAGAGCACAAACTAAAAATTTTCTTTCCTGGTACAATTATTATTGTAAATGTCAGCAAAAGTTGTGATTTCCCAAAGTTATTGCTAAAGTATTTGCAGTTCTATGAAGAAGAAGAGGCCAAAGACTACAGATAGTGTTCAAATATCAGAAAAGACAGGACTCGATTTTGATCAAAAGTCAAGTCAGAACAAGAACTATAGAAATAAAAACTCCATTATTTATCAAAAATGGCCTCTATAATGATCTAACAAAATATTCATTAGTGATGATTATTTAGAAAGAAAAAATTCTTAACATTTTTTTGTGGTTTCAGAAGAATATAAGCTAAGTAAAATTCTTGCTCTTTGGTTTGTATCTTTGCATATATATTATTCAACCAGAAATTCATAAGGATATCTAATCACTTGCTTAATTTTGTGCAATTAGAATTGCTTTTGGATATTTTACCTTATAAAGCACACAATTAAAAATACTTTTCAATTCACAAAAATGTTTAATATCTACCATGCATTTAGTACTGGGAATAGAAGATTAAGTAACAATTGGATGATTACTTGAGAAGCCAGTAATCTCAAGAGCGGAACTCACACAAACAGATATTTCAGTAAGATATTTTAAGTCTTTAAGTGGATTATGAGACAGAAAAAAATCCTTGCTTGGCCTGCATAGCTATGAGATTTTATAAATGTTGCTCAAATTTCTGAGCCTCAGTTCCCTTGTCTCTAAAATTGGGATGGCAATAATGATATCTACCTCATAGGTTTTTTGTGAAGATTAAATTTGTTGTACATATAAATAATAAGAATGGTGCTAGGTTTACAAGATCAATCAAGGAATGCAATCTATTGTTTCTTCTCAAGTCATCATTTATGTAAAGGGTTAGCATAGTGGTAGGCCCTTAGGAAGGACTCAATAAACATTAGCTAACACTATTGCTTAATATGAAAACACAGAATTTGGATTCTGGGCTAAGAATTAAAATCAAGATCTCTTACTTTCATTAAATCCACCAAATGAAGTTTTTGCCAATAATTGTTTGGTTTATGAGGCAGCCTTTGCATTTCAACATGACTTTACCATGAGAAATTACTTCTTTAAGAAGTCTTCATTAGATTATTGACCTTCTATGCTAAATAAGAATTATCTATGGAATATAAATTTGACCAAAAAATAATAGAAATTTTTCCTGTAATAGGTTATTAAAATAGAAGCTGTGGGAAATATAAATGTAGTTATACAATAACTGGTTAAAATACACAAACAACTCACATTGTGAGCTAAAAGTAGTGAGCAAGAGCAGATGGGAAATTGTGGATGCCTTTACACAAATTTTATTCTGAATCTCACATTTGCCCAGTAGCTGCCCTGCACCTCCTCAAGTCTCAAAGGATAGACTACCGCTTATGGTCAAAGAAAGAAACAGTTGCTTCCTTGGGCTTATCTTGCATTCCCAGCTTAGTCAGCTGAAAGGAAGCCTAAAATTTGTTCATGAGACCAGAATGAGGTTAGATATAGGAGAGAGGCAGAGTGGAGCTTTCTTAAACCCTGCCAATTACAGTCCCCTGAAAGAGTCAGCAAGACTCAAAGATGGAACTGAAAGTCACTCTGGATTTTAAATGGAGTCATTGACAAGCTAAGGTATATCACCTTTACCGGCATTACTACAGGTGAGAGTTACCACTCAGAAAGTGGCTACTGCTCAATGGGCAGTCTCCAAAGAGGCCATGAAAGTACTCTTTAGTCTGTATGTGACAGTGCAAGCCAAGCATGAGCTTTCTTTCCTACACTCCATTTTTCTCCTTTCCCACCTGTTTTCAAGTACTAAGGAAGTTACATTGCAGAGGAGAGGAAGCTAGGGAATATGGTGATAGAGGCATAAGGAGGCAGACCTTGCTTCCTTGCCTGTAGCACCTTGCCTCATGATGAGATAGGCTCTACTGAGAGGAGGGGAAGTAGTTGTAACTTAGAATAGTTGGACAGTTTGATATCTTGTGCAACCAGAGATTCTAATTCTGAAGTGAAACCACATGTTGGAAAAACTCATCAAAAGATTTGTTTACTACTTACAGTGATTAGCGAAATCACGGAACTTGCAGCCTTACTACTGCCTTCATCTAGGTGAAAAGGATAAACAGGTTCAAAGAACAACACTCAAACATAAGACAAAAAAGTACTTTATAATCAACATACTACAAATTATGCTTTTCAATATGCTGGTTACATGACTTTAAGGAAATATGCATTGCAAAAGAATCATAGCTCTGTCTTCTGTGGAGTTCCTTCATAAATTCTAGTATTCTTGGTGAAATAGGAAACAATTTTTATTCTTTGCAAAAATAATTTCACATTGCAAATGGTAAATTTAAGAAGTTTTCTAGAGTGGTCTGCAATGGAGCAGGAGTTTGTCCTCTCTGTTATTGGCTTCATGGAAGTCAATACAAATGGCATTATTTCCTAAGAGGAGGATTTACAATACCTTCCTCAAGCCAGAGGCATTATTTTTTATTCAACAAATATTAAAGTATCTGTTTTGTATCAGAATATGGGTTAAGACCCCAGGATACCAGAAGAAAGAAAAAACATGGCATCATGTTTTGAACTTACCTTCCTGGATCTTCCAGTTTTGTACAGGACTGAGTGAACAAGGTAATGTCAGCTAATGAAAAGTGCAAAAATCAAAATAAATGCTCAGTGATGTGATTAGAGAACAAGTTAAAGGAATGAATAAATTCCAGAGACTGAAAAAGTCTTCGGGCAAAAATGTAGACATGCAGCCTTATGGTAGATGTTGGTGGTGTTTTAAAGAGGGCCCAAAGGGTTCAAGAGACAGTAGAAGAATCAACATGCTAAGGCAGTATATTTTGTGGAGCATACAGAATACACAAGTGGTGGGTGGAGGGAAGCAGGTGAGATAAAATGTAGGGAGAATGAAAGAAAAGTAGAACACTAAAATTTTGAAAGGAAGCAAGAAAACCAAAACATTGTGTCTAGTAATAATAGTAAATGTGGGTTTTTGCATTACGTGTGGAGAAAGTCCAAAGGCTTCTGTCAGGCCTGACAATGTAGACAGAAATAGTCAAGGCACTGTAGCCAGTATGAACAGGGTATCAGGGACCAAAATTGGGTCAAAATAATCACTGGTATAAACCTAGTAACTTCAGACTTGCAGTGTTCTATTTAATGAAAAAGAGCTTTGGCTTAAAATTCAACTCATGGTTGTGTATGTGTGCTTTTACCTTTAGTGAAAATATGGGAATTTATTTATTGAAACTGAGTATATTTTTAGACATCTTAATTTTTGAAACATTTTATCTTGTTTAAAGTCTAAATTTAAGATGCCTAACTTGGTAGTGAGGCAATAACCAACATATTTGAATTCTGGTGGAACCTAAAGGCCACATGGAAATTCCATTCATCCTAAGCTCAGACCAACACCACTGATTTGGCCTCCTTGAACATGTGAAACAGAAAAAGGAAATTCTATGTCTTATCTGTTAGTAGAGAATCACCACACTCCCCACACCAGGAAGGCCCAGGGGGAAAAAAAATGAAAACCTTTCACAGACAGTGTGATGCATGTAGAGACAGAAAACTCCAGTTACTATACTACTTAATTTATGAATAAGTAGTAAGAATTATCTCTCAACCTCAGCATCTCTCACTTATAGAAGGGAAAGTAAAATTGAGACTTGAGTATTTTTCTATCAGAGTCTGAACGTTTGAATGACAGCAGCTTATTTTGGAGGTGATCCCAGTAAACACTGGTCAGGATTGAAGAGGTGAGAAAAGAAAGGGAAGGAGCCACTTATGGTTGTATTGTAGCAGAGATAACCTCTGTGGGCACCTGAGGAACTCTGGAAAATACCACCCAAGCCATCATCCCATAGATAGTGGGGTGTTTAAACACCAATACTCACTCATCATTGTTTGAAGGCTATTTCCAGAGATGTTGCCTGCCTACCACTTTCAACTTGCCCTATATACTCCCTTAGAATGTTCTGGTGGCCAAAGAAAACCCTCATGGTAAGAGATACAGATGCTTCCAGTGAAAACTTTCATCAATGGTAAAATCTAAGGAGAAATGGTTGGAATAATAACAGTATCTACCACGTCTATATAAATTGATTCCAAGTTAATATGTGTGCCCAGATTTGATCATTCATAATGCCTACTTGTGTATAGTTATTATTTGTCAATTTAAAAAACTATAAAAAAATTATATACAAAAACATATTTGATATAACCGTGTAAACAGTGATAATCTTTATTTGAATATCACTATTATTAGAATACCAATATTGCACACCATTAATAAAAGTCACAAAAGTGCTATGATGTGTGTCTATCAGAGTAGTCTCATGTATCTCAATATTGTAGAATATATTCTTGATTAATAAAGAAAAGAAAAAAAAATCTATCCCAAAGTCAACTTCCAATTGTCCAGGGCAAATTATCCTGGTTGCAGTGGACCATGCCCAATGCTACTACATGGCTGAGCTTCTGGGTAATCTTGTATTCAGTTTATATTAGTAATAATTAAAAATTGTAAGAAGATGACTAAAGAGATCTTTGAAGTCCTCTCAACTCTAAAAATCTATGAAGTATGTCTTGTAATTCAAGTGGTAAGTTTAAGAATAATAAAAATATAAATGTAAAAATTTAACTTCCTTTAAGTTTGCTTAAAATAAAAAAACTCCATAACACTGACTGAAATGCTAATGATGGCTGGCTCAGGCTGGTCCAAGTTGTTACATCAGGATGGCTGCCTGGTCCTCAGGAAGCAATTTGGTTCTTTGGTAACAACACCCAAGCCAGCACCCCACAGCTAGTATTGAAAGATAAATATGCTTAATGAGGAAAAAGTTACTAACTTGGAAAATAAGCCTCCTTTAAGCAGCATATTGCATTAAAAAGTAATAATAAGGCACATGGGAGACTGATTCTACTATGTGTAAGTGCTGTAATGGACACCAAGTCCTCAAAAACAGTTCGAAAAGAAAATTATGCACAACCTAAGTGGGGCATGGCACAGGCTGATATCTGAGTACTGAGCTGGGAACTGACCCATCACAGAGGTTACTCAAATGTTTGGAATAAAATTGTAATGGTTTTGCTTATTTTATTTTTGAATAGTGCCTTAGTAATTTGTGACTTTATTTCAGCAAAGGAAACACTATACGAATGAATTAAGGAAATGACTCTTTAAGTTCCCTCAGTGACTTTTTTTAAAAAAAATAAATGGTTCATTTAATGCAGTTCATGTGCCAGCTGTTGAAGTTTTAGCTAATTAATTCTCTCATTTACATTAGCCTACTGAATTGTACATAGTTTAGGTTTTTAGTAAAAATAAATTTGTGTATCACTTATAGTATGATTTTCTTAATAATTAGTATCTAATGGCAGCAATATATATTTAAAATACAAAGAATTTGTCACTGAGATATTCCAAAGTTTGTTATCTCTATTCCCCAAAAGAGAAAAATGCATTTCCAGTGTTGAGCATACAATTTCAAATTCCCATGCTTGATCTCAAAGCAATATGTGAGTATATTAACATAAGTGTCATGAAGAATGTAATGATGGGAGGTGAATTAAGCAAACACTAGTGTCAATAATGATTCTCCATACAAAGAAATTGCATATTTTAAAGAATGCTTTGAAGGTTGGTAGTAACTTGTTGAAAGCTGGGTTTCAGACATAATAAGTTCCATCATTTTGAACTCCTTTAAAAAAAAGGGGGGGGAAGCTTTTCTTTCTTAGTAAATTTCTTAAAAGCTCAAATTTGCACTGCAATTCCAAAGAGTATATATTTTAAAGGTAATTGAGGATAAATATGACACCTAATTTAAGGACATTCAATTGGTTTCATGTCAGGTTACATGCTGATTTTAAGGCTGTTTATTGAAGCTTAAAGCTTGAAATGGATTTGCTCCATAATACTGATATTATAAATAGATCTTTAAGCCCTGACTACTTAACATGATATGCTTTTAATTCTGTTTTAGTAGTAGCTTTTGGATAACAAAGTTATGCAAACTTGACAGCTTGCACCTGTCCATAGTTTTCTCTAAATTTTAAAGCTTTCAATTTTTGAAAAAAGGAAGAGAACAGGGATAATTGCTCTATGCTTCTTGTGAATATTATTTACTATTTTTACTCATACATTTTCTATTTTATCCCAGGGTTTAGGGTACTTCTGGCATGTCCCAGGGAAGGCTATCTAGTATAATAGTTCCCAGAGGAGTTGCCTAAGATCCACCTTAAAAATGAGACAATATTAAAGTGAATTCAATAGTTTTCCCAACACAAAATGTTTGTCTACAAGTTTCTATATTCTTTAAGAGATAAAATAGGTGGGTTTTCTTCATGAACTCAAAAACTAATATATTGAGTTGATTATCATCAATGGGATTGTATTGATTGAAATGTTCTGTTACCAAATATCTAAGTTACAAAGCTAGTTTAGGTTTATTGTTTGTTCATATACAATAAAGTGAATTCAATATTTTTATTCTAACTTTGAGTAGGACAGAAGAGGCTGGACATCTGAGGAATTAGTAGGAAGCAGGTTTATTGACTGCAGGGTCCAGAGAGGCTATTGGATAGCCTAAAACAGTCTCTGGACCGAGATTCTAGAAATACTTTGAACTTTATACCCATTGGAAGGAAGGGTTTAGAGGTTTACATTTTGCAGGGGTCTACATAGAACTATTTTTTTTTTCTTTCTTTGAGTTCACAGAAAGTGCTTTTTTGTTTTCCTTTTATAATTTTTTGTTTCATTTCACACATTTTACCACAAAAGCAGGAGTAACATAAAGTCCACAGTTAAACTTAGCTTTTGCATGCCAAAGCAACAGGAAATAGGAAGTCTAACCACATTGAGCTTTTTTCAGAAATGTTTGGTAATTTTTTTTAACAAAAACAATTATGGTGAGGGTCTTCTGGGTGGAGGATCTCTGGCCTGCTTTAGGAGTCTCTAACCTGTTTCCTTCCCCCCTTTGATGATTGTTATTTCATTATTTAAATCAAGATTCTCATTATTTTCTTGGCTTAAAGCTTTATATAATGCCATAATCTTAGTTGTTGTCTTTCTTTTAAGAGCTGCTCCTATAAGAGACCCAATAGTTCTATAGTAGACCCAATGTAAAGGGGAGTCAAACCTGGAACAATAAACACTTCATCTCTTTTGAATTCAGATCTGCTGTTTCGACTGTGAGGTAGCAATTTAAGGGCATTAACAAGAGTTGTCTTCAATGTCCTACAGAAAAACATAAGCCTTTTAATAAAGTGGAACACAAGTTCGAGATGCAATTAAACTTCCAGTCAGTCTGCTTGTGAGAAGAAGAGGTAAGAATACGCCATGTCTTGGGGGGGAAAAGTACTGTTAGGACTGGAAAAGAAGGACTAGAAAAGAAGAAAGTTGGTGAACCACAATAGGAGCTATCCACCTGGCTGTAATCAGCTAACTCAGCTGGATTAGGAAAGAACCAAGCTCCTTGTAAATTTTCTGCTGGACATAACAGTCCCTCCCCACCACATACCCATTTTACAGAGAGGAATTGCATGCATAAAAATGATAGATCAGTCCTATGTCAGACATATTATTACAAAAGTAGCAGAAAGGAGAAGATGTTTTATACTGCTCTATAGCTAGAAAAGGGGGACATGGAAAAAGTATAATTACATTTATCATATAAGACAACAGACCTAATATGTAGTATAGAAACATTTTTGAAATTTATACAAAGTTCCACTACATTCCCTGGTTCAACAGCATAAATTAGTTAAGAAAATATTGAACATATTCAAAGACTGGGAGTTAAAAATATCTGCAAAGAAAATGGTTAATAATCATGTTGGGATATGTTTTTTTTTAGTTGAATAATATTCAAAATAGTTTTTTTTTTCAAATCAAGAAAGGTTAAGAATAGGTAATTATTTTATCTTTTAATGCAGTATATACAAATGATAGAAAGTTAGTATCTTCTAAAGATGGTACATGGCTTAAAATTGATGTATAAGTTTCAAAAGAGAGGGAAGTATGTTAATCTTCTAGGGATCATATGCGGTTTCAGGTTCCCTATTTGTCCCAGAATAAGCCCCATGAAATTAAGTATCACTTGACATTTAATTAACTATTTTATAAAAAAATATAATAAATGTTTTGATGCCATTTGATCCAACATTTGCTGTTCAGTAAACTGATTTTTAAAATATTTCATAAAAAACTCTTAGGAGAAAAATATTATGGTGGAGAAGAAGTCACTCCAGTTTTTATTTAGCCTTTTCATAATTTTCTTAAGAATTATAGTTTTTGCCAAATAGAAAGGAAATGTAGTCAACAGTAAGATATATATTAATATTAGTTTTATAGATAGAAACACAACTTTACCTTTGCCAAATGTCTTAACATTTAAAAATATTGTTCTTATTACTAAATGAAGTCCAGTGGAACCCATGACATACAGTGGGGTTTTCAGTTTCTATGTCAGAAACCTCTTGTTAATAGGTGTGATTCTTCAATATATTAGCTCAGCCTCTCACTTCAATTGTTTCAATTTTATTTATGCTGTAAAGAACTATCAAAATATGTTGGAATTTAAAAAAAAATGTTTCCATAGCACATTTGAAAAACACAAAATCAGATTCAAACAAACGTCAATATGTAAAAGCTTTTTAACAGAACCTCCCCATTCTCTAGGGACATTCTTATCAAAAAAATATGAATCCAAAGCCAACCCAATTAGCTGATGGCAAGTGCATAAGTATTAGCATACAAAAACATTCCTTTATAATCACAAATGGCTCCTCAGAGAGATGACACACATAGATAGGACTTTCGTCAAATTCTGTTCAGGCCCTCTCAGATGCAGAAGGGAAAGACATAGAACAAATGAATCAAAATGGGAAATTGCTATGTATAGTTCAGGAGTCCTAAGTGTTGAGTAGAATATATTGTGGAAAATTAATATTACATGAAGTCTCATAAAATGGAGTTAACATGGATTTATTCCCAAACTATATTCAAAGATATCAGTGAACCCCAGATACAAAGAGGTTCATGAACCACATGCATACCCCAGACCCTGGAGAGTTCTTCATTCTGACATGTTATTTAGAAATCGAAATTGCCAATGGCTACTACTCTGTGGTTTTGCTTTAAATTCACATGAAAGTGATATGAGATTTATCTTGTCAGTATCAATTCTTTACATTTGACTTGCTATGTATCTGGCTTAAAGGGCTTTAAAAATTACTAATTGTATTGTGGCTGCAGCAGAATTGCCAGATTTTTCCTCTTTCTAGGTTTAAAACAAAAACTAGCCTTTGGGAGCAGCGTATTTAGTATACAACACAATGGAAGTTCACAGAAAAGGTGCTCTTTGCTCACAAATTTTGTAATCTCTTCTCAACTATTATGGATTTTATCAGAAATTTCTGTTTAGAAATTCTTTAATTTTCTGAAGATATTCAAATGACAATTTTTAAGTCTAAAAATATAATTCTTTCAATTCTGAAAAATTATATATTGTAAACACTTAGAGAAGATATGGAGCCAGGCATGATGGCGCACACCTGTAATCCCAGTGGCTTTGAAGGCCCGAGGCAGGAGAATCGCTAGTTCATAGACAGCCTCAGCAACAGAGAGGTGCTCAGCAACTCAGTGAGACCCTATTTCTGAATAAAATACAAAAAAGGGCTGGGGATGTGGCTCAGTGGTTGGGTACCCTTTAGTTCAATCCCTGGTACCAAAAACAACAATAAAAAGAAGATGATATGGAAGTGAGATCTTGAATTAAAGTGGTATCTGGTATATCAAGAATTCTCTACAAATAGCAAAACATCTTAAGTGAACATTTTCAGCTCTAGGAAAGCAAAGTTTAGAAGTCTAATCTTCCTAAATCTTTCCTATTTTCTCCACCAGATTGCTGTTATTTGATGAATATATTTTCTTTTCTGACTTCTGTAACTCCTATATTAGTTAACTTTTTCATTGCTGTGGTTAAAATACCCAAAAAGAGCAACTTGGAGGAGGAAAAGTTTATTTTCATCTCATGATTTCAGAGTTCTCAGTCCATAGACAGCCCAACCAACTCTATTGCTCTGGGCCCAAGATGAGGCAGCACATCATGGGGGAAGGGCCAGAGGAAAGCTACTCAGCTTATGGCAGGATCAGGAAGCAGAAAGAGCTGGGAAGGGGCCACAAGGAAGATGCACCCTTCTAGGAAATGTCTCTCTGTGACCCACATCCTCCAGCTATGCCCCACCTGCCCAAAGAAACCACCAATCAGTCCACTCAAACTAAGATGGACTTATTAAATTACAGTGCTCATCACCTAATTATTTAACGTTCAATATTCCTGCATTGACAAGAGATATTGGGGGATACCTCATATTTAAACCAAAACAAATTCTTAATTTTACCTGAGTTTGTCTTCTACTTGGCTGATTAAAGATCCAAATGTTGTTTCCCTAATTCTTGCATAAGCTGCCACCTCTCTGAAAAGCACTCAACGCATTTTGACTTGGTTGCTTTTGTTTTGCTGGCCTCTGCCTTGTGACTGTAGTGAAACAGAGTAAGATTGATCATAAAAAGAGTACAAGTGTGAGTTTGTGTGAGATTGACAAACAGAGAGTGATAGAGAAAAAGAAAGTAAAGGATCACAAATTAACTTCTTTTGTTTTTTAATAAATACCTAACTCTATCTAGATGCCTTCCTCAGTTAACCATTTGATTATGGTCTTAGTATCACCTCTTGTGAATCAAGACCACACCACTTGAATAATTGCAAAGACTAGCATTTGATGGGTCAAAAAAAATTTATAATAGTTCTAAGTGATGCTTTTATTTTCTAAAATGAAACAGAATTTTAGAAAACTGTATGGGATTTGGAAAATTGCTAGAACTTATATTGTATTCTGTTTTTTCCTTTTAATTCTAAACACAATTCCTGAAAGTTTGTAAGTACTCATTAAATATTTACAAGTAGTATTTCATGAAACAATTTTTTAATGGAGAGTATTGGTGACAGGCAGAGACAGCATGTAATTCTCTTTATATTTGTCTCCCTCCATACTATTATAGTAGCTGGATATACAAAGCATAGAATATAAAAAGACATTTTGCTAAGTAAGTGAATGAAGGAACTAATGAAAAGAATTATATTCTGAAAACTCATGATATAGAATTCTGCTTATTTGGTTCAGAGAAACTTTTTAAAAGGCTTACATGAGCTAACACAAAATAAGTTAAAATCTTTGAAATGTATACTCTTTTAAAAGTAGTCTATACCTAAACTGGAAAATCAGTCTCATTAATCTTATAATTTTTTATTGGTGCATTGTAGTTGTATATAATTATGGGGTTTGTTTTATTTGTAGATGCATACAAAATAACAATATAATTTGGCCAATATCAGTAGCCAGCACGTCACCTATCCTGCTTTCCACCTCCTGTCCCTTTCCTATACTGATCTCACTTTGATTATTTTGTGATCATAACACTGTATGGCATTGTTTTTCAGAGATAAGGGATCTCTCTATGTATATATAATTTATCCAAAATAAACATTTTCCTTTCAATAATAAGAATTTAAGTGTTCCATGCATTATTAATCTATATTTAAAATTGGAAAAGGGTTCATATATTAATTAATATCACAAATATGTATGATTAATTTATCCTATAAGTCTATGGTATTCTGGCAACCATTTTCAAAATTATAAACAGAAGTTACTATTCTCTATATTTCTTTTACTTGATCTTTGAACTGTTTTACATACTTTCCTCTTACTGTTTTATGTATAAATATTTGAATACTTTCTTCTGGCCTCTGTCAAGAAGATAAAGCTGCAGGGAAACTGAGATAATGCACAGGTGAATTAACTAAAAAAAAATGCTGTCACTTTGTCACATATATTGTCACAATAGTTCTGAGCAAGTAGAAAAGTAATTAGGAGAATGGCATGGAAGCAATAATCCTGATAGAAACAATACTGAAGTAATAATTCGGGTATAATGTAGGTTCCCTACCTTGACTATTCTTAGTGAAAATAAAAACAAAATGGTTTTACACATGCACAACAAATAGAGTAAATGGATGAAATGCTTGGAACATCTGGATAAGAGATCCCCAGGAATGGCCAAAGCAGGAGATTAGCAAATTCCCTCCCCCTAAATGAGCTGGAATAAAGGACAAAAACAAATATTTTCATCCTTTAAAGATGAGACAAAGGCATACAGCCTCAGTGAGGCATTTGTGCTGGAAAAACTCCTAAACTTGGGGCAAGAACAGTAGAAATCCATGGAAGTCCACTTTTGCCCCCATTCACATTGATGATGTGGTTTTGATAGGATGAATGAGGCCCTGAGAACTAGCTGCTTTCCCTCTATGGTCGAAAGGAACCTACTGAAATTGGAACAGTGAGTAATGAGCACATTTAATAATACTGTCAGTAGAAGTGATCATATTTCATTATGATTGAAGCTATCATATTCTTGCCAGAGTCTGGGTATATGGAAAACAGAGACTAGGACAACTCAAGTCAACCACATGCTCTTGGCCCACCTCAAAACTGCACACATGTGTCAAGGAGACAAGAAAGATTCTGGTTGAAAAGACAGTGTAGACAAACAGTCTGAACTTGAATACACTTTCTCATCCACATATAGGCCACTCAGTGGCATAAAGAAGCCTGATCGGCTCCAGATGCTTGAGCATGAAGCTTTTTCTACTTATTGGCTAACAACTAAGCTATGCGGACAGAAGGGAAAATCCTAGAGTGCCAGACTTAAAAACAAAAAATAAATAAACAAAATAAAAACATCAGTGGCCATACACCATGAGGGAAACAGATTTAGCCAAAATACGTTACTGAACAAAGAAATCAGAAACTAACAAAACAGCAACAATGCTGAGGTAGAAAAAAATATGAACTTGAAGTTGTTATAATATATTACTTAAAATGTCCAGTTTTTAATTTAAAAGAGAGGGAGAGAGAGGTGAAAAAAAAACATAGGAATGGGTCATGCATACTCAGATTAAAAATCCAAGAACAGAAATGACAGCATGCCCTAGATGTTGGACTTAGCAGACCAAAATTTCAAAACAGATTTTTAAAATATTCTCAACAAAGAAATGCAAAACCATGTTTAAAGAATTATAGGAAAGTGTGACAATAATAAATCAACAAAATTTCTCAATATGAATATGTAAATTATTTTTCAATATGGAAATTGTAGAGTTGGAATGTCCTAAAATTTGTTATTAATGAAAAAAATCACTTAAAGATACTCAATAGCAGTGGCAGATGAAAAAAATCAGTAAATGCAGTGAACTTGATCAATTACGATGATCTCATCCAAGAGAGGAAAAAAACTGGTGAAAAATAATTAGATAGCAAAGATCTGTTGGAAATACAAAGAAATGAAAATAATCAAGATAATTTTAAACATAGAAGATATATACTACTTGTTTCAAAACTTTCTATATAGCCACAATAACCAAGACACTGGGTTATTGGTAGAAAAACAGAAACATGGGCTGGGGTTGTGACTCAGTGGCAGTGCACTTGCCTAGCATGTATGAAGCACTGAGTTCAATACTCAGCACCACATTAAAAAATAATAAATAAAATAAAGGTATTTGGTCCATCTATAACTGAAAAAAAATTTAAAAAAGAATAGAAATATTATCAAATGAAAGAGAATTAAAAGTCCACAGATAAATCCTTATATTTATGATCAATTGATTTTGAGAGGTTTCATGACAATTCAATTGATCATCTTTTCAACAAATAATTGCACTGAACCTTGACAAAATAAAAAACAAAAATATATCAAAAAGTCACTCAAATTGGTCATAAAATCAAAGCTAAGAGCTAAAGCTATAAAACTCTTAGAAAGAGGATAGAATAAAATTTTTGTGACTTTGGAGCAAGCAAAGTTCTTAGATGAGAGCAAAAAAGTCTTAGAAGAAATAATTGACAAATTGCCTTTTGTCAAAAGTGAAAACTTTGCTTCAGGAGATATTAAGAAAATATAAGAAAAAATAGCAGACTGGGAGAAAATACCTGACTGAAAAATAAAATAAATATTTTATATTGAATACATGAAAAACACTTTAAACTTAATAAGGTTAATAAAAAATATAATTAAAATTATGAAATTATTAGACATTTCACAAGAATAGGTATACATATAACTAATAAGCGATGAAAAGATGTTCATAACCATTGATCATCAGGAAAATTCAAGTTAAAACTAAAATAAAACGAACACTGGATACTGGAGCACACACTGGATGACTGGAACAATAACAAGTGTCATAAGATTATCAAGCTCTTAGACCTCTCACTCATTGCTTCTGAGAATACAAAATTTTACAGCCACTTTTGAACACAGTGTTGTAGTGTCTTTAAAAATTAAACATAAGAGTCTATTTGATTCCACTGACCCTTTTCCTAAGACTTTACCAATGTAAATCAAACCAATGTCCACACAGATATGTGCCCAAATATTATTAGCAGTGTGTTTCACAATATCCAAGACATGGAAACAATCCATATTTCTATCAATGGGTGAATGGGTTATTACCAAATGAAATACTATTTGACAATAAAAGAATAAAACACTGATATATGCACCTTAAAAACATGCTAACCAAAAGAGCTAAATGCAATGTCAGTAAATGGATGGAATTGGAGGCTATCATGCTATGTGAAATAAGACAGTCCCAAAAAGCCAAAAGCCGAGTGTTCTCTCTGATATATGGATGCTAATCCACAATAAGGGAGAGTGGGGAAGTGAAAAATAGAAGTTCATTGGATTTAACAAAAAGGAATGAAGGGAAGGAGGGATGAGAATAGGAAAAACAATAGAATGAATCAGATATAACTTTTCCTATGTTCATATATGAGTAAACGAGCAGCATAACTCCATATCGTGTACAACCACAAGAATGGGATCCTAATTAGAATAAGTTATATTCCATGTATATATAATGTGTCAAAATATACTCTACTGTCATATATATATATATATATATATATATATATATATATATATATATGACAAATAAACTTAAAAAATAGAAATTCAAAAAATTACACATTGCATTTCTCCATTTATATAAAAACTCCCAAATACACAGAGCAGAAAACAGATTAGTATTCACCTAGGATGTAGTGTAGAAATAGAAATTAACTACATGGAGGTTGAGGCAGAACAGGGCAGAGCTTGGGGGGGCTGTTAGGTTAAAATATATGTGTGTGTTCACTTTGATCTTGCTTGATGCTAAAATGTTTACTCTGTGTCTTCTTATACTTTCTTGTTGGGAAAATGTAGTTTACAATTAATATCTATTTTAAATATTCAATCCAGCTTAATATCATCAAAATAATAAAGAGTTGTAATGAATAACTCATGTCATTTCTCCTCATAAATTCTTTATCATCTTTTCCCTGTATCCCATTTTCTTAAATGATATAACAAATAACTAAGAAATGTCTAAAAAAATGTTTTAACATTGGAAAACAGCCTGAGGGCTTCTGCTTTTGTCTAGGCCATTTGGATTTCTTTTCTGGGCATTTAGGAATTAGTCTCTTAAACCCCTATCTCTAGATTCAACCTCTTTAATTCCATTCATAGGGCAGCATTATTTTTATGAACATAATTCCAGTTTCACTATAATCTTTTTCACTTTGTTAATAATTCTCTATTACCTATGGCAGGTGTCTTCTTTTTCTCCTTTTTCACCTCTCTTTCATTTCTCTTTGTTTGCCCTGGAGTTCACAGACAATAGAAATTGTACATATTCAAATCAGAATTTTTTAATTCTTGAAATTGCACATAATAGGCTTATATATGCATGTACCTGCATACTGGAGGACAGGGATTCTAGATTTTCATTACAATCTAAAAGGGACTAATTCTCTGTAAGAGGTGAGAATCATCATTTTTTTTTTTGAAGCCTTCTAGTTCCTTTGACTGACATAGAAGGTCACCTAAAACCTCATCCCAGCCTCCTCCCAACATCAATTAACCTACCGCCCTTTTTGCATCATATTCCCCAAGCTCTGCCTTTAGTGGCTACAAAATACTTCTATTACTTGTCTCTCTCCATTTACATGAGCTCTTCTCCCTGCCTGTATTCATTCCTTCTCTCTATAGATATTTGTTAAGCTTCAACTCTGACAAATAACCCATTAGTATCTGAGAAAACTTGTCCCTCTTGGATTCCTGGATTTGATCTTCTCTACTTGGTAAACTTTTATTCATCTTGAAATCATTTGCAATGCCATTTTCTGTAAGAACATTGAGTGATTCTCTTAGAAAATGTCCTCTGTGTTCCTCCATGGTGTTGTCACTGAATTATGAATGAACCTGAGTCACTACAGATACATTGTACTGCAATTATAGTTTACATATACTTTCCTAATCTAGATCAGGATCTCATGGAAAAGAAGAGCTCAATTCCTTCCACATACCTATGTGACTTAGGCAGTTCCTGGTTACATGATAGTTGTTCAAAAGAATTTTGAAATGAATCTATGTATTAATACACAGCTAAACTTGAAAGCACTCTGTGTAAAGTTTTTTTTTTTTTTTTGTTTGTTTGTTTTTTTTTCCTTGTTGTCATTTTACAAAGGAACAAATCATTGATTTTCTTAAAGAACAAAGAAGAAGCATGATGGACTGCAAGAGGCAGAATAATGTCTCCTCAAACCCCAAACCCTATGGTTGTATTGTAATCTCCCCAAAACATGTTGAAGTCCTAAATCCTCAAATCTCAGAAGGGCATCTTCTTTGGAAATATTTTTGTTGCAGATGCAATTAGTTAAGATGAGGTCATACTGGGCAAAAGTTGGCCCTTACTTCAATATGACCCGTGTCCTTATAAAAGGATAGAGACACGAAGAAGGTAGCATGTGACAACAGAGGAAGGTATTGGAGTGATGCAAATCAAAGAACTCTAGTTACTGCTGGCAATTTTCAGAAACCGGAAGAGATAAAGAAGGAGTCTTCTCTACAGGTTTCTGAGAGAGTATGGCCCAGATGACATATAGGTTTCAGACTTCTAGCCTCCAGAATTGTGAGAAAATAAGTTTCTATTTTGTAAGTCACCCAGTTTATGATTTGTTGTTCACTACCTGCCCCCAAATGAATGCAAGTCTCCTTTTACCCAAATTCCAGTTTCAGAGTGGTTTTAAGTATTCATCAAATTTATATTTAAATATGTTTCAAGATATCTTTTGAATATTTGATTTAGTATCTTCTTCAGGTAATTATAGTGGTTGCTATATTTTACAGCACAGACTTAAGCTCTCAATATATTGATTTGCAGCAAGCCAAAGAGTGAACAATTAGAGACAAACTACTGACTCTACTCATGTGACAGTGAACTCTCTACTATAACCCCCTATTAAGTCCAAAGGGAGTCCAAATTAAGAATAATCAATCTGTCACAACACGAATGAGTTCTGTTCCAGTGGAAAAAAATAGTATGTTTTATTTTGATGAAGGTGGAACCTACAGTGTTGATGGTTTATATTCAAAGTGAACCTATTTTTAAATTTCATATTTATTTAATTTTTTTTGAACAAAAAGCTTTGTAACTACTTTTAAATATTACTTGTTAATTTATATCTATATATACATATGTGTATATATAATATGTGTGTGTGTGTGTGTGTGTGTGTGTGTATATATATATATATATATATATATATATATATATATAGTTGTAGATGGACACAATACCTTTATTTTATTTATTTTTATGTGGTGGTGAGGATCAAACCCAGTGCCTCACACATGCTAGGCGAGCGCTCTACCACTGACACAACCTCAAAACCTCAGCCCCATTACTTGTTAATTTAATGTTGACAGCAATGAGATAAGATAGCTTTCCTAAACCACTATAACCCAGTCTTCACTTCTTCTAAATATAAGTAGCATTCATTTTACACTTTAGTCAGCCTGCTGTACCCACAGTTTCCGTATCCATGAATTCAGCTAATTGCATATTGATAATATTTTTAAAAAATGCACTTATACTGAGCATGTTTAGACTTTTTCCTGCCATTGTTCCATAAAATATACTGTATTGCACTAGGTATTACAAGCAACCTAAAGATGATTTAATTTATACCAAGAGGACATAAGTATGCTATGTGTAAATACCCTGCCATATTTTCAAGCTTCTTGACCATCAGTAGATTTTGGTATCACCAGGAACTCTAGAATCCAACTCCTGATGATTCCAAAGGACAGCTGTAGTTTTACAGTAATCAATCATGAACTTCTTTGTTAGATCTTCTGTCTGGAATTCTTGTTTTCCATATTCCAAAAAGACATCAAAATTAGAGGCCTTATGAAGGCAATAAGTGATTCCAGTCATCTTTGTTAATTCCAGCCATATTTGCTACTCCATGACTCCAGACTGTTACACATAATGATTGAAATTATTTATAAAATCATTCATTTTTCATAGCGGCACTAAATTTCTTTTAAGAATGTCTAAGAGAAAACAAAATCTATGTATTAAATGATAGGTATAAACTCAGTTTTGTTCTATGCCAATATATAAAATTAAAATTAGAGATGTAATTTGGCAGCCATTTTTTCTATAGGTAGACCAAAATATTTTATTGGAAATAATGCTTTTAAAATATCTAGCCAAATTATTTTTAATGAATTTATTAGTCAATATTATTGTATTGTATTTGGCAAAAATTCTAGCTGTTATAATGAAATGGTCCTCTCATGGTGAAACAGACTTAAATACATAGAATAACCAAGCTCTGTAATGGTTATTAATTTTTCTGTTCTGTTGCCACATTTGTTTCAATATTATAATATTTATTTTATTTAATTTAATAATATCCAAAATATTATCATTTGTATACATAATCAATAAATTATCAGTGAGATTCTTTTTATTCTGTCTTCAAAATCCTGTTGTGCATTTTTAATTTATAACATATCTCTATTTGGACTTTCAAGTGCTCAGTAGCTGTATGTAGTTAATGGCTGCTGTATCAGATGTACAAGCCTAAATCCTCATCACCTCTCCTAAAACATTTAGAAAATATTTTCTGTCTCAAGAAATCTTCAATGAGCTCGGTGCAATGGAGCATACCTATAATCCTAGCAGCTCTGGAGGCTGAGGCAGGAGGATTGTGAGTTCAAAGCCAGCTTCAGCAACTTAATGAGGCCCTAAGCAACTCAGTGAGACCCTGTTTCTAAATAAAATATAAGAAAGGACAGCGGATGTGGTTAAGTGCCCCTGGGTTCAACTCCTGTACCAAAACAAAATGAAAAATAAATAAAAATTTAAAAAAAGAAAAAAATATATATGTTTATGTAAATTTGCCAAAGAATAAAACTATAGTATCACATTAAAGCTTCACTAATGTTAATTGGATGATATGGCTATTTTTAAAAAAAATATGAATATGATCAAGACATTTTTCAAATGTACCCAAACATGGTACTTTGAAATTATACTAGAAAACCAGTATTTTCAATATATTTTGATGATGGATTCTGAAAACTTGATTCTTTCTGGAATCTTTGCAAATTAATTCACCCCAAAACTTCAGTAAACTTTGAGCTAATGTTCATTACTAATTCAAAGTCATTTTCAAATTATGTGCTTTATTTTCCAACAAGAAAATGATTATGTCATATGAGTTTGCAGGGCTTTCATAACCAAGTAGCACATATTTGGTGGATTAAGCAACCAGAATTTATTTTCTCACAGTTGTGAAACTTGACGTCTGAGACCTAGATCTAGTTAGGGTTGGCAACTTATGGAGACTGTGAAGAAAGGATCTATCCCAAGCCTCTCTGCTTGACTTACAGGCAGCCATCTTCTCCCTACATGAACACATTGTATTCTCTCTATACAGTCCTAGGTCCAAACTTCCTCTTTTTATAAGAATATAGATCAAGTTGAATTAAGGTTACCCTCATGACCTCATACTAACTTACCTTTATAAAGATCATATTTCCAAATAGTTATATTGAAAATACTGGGAATTCAGACCTTGCATAATTTTTTTGAGAAGTACACAGTTTTGCTCATAATACATACATAACTCACAGTATGTAATTATAAATCTTCAAGTCCATTCAATTTCAAAAAGTAATAGATAATCTCTTTATGCTTGGGATATAGAAGTTTTATGAATTCTGAAACTTTATCTGTTTAGCTTTATTTTCTGATTACAGAGTAGTTATAAGAAAGAATACTTCATTTATAAGATTCTAAAATTATGTGTCTGGGTAATTGATACATTAATGAGGTGTTCAATGAATCTATAAAGTATTATAATTTTCATATTAATTATACCTATATATCAACCTTTGAGATGAAGAAATAAATTTTATAAGAAACCCAAAACCTGATTTTAAAAGCAAATATTAACTATCTCTTGTTATGATGAAGCAGCCAGAATTAACCAAGACAACTACAGATCCAGAGCTGTAACTGTCAGTTTGGAGTTGATTTTGGAGCATGGCCAGTCTCCAAGTTCATCCTTTGCATTAAAATATCAATAACTCCAAGTAGAAAATGCAAGGCCTTATGCCTAGGAGCATGGCATTTCCTCTGAGTTCTAACTTCTAGGTTGAGCAAGTTCCTTGATTTTTCAGAAATAACTTTTAATCTTGCCTTTTAATGTTTAGAATTATGTTAACAAATATTTCTGAAAATAAAAAGGATATTCCTGGGAAATATAATACATTAATATTTAAATCATGCATGAGATGAATGACTGCTGGCAAGATATCCTTGCCCGACAGAAAATTTAATTCATATGGCAATGAGGGAGCAAATAGATTGTGAATATCTTTAAGATAACAAATAGAAATAACCCAGAGGGAAAAAGCACAAACAGATGCTAAAATTACATAAAAGATGTAAAAGTCCAAAGACACCCCATTTTTAATGATTTAAAAATTTACAACATATCTTAAGTATATGTTTTTAAATGTGCACATTTTTGTAAATGTGTGTATTAATAAAAACGAAGCAAAGAAAAATTAATTTGACTCAGTAAATTAACAAGAAATAGTAAACCAGAAAAAGCACAGGAGCATTGTGCTATTTTGTAACATCCACTGATTTCAGAATTCTGAAGTGAGGAAAAGCTTAGTTCTTTATAAGAAATAGTTCATGTTCAAAATTGTAAAATATTTAGCTTTCTTGAATATTTTTTTGTATTTTAATTCCATCTGTGCTTCTCATTGCAGTCTTATCTATTTCCCCTCATCCTTGACTTTTTTTTGAAGTGTTTATAAACATAATTTTCTGAGCCATTAACCCAATACCTATTTTCAGGTTTTCAATAATTTTATGAATGAGAACATCCAGAAGGGCACATCTATTACTGTATTATTTACTGTCCATATGCTAAAGAAATTCCAGCCATTTAATTACCTTCCACATGTTTTTCAGAGTTTAAATTGTGAAAGTGAGATGGGAAGACAGACAGCTGAGAAAGAGTAACCATAAAAGAAGAGTCAAGTTAAGTGCAATAAACCTAATCTTGAACACAAATGCACACAGCTGTGCGGTCTTCAGGCACCAGAGAACTTGTCTACATGTAATGCAATATTAAAAAAAAAAAGTTCTCAAAAGAAACCTCTCCATTTCTTTTGCTTTCTTATTTAAAAAGAAATAGCATTCATTTAGAAATGCTTCCTCTCGTCAGCCCTGGAAAGTCAGGTGAAAAAAGAAATAAACCTTCAGGATTTCCATATCTAATTCCAACTATTACCTTACATTGAAAAGGCTATCTTCTGTCTGATTTTATAAAAGTGAAAAGAAGTTTATGTTTCCAAAAATGTTAATATACACTATTGATGTGTTAAAAGATTTGGAGTTTCATGAAAGAATCTATAAAAATAAAGTTAAAGATATTCTTAATTTATAAAATGTTCAATGTCCATAAAGTAAATGAATTAATTAAAATCTATTTTTCTACCATATGTGATTTTTTTTATTTATTTTTTATTTTTTGTTTGTTAATGGACTTTATTTATATGCGGTGCTGAGAATTGAACCCAGTACCTCACACATGCTAGGTAAGCATTCCACCATTGAGCTACAACCCTAGCCCCCATGTGTGGTATTTTATGGCAGGTAATTATAAAAGCACATAGAAACTGTAAGTATTTTTAAGAAAACAAAGTATGAATGAATAAGGCATCTTATACATGATGAATGATCTGTAAGTTCAGCCTGTAATCAGCTATTTAACTTAGTAGGTTTTGTTAAAGATGTTCCAAGTAAATTACAATAATTGATCTTCTTGTTTATCACTTTCCCCTATGAGAAACTAGTGACCCTTTGAAAAATTAGAAAACATGAACCTTCAGGTATTAGGGAATTTAGAATTTATTTCTACTACCTTCTTTACTAAGCAATGTGAGATACAAGAGCCCTAATAAAATCACTAATCAAGGTCCCCAATCCTTGGCATGGAGCTTCATCTGTTCAAGCCTAGGAGATAGACTGGGGTGGTAGAAGCCAATTCATAGGAAAGAAAAATGAGCTTTGTGTGTAGACCTAGACAGTCATGTAATTAGCTGGTGGGGTCTGTAGGATGGGGACACAATAGAGGTAGCTGACTCATTCCAGTGGTTTAATATCTATATTCCCTTCCTTTCACATGCCCTGGGACATGACAGAGCCTGCCAGAATGTTCTTTTTCTGCTCTGCAACAGTCATTTGCAAAAATTTCTCTGCTTCCCTTCTCTCTCAAGGAATCCAAACACACTTATGTTTACACTTCATGTGCTTTGATGTTTGAAGAAAACAACAAGGAATTAATTTGTCCTCTCAGAGTAAATAACAGTGCAGAAACAAGAGCAAAACTGTGTCTGTCTGTTCCCCTGGCTTAATCCCCCTCTTCATTTTTTTTATAAGCCCTGTAAGAAAAAACAAAAAGAATAAAATGTCACACATGGGTGATGTGTGTCATAGTACACAAAATGCTGAGGATCTTCGTCTACACTTAGGTGGAAACCCAATAGCAGTTAACGTGGGCATTTCATCAAAGGGGAAGCTGTTAGTGGTCTGGATGTGAAAGTTAGAAGAGGCTAGAGAATGGAGAGTAAAAAGAAGAGGCTGGGGTTGAGGATGCTTTTTCAGAGAAAGTGGTGAGCATCTGAGGGTGCTATTTTATTATCGTCCCCACAACTTTAGTTATAAGACTCTTCCTCTGCCAAGTTTGTCACAAACTAAGAAATAGGAAAGTAGTTCAGATGACACTGATGAACTAAGAGTGACAGGTAGGTAATTGCTAGGTAGAAAGGGGAAATAAAGGTAAATAAATGGCAGTCTGGAAGGAGAGATTTAGTCCCTACTTAGCCTTTTTAAGTGCTAATGTTTCTGCACATTTTTAGGTCAAGGACTTTCAAGATTGCTATTGCATTTATGTAGAATGCTTCAAGTTTAACTTGCTCCTAATGGTTCACACTATTTTTACAGTTTGTTGTTTATTAGTTCATGGATTGTGAATATGTTTCTATGAGTTATGTAAGTGAATACTTAAATTGTATTATATTGTACTGATGTAGAAACTGAGGTAAAGAATAATAAAGGGAGCTTTTCAAAGAAAGGAAGAAATTAAGACTCTCTATAGCCCGTATTTTTGAAACTATTAGGCAATCTCCTTCATGCTAATCTTAAAATAACAAATAAAATCTCCAAAAGCCATGTGCAAAAATAAAAACATAATTGATAGAATAATTTAATGATATTTTCTTAAATATATAAAACTATTCAGAACACATACACTATATTGTTCTATTTTGTTCCTACAAGTATTAAACAAGTTTTAAATCATTTTAAAAAGTAATAGTCACTTCATTGGAAATATAGTAATTTGTCTTTCTTATGAGTTATATTACCAACAAAATTTATTTTTATGGTAACTGGTTAAACATAAATTTTGAATTCAAAAACTAAACTGAGACAATTAAAGAAATCACCCAGAATCAAATCACAATCACCTATTTAGTGAATTAATTATGCCCTTCAGAGGCTTACATTTCCACTTTAATTTGCTAATGAAGGCTAAGCTCTAAATTTTGTTTTAAAGAAATATACATGAGTGAAATTCCCACAGAGTTGCATTTGCAAATAAGCATTAGAAAATATAACGTATAAAACCATATGTTCATCATTTAACTCGTTTCACAAAAGATTTAGAATTAGAATTTTTAATGTAATAGAGTGCCACATGTTTTGCCATTTTCTGCTAATTTTGCAAGCTCCTTGTTAAAAGACTACAAGTTCAAGAGACTATGGATGTCTCTTCTGTTGTATTTAAAGGGAAATTAATTTTCTGGAATCTGCATTTGTCTTTTAAATGACAACAGACTTGCCTCAAGTGTGAAATCATACATTTAAAAGTTAAAAGGCCTCTGGGGTGCAAGGTTAGCAGTTGTCTTTAGATCAGGATAACACTGACAATGGCAGCAGATGACACCCTTCAATACAATTGTCATGTGTATCCATTTGAAATTTATGGACAGACCTTTTAATTCTCCTCTTCCATGGATAGTTCAGTTTGCCTTCTAGAAAAGAGGCAATTGTTATCAGTATGTAACTCAAGTCTCTAAGATGTGATTATATACTTAAGGCATGAAGAATTAGCAATGCTTTCAACAGTCCCTAAGGACTATCTTGGGCCTCATGACTGACCAACAGGGTAACTTTCCTGGGTGTAGTCCTCACATTACACTCCAGAGGAAAGTCATCATTGCACCGTTAGAGTAGTAAGTTGTATTATTTATGACAACAGTGAAGTCTTATACTAATATTAACCGGACAACTGTATAAAGATGTGCCATCTAAAATGGTTAGCCCAGGAAGGTAAAAAATGTGTCTCAGTCTCACCATTCATCCAGCAACAGCTGAAAATTTGGCAGCAATCTGTGTTATGTTAAGATTTCTAATATCCCTTCCTTATATTGTTTCATAGGAGGCTGCTTGAGGAATCACATAAAAATAAAAAGCATTCTTTGCAGAACAAGCCATTTAAACATGACAAGGCTATCATTAAAAAGAAATCTGATGTTATCATGTACGTGTATATGAAGAATAAGAGGAAAAGAAATCAGTGAAAAGTTTCATACTATGAATAAAACTTTCTTCTTTCCATGTTCAAGATACATGCTTTTTATTGAGATGGGAGATACAGTACAGATCACCTCTGCACATTTTTAAACAACTGATGTGTATCTCATAGTTTAATATCCTACTTCTCCAGATAAGAAAATTCTGATACAGCAGTTTAACAAGTATAGAGAATGAAATAACTGAATGTCTAATAGAGGAATCTATGTTGCTGTCATTGAATACACAGTCATCTTTATTTGCTGTGTCTGCCTGTGGAAAAGTCTGTTAATCTGATGGTCAACATGATGTGTTTGTTTTGAGTCACTAATGGAGGAACACTGATGTGAGCATTTTGTTGCTAATCACACCAGTGTGTCAGTGTTTCATTGTTTCCAACTGTGCTTTCTTCATTCTTGGCATGTATAATCTGCCAAGTGTTTATACAATTGTCTTCTTTCAAAAAAGCAATAAATGTGGCGTTATATTTTAAGAATTAATGCATTGTATATGTATATTAATTGTCCAATCGAAGGAAAAAGATATGTTAGTGGTAACTGTGAATTAATTTCATCTCAGAACTTAAACTTATAATAATGGTAGCCCAACTTGATCAATGCAGTTCTTTTCAACTACTGGGATCACTGGTTTGCTCCTCTATCTGGATCATGGACTTACATCACTCATATAGGCAAGTTCTATTCTAGTGAGCAAGGTTATCTTTGCCTCATTGATATTGGAATCAGAGCATTCCACACAGCAAGAAACTCTCCAACATTAAAGGGAGACAACAATACCTAGATACTCCCAATCACCATATTAGCCATGCTGTATGCATTCAGATCACCTATTGTTCGATCTGCACTGTATGGTATGTATGCTAGGAAAAAAAAAATTCCTCAAAACTAAGTAAGAAGGGCTGGGGGTGTAGCTCAGTGGTAGAGCACTTGCCTAGCATGTGTGAGGCGTTGGGATCGATTCTCAGCACCACATATAAATAAAATAAAGATGCATTGACAACTAAAAAATATTTCAAAAAAAAAAAAAACTAAGAAAAGAGTAACATTTATTTAGTGCCTAATATAGTATGCCAGAAATGTTCCTGGGTGAGTTATAGGACAGCACACATTTAATTCTCACAACAACCCAAGGAACAGTTAAAAATGATTTTCCTCATTTTACTATTGAAGAATTCGAGCCCTAAAAAAGTTAATTAAGTTACTCAAAATTTAAAAACTAGTAGGTAGAAGAAAGGAATTTTGAACCTAGATAGTGTGATTCCAAAACCTGCAATCTTGATTGCAAGGCTATATTGCTTCTTAAATATGATCTAAAAATAAGACATTAATAGCACTAATTGCTAACACACTTACATAGCTATGTTTATAAGCTTTTAAACTAAATAAATCCTTTTAAAATTCCTTATTTGGGAAAGACTTCTTTTCTCATCATGGGAAGATTTTATATTATCATTTTGAATTTATCAGGCATTTGGCTTTGTAACATTTCCTTATCTCCCATGGTATCCTGTGTTTTTGATAATGTGCTTTTTTCTAGACTTTTCCTTTTACAGTTTAATCTCATTTATTATATAAGGTAGAAATAAGAACGAAAATCCATATAGAATCATAGAGAATCACGAAAATCATAAGCATAGAGAATCATCAGAGAGTGAACACTAAAATGTAATATATGAGTTTCAAATCTCTGGTCCAAGACTCAGTGGTGGTGGAACCCTGCACAGTTATTGCTATTGCTTAATTTCTAAGTCATTAATTTTTCACCTGCAAAATTTGGCAATAAATAGCTTATTTTTAACATTAATATTTGTGTATCTGTCTCATATTGTGATGATGCACATTAAACCTGCGGCACAATACCTGACATAGAAAGTAAAATTTAACCATCATTTCCATTTTTTAAATAGTGCGATAGATATAATTGCTTAATATAGTACTTGTTTTTTTTTTTTTTTTTTTTTTTGTGAGGGTATAGTTCTGCCACATAGATAACATTGAACTGATTATTTCCAAACAGGCTTTTAAAATATTAATAAAAAAGAAAATGCTTATAAGAATTATAAAATTCCAAATGAGAAAATTATTATGGAAACTAAAGCTAGGGGTATAACTGGGGGAAAAAATCGAAGATCTTAATTTTAACAGTTTTTTTTTTTTTTTTTTTTTAAGAAAGGATATCCATGTCAGATTTAATGTTGTCAGATTTAATGTTGTCTTTTTAGGAATTGCACATTAAAGAATTTGTGTTTGGACGTAAGACACTCAGGGTTATAAAAGGCTATGAGAAGATTAAAGAAGAACTTGCTCAAAGAAACATGTAATGAGAAAAATATTTTGTTTGTTATAACTTCTGTATAACTTTTTACTTACTTGTGGATAGCACACCAACATCCCATCACTTGCCTTCCTCTAAAACAACACAATGAATCCCACAGCAAACACTGCAGATAAACCTAAAAATACTGCTTAGCTGAACTAATTTTTTTTTAAAAAATCTTTTCTTGATGTCTGAATGTTCCTGGTGATTTACTTTCCAAGATGTCCACTTCATATTGTTTTTATTGGATGATTGGAATAGAGAACCCTTTCACTGCTGTTTGCTTCACTTGAATTGAGATGGAAAGGTTCCAGTTGTGTAAACAGCCCTTGGTGATCTTCCAGCCTTCTTTCCAGTGCCCCATGGAGATGCAGTTGATGGAGCAGGGCATGATGTGGGCAGCTGCTGCACACAACTCCTTCACAGTTCCACCATCCCCCAGTGGGCCTCAAGTGCCATTCCAGTCCTAGTTCTCTCATCAGTTGGGACAACTAATCATCATTTACTTTGAGGTGATTTGGGTCATGTACACAAATTGGAGATAGAATTAAGTTAATAGAGAGGCCTTTTATTGTGTGCTTGGCTAAAGCCATTCTCTTGAGAGGAAAGACTAATTGACTAGTCATTCATGCATTTATACCCTCTGATGGAGGGCCCCGAAGATAAGAGCAGTCAAGCAACCAAGAGCGCCCAGTTAACAAAGAAGATTAGGCTCTACTTCTGCCTGAAATTTATCAACTAAAGCAGTTTCCACAGCTAATGAAATTTATGTGTTTGTTTGTTTGTTTGAATTTTTATTGTAAAGATATTGGAGATTCAGAAGAAAACGATTTCCTTGACCAAAAAGAAAAAATTCCCAACTCACCTACATATTGTTACATGAATGATGGTTTTCATTAATTCTGTGAAGATAGAATTATAATATCTCCTAAAATATTTTACATATACTTTTAAGAGAGTATGTTTTTGTAGAAAATTTTCAGATTTCAGTCCCTCTTTATTATAATATTTTAAAGGATCTATAAGATATTTTAAATCTGTTCATATTAATGTCTTATGTGAATATTTTTATGAACATGATTGAGACAACAAAAGAATAATCAACATTATTTGGGGAACTTTATCTTCTATTAAACAAATTAAAACTTTATCCAATACCTTTTACATGCAGGATTTTTAAAAATACATAAAATATTTTTAAGTAGCTCTCTTTAGGAATTTTATCACATCTCTTTCTTTTGCTGAAACTATGGGAATTTCTGAGCTTCTTTTATTTACTTATCTTCCATTCTGTATTTTTTTAAAGGAAATGTGAAATCATAGGATAGAGAAAAATTAAATACTATACAATATGCTATGTAATTAACTGGTTATAATCTAGAAAATGTTTTAATATTCTTACATTAAAAATAGTTTTCTAACATTCATCAGGACAGTAAGCTTATAATTCCATGGTTGCACATTTAAATTATTTACAGATAGCCAAACTCCCCTTCCTTTTAATTAGTCAATTTCTCAGAATGATTTCCAAGTAAGAGTATTTTCAAAACTCCCCAAATTATTCTAATATGCAGCCAGAGTGGAGGCTCATTTTATTATTGAAATTAATATTCTTAAATGTTCATTGTATGATATATGATATTAGATGTACTTCAAATTTTATTTCATCTACATTATACTTATCACCAGAAATAATTTAATTGCTGAATTGACTCCAAGTTTAACTATCTTCTCTCATTACTGACACTGCTATTTAATCAATATAACAATTAATATTCAAAAATAGTTAAAAAAAACTTTTTGTTCAAAAAGAAATAAAAAGAATTATGAAATTTAATCCTCTGATTGCTTCATAAAATAAATTTGTAGTATGTTACATCTGACCCTTTAACTTCAGTATTGAAGTTTTAAGAAAATTGTAATAAATTAAAACACAAAATGACAAGTTTACATGTACACACAAAATGTGACTTTGTTTCTGTGTGCATGTCCCTAAGACTCATCACCAATGTATCACTGTATAACCAATGTCAAAAAATAAAATTTGCCACTCACAACCAAATTTTTATTTTAATATACAATAAGTATTTCCTTCAAATGGAATTTATGTGTCAAAAAAATTTACATTAAATTTTCTTATTTGGGGAGGCTGGGGTTGTAGCTCAGTGGTAGAGTACTTGCCTAGCATGTGTGACCCACTGAGTTTGATTCTCAGCACTACTTATAAATACACAAAATAAAGGTCCATTGACAACTAAAACAAGTTTTAAATGTTCTTTCTTATTTTTAAAAGTTGTACTTTAAAAAGAAAAGATACAGTTGTAAAAAAAGATAAATAAAACAAATAGCCTTCACCTTTCTCTTTTAAACAACATTCAGATTAGCACTACTGCTGTAATTTTTTAAGGAAAATTTCTGCATTTATTCAATAGGTTATAGCATGTTAAGTTATGCATTCTTGATATATAAAATATTAATTTAAGCTTTTAAACTGTATTAGCCTTCTCTGTGCAAAATTATATTAGTATAGAAATTTTTAAATCATGTCTTTATTTTTCCCTAAAATGGTATATCAATCTTTTCCACAAAAGATATTAATTAAAATCTCTGAAGGCATAAAAAGATCATTTAAATGTCTTTTTTTGTTTCTATTTAGACATTATTTAATTTAATTAATTCTATTTAGACATTATTTTCCTAGTATAAGGAAAACAAACATTCTAAGTTTACCTAAAACTGTTTACATACATACACATAAAACCATTAAATATTATAATAATATCATTATATAATACATTTTATGAATACATATTATTAATAACACATCATATAATTCATATTATACATAGAATAAATAATATAGTCTAACATTGTTTACATCATATTATAATGTTTAGTGAAAATTGGGTGGACATATTGATTCTTGCACTTTATTAAGTTCACAAATAAGCTTCAGACACCAGTGTGTTTTTAAGTGAAGTCAGAGTAATTTAAGCCACACTGTCACCACCATGGTCTGTTCAAGTTGTTTAACCTTGCACTATGCCAGTCTTGGTTTTTGTGGTTTTTTCCTACTATTAATTGATGTAATTGGTATGTGTTCAGAGTGAATCAGGATCTTTGGATACGATTAAGAAATCTGAATATTTTCTCACCCTAATAAAAGTTATTTTCTTTCAATTCTGTGACTCGAATTTGGAGTAAACAGCAAGATAGAATGTCACATTTCATGTTATTCATGACACCCTGGACAAGGGACAAAAGAGAATATTGTTTTTAAAAGTCATTTTTAAAGGATATTAGTGAGCTGAGGTGGGGTTCTTCAACTCCTCAATGCTTCAAAGATATTTTCTTAGAAATTACAGACTTAAAATTTCATTTATTTATAAATGTCCCAAGCAGATCTATACTTCTATTTTAACTCTTCCTCAGAACATATAGGATTTTGCATATGAAATATGTGACAAGACTTTTTTATGGAGTTCTTTCAACATGAATATTTCTGACTTTAAAAGAGGAGACTGGCAGAGCGGAGGAAAGAGCGGATATTGCCAATGATCATTTCCTGTGCAGAACATGTTTGTTTGATGAGTCAAATTATTCACTAATCTTAAATAAATCAGCACAGCATAACTAACTAATAAAAATAATGCACTGACATTTAAAAACCTGGCTCTATAATCAGTTCCTCTGGTTTCAGTACCTATCATTTGAGGCTATAAAATGACCTACCATTAAACATTTATTTCATTTCCCATTCATGGAAATACTGACAAAAGATGGTATTACATGAACACAACATGGAATTTCTGATACTCCTTATTTATGTTTGGTCTCAATAAGAGCAATGAACTTTTAAATAAGAACTTTGACTTCAGTGGATTTGGCTACCAGAATAAAGTAAATATCAAAGGTGTCTTTCTGGCCATCAAATAAAACAGTCCTTCAGCAAAATAATCACTTTTTCATTTCTCCATTATGAAAATATTTGACTTTTGGTGAATATTTTTTTCCACTCATCAAAGAGCAAATGTCTACTTAAAAAAAAAAGTTTTCATTTCTTTAAAAACTATTCCATTCAGTTCTTTAGTATACTGGGGTGACAGGAGATGAAATATGGAATTGACCTTTAAAAGGGATCAATTTTCTTTTTAACAGCACAGGAATATTCAATGTAAAAAAGAAAAGAAAAGAAACAAAACTATGTTATTCAGTATTTTTCATGGGCCAGCACGTGCTTGAATGACCCTTGACCATAGCAAAGCATTAAAATTGACAGAAAGAAAATATAGGAAGAGACTTATTAATAAACAAAAAATTCTGGTTTAAGGAAAATATACAGTTAGTATAGATTTTAAAGAAACAAACCATACTTGCTTCTTCCTACGGGAAAGTCTTTCAACTTACAGTATTATTGGGTTCAGGACCTTTAATACTTGTGTCTTGCTTATGCATACATAGACATCTAGACAAAAAGGTAAACCAGATAGGATCATATCTATAAACTATCTATTTCTTTATCTAGAAAAGTAATAGTAATGTGACTTTTTCGGGGTTTTCAAAGTAGACATGAATTTCAGGAACTGAATTCATATATTTCTTATTGGAATACTCTTATTATATACACCTATATCTGTGCACATATGTACATACACATATTGATTTAAAAATAATTAGTTTAGAACAAAGTGTTTTTCTTTTTTGTCCTAGAACAGAGATAAACATTTTTTTTCTATTTCTTATTCTTTTGTATTGTTTTCTTTCATGGTCTACCCCTTTTCTTTATCCTGCTCATTTTAATTTTTGTTCAGAAAAAGAAAATGTGGGCTGAAAATTATGGTGTGCCACTAGGAACAATAAGTCTCTATTCTGCCGATAGTATTCATTCATCCAAACCCAGGTATGTATTACTCTTCAACTTACTATGGTGCTGGAAATTAAAAAAAAAAAAAATATGTCATTGTACATAGGTTTGAGAGACAATCTAATCCTGTTGCTATTGTAGGAACATAATTTGGCATTTTTATAGGACACAGTGTTACCTTATAGCTACCCTATGCTCTATTTTATAACCAGTGTTTATGGGAGACTACTCATATATATGAAGAAAGTTTAAGATATTTTTACACACTTTTTCTGAAATAAACAGTTGTCAATATACATTGTAAATTCCAAAGGGGCCAATATATAGGCTACTTTTTTTTGTTCACCACCATATTGAACAAAAAGTACAGTAGCTTGATGCACAGTAGTTACTCTGTGAGTATTTGTGAAATGAATAATAAAATAAATGCATGAGGATTTCCCCCAACACCTGGCACCTTCGGCCCCCTCCCTGGCTCTCTGCTGGGCTCAGCCCGCGGGCGCAAGCGACCCTGATGGCGAGAGTTCACAAATAGGTGTGTTCATGTTTCTACTTCTGAATGATTAAGAAATTGGCTGTGGTAGACTTGGAAAAAATCTATTAAGGTGCTCATGCAAATCAGCAGGTTACTGGATGGCTGGGAAGCTCACACAGGTGGCTAAAGTTTAAGTTCAGAGAAGATGATATTCTCAATGGACTGGAGAGCAGGACCTCATTTTGTGTCCCCATTGCCAACTTCCCAGATAAAGTTCCCATAATTTGAAAAAGGGGAAGATGGCAGCGAGGGGAGTGCATTGCCCCCGGGTGCCGCGTCACTGTGTGGGAGAATGATGAGTCAGGACGGCTAAAAGCTATCTTGTTAGGAATTTCCAGCAATAGTGGGGTGCTCCGGAACCTGGAGGAAGGATTTCCATCGCACGAGGATCTGCTACGGGGGCTCAAACGCGAGAGATTTGTCCGCACGGAGGGTCAAGCTGCTTATTCAGTAAATCGCCCCGCGGCTAGAGTCTGCAGCGCGCGTTAGGAAACGAGGAGATAGCGACGCAGGGATACAGCGCTGCAGTTTCCGCGGGCTTCTGCCAGCTGTGCAATTACCCTACTAGGTGCTGAATTCTGGGTTTGAGACGGGGGAAGGAAGTGGTCCAATTCAGTTCTCCACACCAGTCAGACCACAGAGGAGGCCAGCAGCCACCATCTTGGAGTGCTGACGTCACCATCCCTGTTTTCGACTGATCGCAGCTCATTCAGCCATAGAACAGGTAATTTCAGGCTGCCATTCGCCTGTGGCTTGCAGACAAATTACTCAGGCTCAGTGCTAAAAAAACGCGGAAACTGCTTCTTGGAGCCTGCTCTTATCAGAGCATACACCGAGCACGGAGCGGCCGAGTTCCGGCTCCCGGAACTGCTCTGGCCCAGGGCTTAGGAGCCCGCGGAAACTGCTTCTCGGTCCGGGTCCTGCTGAGTACTGTGGAGGTAAATACCAACCGAGCCTTCGTGGGCAGTGGAAACAGGACTGAGACGGGGCCTGTGAGGGCCGGTCAGGACTCACCCATTGCTTTGGTCACCCGGCAAAGGGAACGAAATGCTGCCATTCGCATAGGATACCAACATGGCAGAGATCTGATGTCATCAGAAAGCGGCAGAGGAGAGAACTTCATCAATACCAGCAGCGACAGAAACTGTTGGTCTCCTGGTAGAGAGGGTGAGTCACAGACACCCGAGTCTCTCTCGCTTTGTCGTCGAGCCAGAGGGGAGGAGTGGGGACGCCGCCCGCGCCCAGAGCAGGCCCAGCGGCTCACTGGCGTGGTGGTCGCGTGACCCCAATTGCAGGGGGGCGGAGCGGAGCCGCCACCCGCGCCCGCAAGGTGGGCAGACCTGCGACCAACCTGCAGATCAGGCCCAGCGGTCCCTGTGTGTGGTAGGAGGGGCAGGGCAGAGCCGCCACCCGCACCTGCAAGGTAAGCAGACCTGCGACAGACCGGTGGATCAGGCCCAGCGGCCTGCCAGCGTGGTACACATGTCACCCCAACTGGAGTAGGGGCAGAGCAGAGCCTTCGCCCGCGCACAGATCAGGCCCAGTGGCCCGCCTGTGTGGTGGTCACGTGACCCCAATTGGAGTGGGGGCAGAGCGGAACCGCCACCCGTGCCCGCAGGGTGGGCAGACCTGCGACCAACCTGCAGATCAGGCCCAGCGGTCTGCGGGCGTGGTAGGAGGGGCAGGGCACAGCAGCCGCCTGTGCCTGCAAGGTAGGCAGACCTGCGACAGACCAGTGGATCAGGCCCAGCGGCCTGCCGGCATGGTACACACGTCACCCCAATTGGAGTAGGGGCAGAGCAGAGCCGCCACCCGTGCCCAAAAGGTGGGCAGACCTGCGACTGACCAGTGGGACAGGCCCAGTGGCCTGCCGGTGCGACAGACACGTCACCCCATTTGGAGTAGGAGCAGAGCAGAGCCTTCGCCCGCGCCCGGAACAGGCCCAGCGGTCTGCGGGTGTGGTAGACAAGTCACACCAATTGGAGGGGGGCAGAGCAGAGCCGCCGCCCTCACCTGCAGTGTAGGCAGACCTGCGACAGACCGGCGGATCAGGCCCGGTGGCTTGCCGGCGTGATACACACGTCACCCTAATTGGAGTAGGGGCAGAGCAGAGCCACCGCCCGCGCCACGAACAAGCCCAGTGACCTGTCGGCGTGGTAGTCACGACACCCCAATTAGAGTAAGGGCAGAGCAGAGCTGCTGCCCGCGACTGCAATGTAGGCAGACCGCCGCCCTACCCTGCAAGGGAGACTTTTCAACTATACAAGAGCAATATAAATATATAGGGGAAAAAACATTTAAAAAAAAACCAGTTTCACCAAGCAGAAAGAAACGCAAACAGTATGAAAAGACAAGGAAAGAAAGGACCACAAGCAATGCAGGTCAACTCAACTTTAGAAGATGTAACAGCTGCAGCAGATGGAATGTCAGATAAAGAATTCAGGATATACATGCTTCAGATGATCTGGAGTATCAAGGAAGACATTAGACTGCAAAATCAGACAATGAAAGATCACTTCGACAATGAATTACACAAACAAATCCAGGAAGCAAAGGATCAACTATACAGGGAGATAGAGGTTATAAAAAACAAACAAACAGAAATCCTAGAAATGCAGGAAGCAATAAACCAACTTAAAAACTCAATGGAGAATACTACCAGCAGAGTAGAACACTTAGAAGATAGAACATCAGACAATGAAGACAAAGTATTTCAACAGGAAAAGAACATAGACAGCTCAGCAAGACTGTTAAGAAACCATGAGCAGAACATCCAAGAAATATGGGATAACATTAAGAGACCAAACTTAAGAGTCATTGGGATACAGGAAGATATAGAGCTCCAAACCAAAGTAATGAGCAATCTATTCAATGAAATAATACGAGAAAACTTCCCAGACTTGAAGAATGAGACAGAATCCCAAATCCTAGAAGCCTACAGGACGCCGAATATGCAAAATCATAAGAGATCCACACCTAGACACATTATAATGAAGATGCCCAACATACAGAATAAGGTGAGAATTTTAAAAGCTACAAGAGAAAGGAAGCAGATTACATTTAGGGGTAAGCCAATCAGGATAACAGCTGATCTTTCAACAAAGACTCTGAAAGCTAGAAGATCCTGGAATAACATATTTCAAACACTGAAAGAAAATGTGTTCCAACCAAGAATTAAAACCTTCCATGATAAACAAAAGTTAAAAGAATTTGCAGCTAGAAAACCATCTCTTCAAAACATCCTCGGCAAAACATTACAGGAAGAGGAAATGGAAAATAACAATGAAAACCAACAGTGGGAGGTAGGACAGTAAAGGGGGGAAAATAATCAAAGAGGAAAACAAACCATGTTTAGTAACAGAAATAAACAAATATGGCTGGAAGAACAACCCATATCTCAATAATAACCCTAAATGTTAATGGCTTAAACTCACCAATTAAGAGACACAGGCTAGTAGAATGGATCACAAAACAAGAACCAACAATATGCTGCCTACAGTAGATGCATTTGATAGGAAAAGACATACATAGGCTGAAGGTGAAAGGTTGGGAAAAATCATATCACTCATATGGACTTCTGAAACAAGCAGGAGTGTCCATACTCATATCAAATAAAATAGATTTCAAGCCAAAGTTAATCAAAAGAGATAAAGAGGGACCCTACATACTGCTTAAGGGAACCATACACCAACAAGACATAACAATCATAAATATATATGCCCCAAACAATGGTGCAGCTATGTTCATCAAACAAACTCTTCTCAAGTTCAAGAGTCTAATAGACCACCATACAGTAATCATGGGAGACTTCAACACACCTCTCTCACCACTGGACAGATCTTCCAAACAAAAGTTGAATAAGGAAACTATAGAACTCAATAACACAATTAATAACCTAGACTTAATTGACATATATAGAATATACCACCCAACATCAAGCAGTTACACTTTTTTCTCAGCAGCACATGGATCCTTCTCAAAAATAGATCATATATTATGTCACAGGGCAACTCTTAGACAATATAAAGGAGTAGAGATAATACCATGCATCTTATCTGATCATAATGGAATGAAACTGAAAATCAATGATAAAAGAAGGAAGGAAAAATCATGCATCACTTGGAGAATGAACAATAGGTTACTGAATGATCAATGGGTTATAGAAGACATGAAAGAGGAAATTAAAAAATTCTTAGAGATAAATGAAAACACAGACACAACATATCGGAATCTATGGGACACATTGAAAGCAGTTCTAAGAGGAAAATTCATTGCTTGGAGTTCATTCCTTAAAAAAAGAAAAAAACAACAAATAAATGATCTCATACTTCATTTCAAAATCCTAGAAAAAGAAGAGCAAAACAACAGCAAAAGAAGTAGAAGGCAAGAAATAATTAAAATCAGAGCTGAAATTAATGAAATCGAAACAAAAGAAACAATTGAAAAAATTGACAAAACTAAAAGTTGGTTCTTTGGAAAAAATAAACAAAATCAACAGACCCTTAGCCATGCTAGCGAAGAGAAGAAGAGAGAGAACTCAAATTACTAGCATACGGGATGAAAAAGGCAATATCAAAACAGACACTTCAGAAATACAGAAGATAATCAAAAATTATTTTGAATCCTTATACTCCAATAAATTAGAAGATAGTGAAGGCATCGATAAATTTCTTAAGTCATATGATCTGTCCAGATTGAGTCAGGAGGATATAGACAACCTAAACAGACCAATATCAATTGAGGAAATAGAAGAAATCATCAAAAGACTACCAACTAAGAAAAGCCCAGGACCAGATGGGTATACAGTAGAGTTTTACAAAACCTTTAAAGAGGAACAAATACCAATACTTTTCAAGCTACTTCAGGAAATAGAAAAAGAGGGAGAACTTCCAAATTCATTCTATGAGGCCAACATCACCCTGATACCTAAACCAGACAAAGACACTTCAAAGAAAGAAAACTACAGACCAATATCTCTATTGAACCTAGATGCAAAAATCCTCAATAAAATTCTGGCGAATCGGATACAAAAACATATAAAAAAAAATTGTACACCATGATCAAGTAGGATTCATCCCTGGGATGCAAGGATGTTTCAATATACGGAAATCAATAAATGTTATTCACCACATCAATAGACTTAAAAATAAGAACCATATGATCATCTCGATAGATGCGGAAAAAGCATTTGACAAAGTACAGCATCCCTTTATGTTCAAAACTCTAGAAAAACTAGGGATAACAGGAACATACCTCAATATTGTAAAGCAATCTATGCTAAGCCTCAGGCTAGCATCATTCTGAATGGAGAAAAATTGAAGGCATTCCCTCTAAAATCTGGAACAAGACAGGGATGCCCTCTCTCTCCACTTCTGTTCAACATAGTTCTCGAAACACTGGCCAGAGCAATTAGACAGACAAAAGAAATTAAAGGCATAAAAATAGGAAAAGAAGAACTTAAATTATCACTATTTGCAGGTGACATGATTCTATACCTAGCAGACCCAAAAGGGTCTACAAAGAAACTATTAGAGCTAATAAATGAATTCAGCAAAGTGGCAGGATATAAAATCAACACGCATAAATCAAAGGCATTCCTGTATATCAGCGACAAATCCTCTGAAATGGAAATGAGGACAACCACTCCATTCACAATATCTTCAAAAAAAAAAAAAAAAATACTTGGGAATCAACCTAACAAAAGAGGTGAAAGACTTATACAATGAACACTACAGAACCCTAAAGAGAGAAATAGAAGAAGATCTTAGAAGATGGAAAAATATACCCTGTTCATGGATAGGCAGAACTAACATCATCAAAATGGCAATATTACCAAAAGTTCTCTATAGGTTTAATGCAATGCCAATCAAAATCCCAACGGCATTTCTTGTAGAAATAGAGAAAGCAATCATGAAATTCATATGGAAAAATAAAAGACCCAGAATAGCAAACACAATGCTAAGCAGGAAGTGTGAATCAGGCGGTATAGCGATACCAGACTTCAAACTATACTACAGAGCAATAGTAACAAAAACAGCATGGTACTGGTACCAAAACAGACGGGTGGACCAATGGTACAGAATAGAGGACACAGAAACCAATCCACAAAACTACAACTATCTTATATTTGATAAAGGGGCTAAAAGCATGCAATGGAGGAAGGATAGCATCTTCAACAAATGGTGCTGGGAAAAACTGGAAATCCATATGCAACAAAATGAAACTGAATCCCTTTCTCTCACCATGCACAAAAGTTAATTCAAAATGGATCAAGGAGCTTGATATCACATCAGAGACACGCCGTCTGATAGAAGAAAAAGTTGGCTACGATCTACATACTGTGGGGTCGGGCTCCAAATTCCTCAATAGGACACCCATAGCACAAAAGTTAATAACTAGAATCAACAAATGGGACTTACTCAAACTAAAAAGTTTTTTCTCAGCAAAAGAAACAATAAGAGAGGTAAATAGGGAGCCTACATCCTGGGAACAAATCTTTACTCCTCACACTTCAGATAGAGCCCTAATATCCAGAGTATACAAAGAACTCAAAAAATTAGACAACCAATCAACAAATGGGCCAAGGACCTGAACAGACACTTCTCAGAGGAGGACATACAATCAATCAACAAGTACATGAAAAAATGCTCACCATCTCTAGCAGTCAGAGAAATGCAAATCAAAACCACCCTAAGATACCATCTCACTCCAGTAAGATTGGCAGCCATTATGAAGTCAAACAACAACAAGTGCTGGCGAGGATGTGGGGAAAAGGGTACACTTGTACATTGCTGGTGGGACTGCAAATTGGTGTGGCCAATTTGGAAAGCAGTATGGAGATTTCCTGGAAAGCTGGGAATGGAGCCACCATTTGACCCAGCTATTCCCCTTCTTGGTCTATTCCCTAAAGACCTAAAAAGAGCATGCTACAGGGACACTGCTACATCAATGTTCATAGCAGCACAATTCACAATAGCAAGACTGTGGAACCAACCTAGATGCCCTTCAACAGACGAATGGATAAAAAAAAAATGTGGCATTTATACACAATGGAGTATTACTCTGCATTAAAAAATGACAAAATCATAGAATTTGCAGGGAAATGGATGGCATTAGAGAAGATTATGCTAAGTGAAGCTAGCCAATCCCTAAAAAACAAATGCCAAATGTCTTCTTTGATATAAGGAGAGTAACTAAGAATAGAGTAGGAACGAAGAGCATGAGAAGAAGATTAACATTAAACAGGGATGAGAGGTGGGAGGGAAAGGGAGAGAAAAGGGAAATTGCATGGAAATGGAAGGAGACCCTCAGGGTTATACAAAAATACATACAAGAGGAAATGAGGGGAAAGGGGAAAATAATACAAGGGGGAGAAATGAATGACAGTAGAGGGGGTAGAGAGAGAAGAGGGGAGGGGAGGGGGGGATAGTAGAGGATAGGAAAGGCAGCAGAACACAACAGACACTAGTATGGCAATATGTAAATTAATGGATGTGTAACTGATGTGATTCTGCAATCTGTATATGGGGTAAAAATGGGAGTTCATAACCCACTTGAATCAAAGTGTGAAATATGATATATCAAGAACTATGTAATGTTTTGAACAACCAACAATAAAAAATTAAAAAAATAAAAATAAAAAAAAAATTTTAAAAAAATGCATGAAGAAAAGCTTTCACTGGACTATTATGCTTTATTTCATTTTACTTGCATTTGCCAATACCTTAGTTGTGATAGGAATTCTATCAATGAAGTAATTAAACTATGAAAAATCAAAATCATTTAAAAAATAATGGTGTATTTATATGCATTGCTCAATCAAGTTAATAAAATCTGACTAGGATAGAAAATCAGGTATCACTGACTTGTCATACTATTACTTTTGCTGTATAATTTGAACAACTATTTCCTGTACAATTTCATCATCACTATCATTAACTTAGTTTTTAGACTAACTTATAACGCAACAATAACTGTGTTATAACTGAGCCTGATCTTACTAATAGTTCTACAATGTCAAAATGCCTACAATGCCTACATTGTTAGTTAATACATGTCATTTTATTAGGGTGACCCACTGAACTTAGATTCTTTTCCTGGATGTATGATTTTGGAATGCTTAAACTATAATTCATCTGTTAAGATCAAATATTTTATTATAGCTCGATTAACCTCTGGGCTTGGACACACTGGGGAGTAATTTTTCTGTAAGTCTTCATAGCTAGAGAACAAAGATGTGATATGTAATCAGTCTTCTATGGTTTGGATACAATTTTAGTGTGTACCCCCAAGGGTTCTCATGTTGAAATTTAATCCCTACTGTGAGGTATTAAGAGGATGGAAACTTAATTTGACTGTGATGTTTAGCAATACAGACTTTGGAAAGTGATTAGGATTAGGTAAAGTCATCAGGGTGGAGCACTGAGGATTGAATATTGGTGGCTTTATGTTGGGAGAGAGAAACCAGAAAACACAGTGCGCGCGCGCACACACACACACACACACACACACACACACACACTTCCTGTCTCTTTCCATGTGATTTCCTGTGCTACCTCATGATTCTACCAGCAAAAAGATTATCACCAAGTGCATGTTTTTGAACTTCTGAACTTCCAGAACTAGGTTAAATAAATCTCTTTTCTTTACAAAATTATCCAACTTCAAGAATCCATTATATCCATTATAGTAACAAAAAAGTAATACACACTCACATAAGACCCTAATTTCTAAATTGGCCTTCTGTAACTCTAACTCGCTTAGAGATTTTTAAGATTTTTAGTTTGGCAATTTGGGCTGACATTCTATATGAGTTCCACAAAACAAATGCTGGGCTCCAAAACCCTCCTTTGGAGACCACCAAGTTAGAGCTTGCTTACAACTTAGTTCCAATAGAAGTAAATAAGTCTGTGTTAAGATTTGTAGTTTCTTTTGGAGCTCACAGTTCTCATATGTTTCTGGTTTTTGTAACCACTCATGTCATTAGAAATAGTCAAATATAAGGTTAAAATACCCAGAAGTGATGAGAATTTTAGTCATAATAGAATAATGATATTTTTAGGCTCTTGTCAAAATTCAACTGGCAAATGTAGAATTTTAATATGGCAAACCTCACTGAATGATGCCATGCCTATCATAGCAAATCAGGCTCCCATGAAAATGTTTACATTAACTTTTCATTGCTATCAAATTTTGTGTTGCTATCTAAAATTCTACATTAAACTTGGAAATATATTCTGTTTTATATTTCACAGCAGATTTATCTACATAAATGAAAACACTAGGTGGACAGAGTACGTAGTGAATTCATTTCTTTGACTCTTTTTTCTCCTGTAGTTCAGGTTCCTTAGAAACCCATAAAACAATTGCACATAAAATTTGCCTGAAAAACATCTCCCCTTTTTGTCCTACAGAAAGACTATTTCTTTCTTATTTGATTGGGTCTGGATTTTTGGTTGCAGGTAAAAATCACCTTGTGAAATATTCAGTAAGAACTACCAGAATAATCTTTTTTCTTTATATCAATATTTCAGAAAATGTGTCCATTTTACATTTTTAAAGTGAGCAGCTTCATTTTTCTATTTTACATTGTTTATTTAAGAATTTGCAAATTAGGGGTTGGGGTTGTAGCTCAGTGGTAGAATACTTACCTGGCACATGTGAGGCGCTGGGTTCAATCTTTAGGACCACATAAAATTAAGTAAAGATATAGTGTCCATCCTTAAAAAATAGAATTCTTTTTTTAATAGAATTAAAAAAAGAAATTAACCCACATTTTATATCTTGACAAAAATTAGTAATCTAAAATAATCTTTGACCCTTTTAATAAAAAGGAATCTTTGGGATCAAATATAAATCACTAAATTTTCTGATGAAGAATTTCACTGCTAAAAATAATTTATTTTGAAGGCTTGCCTTAGGTAATATGTGGCAAAGGGAAACCTGGAATCCAGTCTCAAGCCTCCACTCTCCTGTGTCTTCCATTTCACTGTGTTACTTTGACATAATTATATTAAATTTGAACTACATGTACTAGTTAATAGATTAAAAGATATAAAAGAGTATTCAGTGAATCCTTTTCTATTTAAATTTCATTGTAAACCTGAAGATATAACATGCTGGAATAATGACATAAACTCCCCTGAATGGGGGCTTGGTACCCTCTTAACACTGAAAATATATTTCTTCATTACACACAATACTAGAGTTAAGAGTACCAATTTATCTCATCTCAGTAGAAATTACCTCATTTCCTGCAAGAGGAGAAATTATTGACCAAATGCCCCAATGATTTGAGATATGAAAGATCAAATCTCTCTCTTACCTTTGAGATATAAATGGACAATTTTACAGAACTAAATTATCCCATTGTTCTAAAATTAAACTTTTTCAATTTCCTTGCCTTTTCTTTTAATGGCTTCTCAAGAAAATACCTAATTAAAGTAAGGAAGATCCAGAAGATAGTGCTTTTACTAAGGATTCCAGAAATCTTTTCTAACATTGTGTATCTAAAATCTCTGGTTGCCTCTGTTTGCAAATTGCTGTTTTCCAGCACAGGTTAATGGGTACCTGCTTGGACAGGAGCAGAGCATAATTAGTATTTCTTTTTCCCTGAGGACAAATGTGAAAGGAGCCAGGGGAGATCTATGAGGGCTGTCTCCAGACATGCAAGACACATTGATTAATGGCAGGTGAGGTTGCTGGCCATTCATGGGACAATGGGCAGACAAAGGAGTGTATGTTGAGCTGCAGTTGATGGCTGCTGACAAGGGCTCTTGTTGTTTTAATCCCACTCCATTGCTGCCAGTAACTGGTAGTGACATTCTCTGATACCTTTTCCTTTTTACTAGCATAATTTTCAATACTTTAAGACCAAGTAGAACTATGAAAGGACTTAAGCATAAGCAGAAATTTTTATTACATAAAATTAAAAGACAAAACTGATCCTTTAGGAATTAACAAGAAATTGACTTTGGCACTTGTTTAAGACTCATTTTTCAATCAAAGAATTCTGAAAGTTTTAGATGTCCTTGTAATTGGCATAATAGTAGAAGAAAAAAATAGAGCTGCTGTTTTTTCTCATTTATCAATGATTTAGAACTATTGTACATGTTGACATGAAATGAGGAAGAACACAAACATTAGCAAGACATGCAAACCTAACCATTTCAATTTAATTATTAACAGCATATATATTACTTTATACCTTTAGAGTTTATGAGGAGAAAATGATGTACTTTCATTCTTCCTTACACCACTCATTCAAATATTTACATTCACAAATGCCAGGCATTGGGCCAGATAAGGCATGAAAAAAAAATTACGCATTTTTAGTCTTATATTTTGTCTTGAACTCCAACTAAAAATTTTACAAGGTATCTCAGTATTCTATTATCTTCCTTCTGTGTTCCTGTCTTTCCCTCTTCTAAACAGTTCTGTTCTCTTGATCTACCTTATACAGTAGAACCAGATGAGTCTTCCTCATGTGCCCTTGAATTATATCTCACATCAATTCAGTAATTTCATAATACCTGCATTTGTTTCTGGCACACACAAAAAATATTTTTAACAGCTTCATGTTAACTCCTAAATTTAAAATATCTTTAGACAGACATCCAATATCCTCCCTAATTTGGCTCCAGTCTTATCTCACCAGGCATAACTTAGCTACTCCCTAAACAAACCCTTGGTTCCACCTATATAATCAACCTTCAGAACTCTAATCTTGCTAGCCACATTCTTGATTCTGGTCTGTTGCTGTACTATTTCTTCTTTTTGGACAATTTTCAGCTCTCTTTTTCAACTACATAAGTTTGATTTACATTGCAGTGTCCATTTCAAAATCTATGAGAATTACATTATAAAAAGCATAAGTTCTAGATTCAGACTGAGTTCAAACTTATAACCCAGCTAGGAGAATATAAGTGAAAGTGAAGTAAAAAAAAAAAAAAAAAAAAACTGAAAAATCTTAACAGCTTTAAACAATATTTATTGTCTCTCATGTCCTTTAACAGGTTGGCTGGTGGTTCTGATCTGTTTCTTTTCCTCTCAGTAACACTGGGATAATGGAGTCTCTACCCTCTGCAATGCAGCAGAGGGAAGACAATATAAGAATCAGAAACTATTAAAGTCTTGTACCATTAGTATTCCTTTTCCCAACTTCAGAGTGCAGAGAGATATATCCTACCATGAATGTGAAACAAGAAAAAGTCAAATTTTTGATTAAAGCACTCAATAGGGAATACAATACTTTCTATGCCTTACTGCTTCATGCTTACCATGGAAATAATGGAATCCATTTTGAAGGGTTGCTTTGAAGTTTAAATATGATTGTATAACATGCAAAGTACTTGGTAAGGATTCTGAAATATGTATGTGCTAAATAAATATAAACTGCATTTAGTTTCTGTGAAATGTTACATGATTCAATACCATGAACTTAGTGACTGCCTTGGTCTAGGTCTCCCCCAGGTAACCACAAGTCGAGACAAAGGCGTTTTGAAGTTAATTTATCTTGGGGAATGATAACCAGAGAACAAGAGTGGAGAATAAGAAAAAAAATGAAACTAGAAAAAATAAAACAATCAAAAAAATACCCAACTTCATATTGGTGGTATCCTAAATGTACTTATATCTTTCAGACACATAATATACTAATCATGCTCATAGAGACAGGTAATTATTAAAGATTGCCATTATTACATGCTTAATGCAGACTAATGTTTTATTAACTACAATGAAAGATTGCCATGTTATAGGAGACATTAGTCACTTTTGTCTGCACTCTGTGTCCTTCATCCTGCCTTTGGTAAAAACGTTTCAATTGTGTGTCAGAGGAATAAACCCATTAAATAGTTCTTTGCATGAGGTGAAGACAAAGTCTTCATAATTAGACACATGGCCTAAGATGTGAAGGCATCTTCAACCTGGAACTTTTTCTGAAACTATCAGGAAACAGATGCTCATAGGTCAGACATAACAGCAACTTCCAGAGGATATTTTTTCTAGGACAGGAGGAAGCTGCCTGAGAATAAGTCAATTTAGATTTTAAAAAAGACTAGTAGTATAGATCAATTCCTGATGACTTCTTTTGAGTGACTTCCCTCTTCCACTTTTATAGCTATGCTACCTGCCTAGTGGTTTAGTTCCATTAACTCTCCTTTTCCCTGAGCAAATTTCATTTACATTTCAGTCACTTATAACTGAATGCTTGCCTCAACTGATGATGCTACATGGGAAAAAACAAAATAAATGTTTTTCATTGGCCTGGAATCAAAATAATAGGAATCTTGTTATGTGATTCTCATGTTTACTGGTACCAGGTTGAACATCTTTAACGCATTCTCAACTGCAACAATCCATTAAACAATTTACTTCAAGAACTCAGAAATTAGCTGAGCACAGTGACACTGACCTGTAATCCCAGCAGCTCTGGACCCTGAGACATAAGGATCGCGAGTTCAAAGCCAGCCTCAACAAAAGTGAGTTGCTCAGTGAGACTCTGTCTGTAAATAAAATACAAAATAGGGCTGGGGTTGTGGCTCAGTGGTTGAGTGCCCCTGAGTTTAATACTTGGTTAACCCCGACCCCACCCCCATCCCTCCCAAAAAATCAGAAAATAGATGATTTGCCCTAAGGCTACATTTTCCTTTTATACAAAAATAGTTATCTCTCAAGATAATTTTACCCTTCTTTAGACTTGTAGTTTTTGTAAAAATATCAATATAACAATTTTGGTGTACTCATGTATAAAATATTGTTCATCTTCAAATAAAAATTTATAGCTTACAATAAAAATCAGCAAGCTTCAACCTTTCCAAGTTTTAATTTCTTTGTCTGAGAAACAGAAGATTAGGTCTAAATTATCTCCAGCTCCCACATCTTATAGGACTTTGAAGAAAATTACAAAACTGCAAGCATGTTTTTCAAGTATGATTTGGAACTAAAGCCCATCCTTTGCCATTATATGAAATGTCCCTCTTGCTAGATCCTATTTCTTAATTTAGATTTAATTTAGAATAAAAATGAAATCCTTAATCTAATAGGTATACACAAAATTAAAATGAAGACACTAACAACAGAGATTTCCTACCACACATTAAAAAAGTAAGAATTTTTGGTAGGAATATTACTTATAATTAATATTTTATTGAGAATGCGGATGACATTTTTACCCAAAGAGACTTAATACCAATTTATTTCATCTTTGTAGAATGAAGCTTACGGACTTTCAAAAGCATAGCATGAGCTATAGGGAAAGAAAGAGTGAAGGTAAAGAAAGAGGGAAATTGAAATGTTGAGTAGAGAGAGTTAAAAAAAAATAAAAAGAAAAGAATATCATCTAAAAGTCAGTGCAAAGTTGACTTGGTTCTATTATTTTCATTCAATCCAAAGCAAATGAATACATTTTAAAATAAGTTGTTTATATTATGTGGCCAAAGGATATAGAATGTGTTAAACAAACTAACTGAGAGTAAATACTATCAAATCAACATGAAAAATTTTCCTCAGTCATTATTTGTTTATTACTGGGTAACTGTTCAATTCTGGCTTAGTCAATTAAACAGAGATGAAATGTTTTATATGTGTAATATGAATTGTAATGCATTCTGCTGTCATATATAACAAATTAGAATAAAATAAATAAATAAATAGATTTGAGATGGAAAATAAATTGAAATCCATTAATATATGATCTTTTCTACACCATATTAGTCTACTTCTATCTGGCTAATTCTTAGCATGAGGGTGAAGCACATAACTTAGCATGTGAATTTTTTTGGAATTCTACTCTGTCATGTAACACTATACAGGTGCATTTTCATATTGAAAGAATCAAAAGTATAACCATAATATTTAGTGGCAACAGAATATTTTATCATGTATCAGATCTTGCCGCAGCCCGGCTGGCTGGGCAAAATAGCTGGGGGGTGACAAGCAATTTGTAAAGACTGATACAGCAGGACTGGGAGCCGTTTATTATAGGACAAGAGGGGTATATATATATACATTACACACAGCTTATCCTAATTAACATAAACTAGATACAGCAGTCAACCAATAAAGAATCTCCACACTTAATGGCTCGCTGGTGTTACTTCACAAACCACTCCCTCTGGCAAAATGCCAGGTGCCATCTTGACTTGTTTACAGACCCTAACAAGATCTCCCTAAATTTGTTTAATCATCTTCATTCTTGAACAATAAAGCTAATTTCTGTTTTCCTCATAAAAGGATTAATACTTTATGACTATTAAATCAATATAATTTCCCATATTTCTTTAGGATACAGCTAACATTTTTGAAATCATTTCCTGAAGAATATGAGTGTTACTCTTTCTTTGGTTTCAAATTTAGAAAATTGCTTTAGATAAAGGCCACCCAATTGTACTCTCACCAACAACATGGACTTTAATTTACTTTGACAATATAATTAATAAAAAATACTGAGGCCGCATGCTTTTTAATTAGCATTGCTTTAATTATCATATTTTTGTGGAATCATTTGCTCTGCAAATTATTCGCTATTTGTTACTAATTGCTTATTTTTTGAATCAATGTTTTATGATGTTTCCCTGTTTATCTAAGGAGTCCTTTGACTGATCTGAAGGCAATTAAAGATCCAGGAGGCAAAAAAGTTCTAATTCATTATTTGACTATTTCGATGTTATAATTGATATCCATAAAAATTCATATACCTTGTTTGTTTCTAAATATGCAATGTGTGAGATACATCATAATTCCACTTCAATCTTAATCTTCAGGATTTAATAAGTTTACACAAAAAAATGTGTACCACATATATCAGTATGGTTCTTTATGCTTGGGCTTATAGTTCAATGTAAGAGCTTTATACAATAGGTAAATGAGATTGTCAGGTAGAAGAGTACACATGCGTTGTCATATTTAACTTTTAAGGAGGCAAAATAATATGACAGAACTGGTGTGTCAGTGTAAAGTTTAGGATCTTCAGTAGGAAAAGGAATGGTATTGATTCTTTAAGAATGAGAAAGGAATCATGCCATACCTTAAAGAGACACACACTTGTGCTGCTGTAGGCATGCAGCACTGATTGTATTGTGACATAGTTTAGAAAAGGGTGTGTTAGTTGGGAAGATATTTGAAAGAAAAATAAAATGTACAGTCACCACTCACTGTAACTTATTTTTTCAACATAACAAGCACCAACTTGTTTTATTAATCTGTTTTTAATAGTGTCAAAAGGACTCTTCTGCCATGCTAGTCTGCACCTAAAAGGTGTAGAAAGATTTTATGTTGTTAAAGATGAAGTATGGATAAAGAATTAGAGGTAAAATAATGTCTGGTATGCAGAGCATGTCCAAGAATGGATCCCATCCCCTGAAAATCTTAGTTCTTCCCTCCTACTCAATTGTGTACATAGAGAAAAAAACTGTTTATGTACTATTATTTACAGATCATCTTGTTTCATTCTGTATAAAGACATTGTTTTATTTTACCTCTGCTCCATATTACAGTGGATACTATAACCATCCAGGATACAGATTCAAAAATATTTTCCACAATTATTTACCTCTTTGTGTTAAGAAATTTTATGACAAAATGTACTACAAAAGATACAGAAGTTCTTTGGGATTTTCATGTTAAAAATTATGGTTTAATATTCTTTCCTTTCTAGCAGTATAGAACTTTGTGACTCAAGGTTCTAAATTAGTACCTGGTTTGAACTTAATGAAAAAAACCAAACATATCTAGAAACAATTCTAACAAAATAATCAAAGTCTTGCTAAAGAAAAATGCATTATAAAGAAGTTCTGTTTAAGATTTAATTAGCCTACACAAATTCTCATCTGTTACAGTTCATAATCATTATTAAGAGAATTAAATATATTTATTCAATTATAATAAAATATACATCATTTTTAAAGTATTAGAAGTACATATTTTCCTGTTACCTGTTGATGCTTTTCTCCTTATTTTATATTTGAATATTTTGAACACATTTTTCTTGTTTTCTTTTTAAAAGCTAAGTAGGTAATTGGTCTAATTATCAATTATGCACTATAAATCTTCCATAAGCATTCAAAGACCAGAAACATAAATCATCTGAGTGATTACATTTGATGACTCTTCAAAATTTCCCTATATCTAGTGTTCCTCCCTGAAAGTAAAGCTTACATTATTTATTAAGATAACTTCACTGTTAAAAGCCTACTTTTAAAATGCATATAAATTTAAAATGAATAAATAATTAAAGCATTAAGGTAAAATTTATTCAAGGCCAATTCTATAAATTCACAAGACTCTGGAAGATTGTGTCATTTAAGAATTATGGGAGCCTACATCATGCCATGGGCATGCAAGATCTTAGGCTACATGGTGACGTAGAGGCAGTGTTAGATCACCAGCTACAGTAGTAAGAACAGGAATGATGCAAAGATAAAGTGGCACCAAAAAAAAAGTCTCCATATTTCATATTTCTCCTAAGTTATCTATGTATATTCATCTCACTCATCACTTCGGCTCTACTATAATCCCATAGGTATCTGAAGAGTTATCTTTATATAGTTAAGGTAAAATGTTACTCTCATGAACTTGTGCCCTTCATAAATTGGGCACCTGTGAGTCAATAGAATTTTGAGATGGAATTATATTGTTTTCACACATAGAAATATTTCAGTCCATAAGATATTTGAAACAGTGGTAAGGTGGACAAAAAATGAGGGTAGTGGAGAAGTGACCTGCAGACCATAAAGAGTTTTAGGTAAAGGTAGTGCAAAAGATTCAATTGGATAAACGGGACTATGATTGACTAGGGATAGCTTGGTAATGTTGAAATGGAAAGACTGGAAAGGTAGATAAAGCTGAATTTTAGAATTATATCACTGTTGATCTTAAATGTCAAATGTGACATGATTTAGAACTTGTAATAGTTATAAGGCTAAGGAACAGCCTGATCATATTGACATTTTTTAAATGATACTCATGGATAGCATGAGAAATTAACTTGGGAGGTTTGTGGAGGAGAAACAACTGACAGGGAATTTTGAAACGTGAAATAATCCATATGAGAAAGATTGGGGGCATGAACTTACAAATGGTGTGGATGAAGAGTGAGGAGACAGACTAATAAAATATATGTATAGAGCATCAAACACAGTAACCAATTAGGACTGCAGATTAAAGGGTGGGAGGAATCTAGTGTGATTGCCAAGTTCTTTTTTCAGATGATTGGAACACAGAGACACCATCCAAAATAGGAGAGCCTAGACTAGAAATGAAGTGTTGCATATGATGTGTCTTGGGAGCTTCAAGTGCAGACATCAGGCAATGGATGCTGGGAATCTGGAGCTCAGGGTTCCTCGGTATTAATATCTGCTTCTCTCTTTCCTCAGACAGAACTACTGCCTCTTTCTGAGATGGTCCTCTGTACCATTTTCCTGATTGCCCTTATCCTTTTGCTTTTACAGTTGTACTATTAAAAAGTGTGAGGATAAAAACGGTCTCATTGATATTTATACCAAAAATTAGAACAATTTAAACTCTTTTGGGCACTCAAAGATAATGTAGATAACTCTTTTCATTTGTTATACATTGAGGATACAAACATGAAATCAGAAAGAGTCCCTAGAACACAGCTTCACTGCACAAACAGGCAAACACATATATAATCACTTCTCTTGACACTTATAATATTGGAGGGGCCACAAGAGTGAGGAATAAGTAGTCATTGGACTGATCATAGGTAGGACTTGGTAGGAATTCTTCAGCTGGCTCAACCATGAAGCTCTCTAGAGGTATGCTGCCTCAAGATGTCACTTTCATTGTAAAATATAATGCCTCATTAATGAGTAAGTTACCTCATCCCCCCATATCATAGAGCCACTCAAAGAAGATTGAAACATTCCCCCACCCTTGGTAAAAGTTATTGCTGTCACTATGTCAAATCCCACAGTATCCTATGGGGGGTTAAACATTTTGTTTTCTCATCCCCTAGATCTTCCCTTACTTGGCCTGGTCAAAACTTACTAGCACTATGTCCACATACTAGTCTACAGAGAGGGTGAAAAATCGAAAGTATAAGGGAGACAGTGATTTTTTTCCAAGGGTTTTACCTGAAATTGTCTGCAGAAATTCTACTCATAGTTCCTTGAACAAATTTATTCTCAAAAACAGAAGAAAATAAAAGGGAGGTTGAAAATAATAGATTTCTACCTTGGCTTCCATGTGTTCAGAAAAAAATGGGGCTTTATTAACAAAAGAAATGAGTAGAGAATAGATGATAAGGGAAATAGCTTAAATTAGCTTCTCTTCCATAAACAATCCCAATATCATACATCCAGCGTTATATGAAATTATATCATATCTGTGATCTCAAATTGTCCATCCAAACATCTGACAGAGTAATTTTATTTGTAGTACTCATGTTCTGGTATTCACTACTGCCACAGTGCTTCAGATTGTCCATGACCTTGAGCCGAGCTCAGCACTTTTTCACCAATCATGAAGCTTCCTCCTCTCTTCTCTTTGTGAATCACAGAATTCCACAATCTGTTAATATAATCACAACATTAAAAATAATATAATACCTTAATCTTTTTTCTACATGTATCATAAAAAATTACATAACAAAGCATAAACCATTTAACCACCTCCTCTGGGTCTACATCTTACATGTTAAATTGTTCTTCAGAACAATGAAGAAACTAAAACTAGGATAATTGGCTTAAAATTCATTATCATATATTTCATGCAGGCAAATAATACCAATCAGAGGACCTACTATATCCTCATGCACTAAGGTGAATAGATCATACTTTCTCTCCTTTACACAAATCTGAATGCCCTCAGATCCACCATCTTAAAGGATTTCAAAGACTCCATTCAAAATAAAATAAAAGTAATTCTCAACCTTGAACACTCAACCTTCTTCCTAATGGCCTTGTGCACATTCTAGCATGTCAGTGTTCCATATAAGCTATTATATGTTATGATTTAGATATAAAAAACCACATAGCTCATGTATGAGACAGTGCAAGAAAGTTTAGAAGTTAAATGATTGGGTTATGATAGTTTTAACCTAATCAGCACATTAATTCCCTGAGAGATTAACAGGGTAGTAACTATAGGCAGGTAGGGGTATGGTTTAGAGATTAACAGAGTAATAACTATAGGCAGGTTGGGTATGGTTCTAGGAGGTAGATCCCTGGTGTATGTGTGACTTTTGGGGCATCTCACTCTGCTTCCTGGTCCCATGTCCTGAGCTGCTTTCCTCTGCCTCAGTCTCCAATCATGATGTTCTGCCTCACGTAGGGCCCCAACGAATAGAGTCTGCTTTCTATGAACTGAGATTTCTGAAACCATGAGACCCCAAATAAAACTTTCCTCCTCTAATTGTTATTGTCAGTTCTTTTGGTCACAGCAGTGAAAAAGTTGAATAAAATTGGTATAATAGGGAAATACGTCTTCTATAAATATTTCTTTCCATCCGTATAGTCTTCCAAATAGTGTTTTGTCTGATTTTCTCAAAATATATATTTTTTCTCTTAGAAGTTTGCTTAACCATCTTTCTTTTTATTTTCCCCCCTGTGCTGGGGATCCATGTACATTCTTTAATACATTTAACAACTTCTCTTTTATTCTTCAACAAAATTCAGTCTAGCTTTAAACTCCCTAACTTCACTCAGGTGACAGCCTCTAATGACTTCAAATTGCCAAATTCTTTGATTAAGATCTCACTTGAGAGAAGCAAATTTATATAACTAATTATCCTTCTGGTACTTTGAGTAGATACCTTAAGGGAAATTTGAAGTTAAATTATCCAAAACAAGACTCTTGATTTGAGTGCAACCTGACACACACACACACACACACACACACACACACACACACCCACCCATACACACACACACACACACACACTTTTCCTCATTGTAATAAATAAAGTTATTTTTCACTTCTTACGATATCAGAAAATGAGTAACTTTAAAAAATATTCACCCTTGGGAGCTGGAATTGTGGCTCATCCATAGAGCCCTTGCCTAGGACAGGCGGGACCTGGGTTCGATTCTCAGTACCACATAAAAAAATAATAAAAGCATTGTGTTGTGTCCATCTACATAAAAGATTCATATTCTCTCTCTCTCTCTCTCTCTCTCTCTCTCTCTCTCTCTCTCTGAAAAATACTTTAAAAAATATTCACCCTTATTTTACCACCATGTTTCCTTATTTTCTACACTTATGACATCATAAAGATTTTAGTACCTATATTTGTATTATATTTTTTTATTTATACTTTCTATCTTGACTGACATTCCCTCTCTTGCTTAAACTACTTCTAATCACTTTCAAACTAATGAGTTTTTTCCTATATTTTTCTCACCTACCATTCATTCCCCAGGCAACAATTAAAATGTCCTCAACATATAAATCAGATCATGTTGCACCCATACGCTTTCATTTTCACTTGAAACAATGTATGTTCTTTATTATGGCCCATAAGCTCTGTGGAATCTGCCTCTTGGTGTCCTCTATAGCCTCACACCATGCCACTCCCTCACCAATTCACATTAGCCTACTCTAAGTTCCTCCCCTGCAACTCACCTCAGGACCTGTGTGTTGCAGTTCTCTTCACTTCTCTGTGTAGCCCCATAGTTTGTCCTTTAGTTAATCATTACCTTTTCCTTACCATTTACTTGTAAGATCAATAGGATTTTCACTATCTCATCAAATTTACTCCTCAAGATGCCTACCAGTATTCCATATCCCCAGGGCTCTGTGACTTTCCTTTCTAGCTCTGTATTAAACTCTATAATCACATTATCAGTTTTGCTCTATTGTTTGTTCTTGTCTCCTACACCAGCACATAAACACTCTGATTTTGATTTTTTTTTTTCAGACTTGTTCTATCTTGTTTAATCTTGGTAGCCACAGAATGAGAACAGCAGTTGGCACACAGCAGATTTTCAATAAGTATTTATTTAGTAATTGAACAAATGCCTATTTAATGAATAAAAGTTCACTAAGTGGATATAAGGAATGAAGTTTGTATTACATCAAGGGTGAAATCGTGACCTTGGGCAGGTCATTGAATACCCTAAAAACCATGGGCAATTTAATATTTTAGTAGGTGGAGACTAAATGATGATGGGCAAAAAGTCAAATTACAATTATAATTATAAATTGCACATCATGCTATGTATTTGACTGTATTCTTCAATTAATGGCTTTGATTTTAGCTAGCCAATTTTGAAATCGATGGCAGTGATGTAAATAGGAAATATATTGCGACAAGAAAGAACAGTCAGGACACAGAACTATGTGCTCAATAAGAAAAGTATATGCTGAACTAGAAGCAGCTGGGCTACACAAAATGTGACCTCTTAGAAAACAGATAATAAATAGAAGAAGCAAGACTTGGTGACCACTTTAAATGGAAGAGGAGCAAGAGAAATAGTCAAAGGTATCTGAAATGGGTGACTGGCGATATCACTAAGAGAAATAGGCAATAAAATGGGAGTCAGTGTTCATGACAAAGATTAAATTATGTACAAGCATCTATTTCTAAAGCTAACACAGTCTGATTCATTTGGATATAGGCCAAGCAAACAAAAATGAAATATGAACTCATCTTTCTTCAAGCTAAACTTCATAGTAATGTGCTTGACTCTTGCATTATAAGCTGTGTTTAAAGTAACAAGAAGAGTAGGGATAGTCATGGGTAAAAGTTGAACCTGCATTCCTTTACCTTGCCTCTCCCATATTATATTTTTTCCTCAAAGTCTTTCAATAAATTAATCCTGTCAAGCCATGAAAAGACATGAAGTAAACTTAAAAGTGTTTTACTAAATGACATGAGCCAATTTGAAAAGGCTACCTACTGTAGTATTCCAATTATATGATATTATGCAGGTAAAATTATCAGTAGTTGTCAAGGTTTAGCTGGAAGGAGAGATGAATATATGGACCATGGAATCACTGAGGCAGTGAAACTATTCTGCATGATTCTCTAGTGATGGGTAGCTTTATTACACATTTGTCAAAACCCATAGATAATGTATGTACAACACCAACAGTGAATCCAAATATAAATTATGGACTTTGGTTGATAATGACATACCATCTATATGGTATATATTTATCCATAGTGACAAACGCATCATTGTGGTACAGATGCTAACTGTGGGGAATTTGCACATGTGTGGGGACAAAGTTTTAATGTGATTTTTTTTTACTTTCTGCCAGAGATTTCTGTGACCCAAGAACTTCCCTAAAAAATATAGTTAATTAATTCAAAAATTGATATTTTGGCCTACTTAAGTTTCAGTTGAATTATGCATTTCTCCAAAGTTATTGATATTTCATTAAAAGGGTTGCTGAGACTCAGAAGTACCTGAAACCTGATTTTCTAAGCTACCTCTTTTTCTTTGACATCTTAAGTAAAGATACAATCACAAAGCAGGGAGGAAGGATGTGACATAATTGATTTTTTACTCCAAAAATCAATTTAAAGCTCCTAGTAACAGCCACAACAAAAACCTACATAAACTGAAGATGCCTCAAATTAAAACAAGTTCTTTTTCTACTCTTTGCTTAAACCCAAGTTATAGGAGCTTCTTACTCTTCTGAGGTACAAGTTCACATGGACATCTGAGCCACATATAAGAAACAGGTACACAAGTTAGTATTAACTTATTAGATCACAGGTTAATGACTCTATGAAATTATTTTTACTGCTAGCGTTAAACTCAATAATAAAATTAGCATAACTATAAATGACAGCCAAGTTCAGTAGACCTCCAAACAAAATCTGTTCTTTCTGTCCTATCCTTTTGAAATGGGTGACTGGCGATATCACTAAGAGAAATAGGCAATAAAATGGGAGTCAGTGTTCTTGACAAAGATTAAATTATGTACAAGCATCTATTTCTAAAGCTAACACAGTCTGATTCATTTGGATATAGGCCAAGCAAACAAAAATGAAATATGAACTCATCTTTCTTCAAGCTAAACTTCATAGTAATGTGCTTGACTCTTGCTTTATAATCTGTGTTTAAAGTAACAAGAAGAGTAGGGATAGTCATGGGTAAAAGTTGAACCTGCAATTAATGACTGAATATTGATAACCTTATTCAGATTTCCTTAGTTTTTATCAAATGTCTTGTTTTACTTTTGGAATCCCATTCATGATAATCATATTATACTGTCATGTCTCATTAGGCTCGTTCTCCCTCCCTCCCTCCCTCCCTCTCTCCCTCCCTCCCTTCTTCTCTCCCCTTCTTTCCTATCTCTCTCCCTCTCTCTCTCTCAACTTGCAAACATCATGATTTTTTTCTGAGTGTTACTTCAGAAAAAAAAATGGTGAGGAATGGGGAGGTAAGGGAAGAGAGTTGAGACTCTTAAGGATCTAATATGGAAATTTACATTTACAGCTTTTATTTAGGCTATGTATTTCCATATTCTGACTAAAATCATATGTGCATATCTTCCCTCATATGAGCACATAGAATTATTTTATATGGGAAATTTGTAAATACTCAATGACTTTTCTAGATTCTCAGTTAAAGAAGGTGTGATGCTTTCAAACCCCATGTTGAGGATGGTTAGATCAAGGATGAAAAGTGGTGGTGCACAACTATAATCTCTGCTATTCAGGAGCTGAGGCAGAAAGATAGCAAATTCAAAGTCAGACTAGACAACTTGGCAAGAACCCTTCTCAAAAACAAATTTTTCAGGGCTAGGAATATAGCTCAGTTGGTAGAGTGCTTGTTTCACATGCACAAAGCCCTGGGTTTAATCCCCAGCACCACAAGAAAAAAACAAAATTAAAACACAGGGTCCCATACGTAGTTCAGTGGGAGAGCCCTTGCCTATTATACATAAGGCTGTGGGTTCAATACCAGGTTCACAAAGAAAAGTCTATATATAATGTTTTCCATTAGTATGGTACATTGGGTAAAATTAATGACTCAATATTGATAACCTTATTCAGATTTCCTTAGTTTTTATCAAATGTCTTATTTCACTTTTGAACTCCTATCCATGGTAATCATAATATACTTATCATGTCTCATTAGGCTCTTAAGTGAGTTTCTCAGACTTCCTTCCTTTTTGATCACCTTGAACCTAATATTATTGATCAAATGTTTTGTAGTCTGGGATTATATATTTCGGGAAGAAGATCACAGTGAGAAATTGCTATCTCCATCACATCATTCAAAATTCTGTTGTTGTTGCTTTTAAGACTATTCGGAAAACACTATATTAAGTAAGTTTTAGGTTGAAACAAAATTGAATGGCAAGTACATAGATGTGTCATATATTTTCTGCCCTTCTGCGCGCATAGCCTCCCCATAATCACTGTTCTGTACCATCAGTTGTTACAACTGATGAACCTGCAGTAATACATTATTATCATCCAGAGTTCATAGTTTACATTTGAATTCATCTTCAGTGTAGTATGTGTTTTGGCAAACACATAATGGCATGTATCCCCTACTACAGTATCACACAAAGTAGATTCACGACTCTTAAAAATCAATTGCACCCCTCCTGTTCAGCTGTTCCTTTTCTGCTCACCACTGGAAACCCCTGAAGTTTTTTGTGTCTTCATTGTTTTGCTTTCTCTAGAATGCCATAGAGTTGGGATCGCAACTTATTATCACAACTATTTTCCAAATAGTAATAAGCACTTTATTTTTCTCCATGTGTTTTTATTGCTTCGTAAGTCATTTATTTTTAGTGCTAAATAATAATCCATTGCTGGGGATTACTACACTTTGTCCATTCAACTACTGAAGGATAACTTAGGATATTTTGTTGCTTTGAAATTTTGGCAATTATGAATGAAACTTTAACCATCTGGTTCTTAGTTTGTTTTGTGAACATAAGTTTCCAACTTCTTTCAGTAAATTCCAAGACTTCAATTACTCAAATATATGGTAAGAATGTGTTTAGTTTTATAAGCAACCATCACACTCCTCTAAAGCGTTCATACTACTTTTTATTCACATCAGTAGGGAATGAGAGTTCTTATTGTTCCATATCCTCACCTGCCTTTGATGTTTTTGGTGTTCTGGATTTTGACAATTCTAACAGGTGTAGTGATATTACAATGCTTTTTTAAAATATGCATTTTCTTGATAATATCTGTGTCATCACTAAAGAAAAGGGGAACAGTAAATGATCTCTTGTTTCTCTAGCAACACAGGCTGTAGCTAATATAGAGAAACTAAAGGCAGAGTGTGGATCAGAAGGTGGAAGAAAGAGAGGGCAAAGAAAACACAGGGTTCCAATAAGGAAAGCCAGAAACAATTTTCTTTCATGTGGGAAAGGCAGTGATGGACTTTCAATGTTCTTCCCCAGGGATATTTACATAGCACAGCCATATGCCATGGAATGGTCATGTCAGCACTGGCCTGGTGGACAAACCCAGACACATTTCCAGCATTTTTTTATATTTGTAATGTGAAGTTAACTTTTGTCCCTGAATGCTCCTTTCTGCTCCCTAAAACCTAGCCAAGTTAAGGAAACAATGAGAGCAAGATTGGACTGAAAAGTCCAGATGCATGTCATCTTGAAGGATACTGTCTTTCTTCATCACATTGGGAAGTAGGGCAACTACTTTTTTGTGTGTATGCCAGGACAGTTGCTCCTTGGAATGCAAGCAAACTGAGCAAGTTATTGCTTTTCATGTCCCTGCCTCTGAAGCCTAACATAGGAAAAAAAAAAAAAAACCTGTCTGTGTGGGGACAAGCACAGAACTGAAGGCACTATGGAAAGTAAAAGTACCACTCAATCAGCTAGCCACCACTAGACAAAACACTGTGAGGAATAGGAGGCATTGCTTGGAAAAGCACCATAAGAGATGGAGGTACTGTTAACCTGCCACTACAAACTCTTCTTGGAGCATTCGGTTACCTTTTTTAACCTTATTTCAATAAGTTATATGTCTTCTGTGCTGTCTCTGGGCACCCTCTTTGGCTTCCTTGCAACATACCCCACTGCCTTGGCCCAAATGGGATGTGGAAGCGACAACTGGTGAGGTTGCCAGGTTGCCAAAGAAACCTCTTAATTTCAGAGACTACAGAAATTGAGAAGGTAAATATGTTTTGTGGGGAAGAACGCTTTCTATATTGAAAGGGGTTGGTGGCCAGTTTGGATGTCTGAGGATCATAACATGAGTATGGTGATTCTCCCAAGCCATCCCAAAGATTAGAGGAAATAAGATTGCTCTTGAAGAGGCAATATGGCTAAAGAAAAAGAAAGAGCTATGTAGGATAGCAGCAGCTATGGAGTGACCCCTCCTCACACCAGTGTGGGCAGCAAGGAAGGCAGAACTGTAGGCACAAGCCTGTATTATGCAATTTCAGGAGGAATTAAAGTTACAACATGAAGCACATTTATCTTAAGGAGAGACTACTGAGCAACTACTTGTTCCTGTGAGAAGTGCTGATGAAATTTGGAAACTGTAACATGCTTCTTTTCTAAACTCAAATATAAATACTTACCATAAGCTAGAGCAATGATGGTGATTACTGAAAAAAAACTAGGACCCTCAGAAGCTGGATCCTATGAATCCAGTACCTCCCAAGAAGAGGATGAGGACTGGGATGAGTTTATTGAGGTACAAGTGCCAGGGGCCAGACTGGTCAAATTCAAAAAATAATGTTATGATTTTAATATGAGGTGTCCTCCAAAAGCTTAGGTGTGTGACAATGCAATAAGGTGTAGTGGAAAAATGATTGTTGTTAAAAGAATTTTAATCTACTAGGTGCATTAATCCCTTAATAGTGATTAAATGGGTGGTACTATAGGCAGATAGAGTGTGTTTGAAAGATGTGGGGAGCAGGGGCATGTCTTTGGGGTTTACATTTGGTTCCTGATGAGTGAAACTCTCTTTGTTTCCTGACATTCTGTCCTGAGTTGCTTTCCTCTACAATATCCTTCTGCTATGGTGTTCTGCCTTATGTTGGGCCCAAGCAAAGGATCTGGCCATCTATGAATTGAGACTTTTCATACCATCAGCACACAGATAAACTTTTCTTTCTCTAAAATTGTTGTTTTGAGGTTTTTTGGTCACATTGATGAAAAGCCTGACTAAAACAGGTAAAGACAGAACATCTGTAGCCACTGGGAGTGGATGTTAAAGATCTGACAGCTCTTGATGAGTACATGCATAATTCCGTGAGAAATTAACTGCTGCTGAATTGGTAGAACTGGGGAATCTTTCTGCCTAAGCAGAAAGTCAGAGAAAATGTTTAAAAATGGCTATTGTGGCTTTGGGAAACTGGGGCTAATGTCCTTCTATCAGGGAATGAAATGCGTAAAATAGCCTCAGTTACCATATACTCTAAACTGCAGCAACATTTATGCTCAGATGTTAATGAGAACCATCCTATCTCTATTGTCTTGGCTGATGGCTCCTATAAAAATTCTTGACCAAACATGGGGTAGTGACCCATGGTTCCCTTGAGATGGCAATACACGGAAGAACTATGAGCCCTCCTAAGAGAGTTAAGGATGAAGTAGTCTATTTGTATGAATACTCCTGTCCTGATAATGAAACTTTCATGGCAGGAATGAAAAATGCTCTTCTTCAAATGGCTCCATGGCAATATTACAGAATTCTGGTATCAATCCTGAGTCATTTAGTAGACTTTTCTGTTTCTCCAGCAACACCAGCTGCAATTGATATGGGGGAAACTAAAGGAAGTGAGGGGTACAAAGAGTGGATCAAAAGGCAGAAGAAAGAGAGGGCAAAGGATACACAAGGGCTTCACAACAGAAAGCCAGAAGCAATTTGCTTTCATGTGCAAAGGGCAATGATGGACTTTCAATGTTCTTCCCCAGGGATACTTACATAGCACAACCATATGACATGGGATGGTCTCATCAGCTCTGGCCTGATGGGCACAATATGACACATTTTCAGTATTTTTTACTTTGGTGATATGAAGTTAACTTCTGGGTCTTTTTTCCGCCTAGAGAAGGCAGCTCAAGGGCACCACTCCACATTTAAGGATGGGCTATCAGCTCCTCCAAATTGCAAGAACCTAGGCTATCTGCCAAGTACATGGGGTTGTCTGGTTGGACACTGCTGTCCAAATAGATAAAATCCAAGCTTTCTCTATTCCCAAAGACCTTCTTAGGAGTGATGAGATTCTGGTATCCTTCCATCCCAATATTTAGCAAAAATGTTAAAACCATTGTATGATTTAGTAGAAAGTAAAGCCTGGTGTAAGTGAGAACTTGAGCAACTTGAGTCCTACTTTCAAGCAAAAAGTAGTTTCAGAGCCAGGTGTGGTGGCATACACCTGTAATTCCTGTGACTCAGGAGACTGAAGCAGAAGGATCACAAGTTTGAGACCAACCTCTGCAACTTAGTGAGATCCAGTTTCAAAATTAAAAATAAAAAGGGCTGGGGATGTAGCTCAGTAACTCTGCCCAAAAATTACAGTGGGGGAAGAAAGAAAAAATAAAAGAAAGAGTTGTAGACAGAACATCAGGACAAAAGAGCATGGCAGAGGAAAGCAGCTCATAACATGACAACCAGGAAGTGAAGAAAGAGCCTTGCTCTTCAGGTACAAAATATATACCCCCAATGGCACATTCTTAATGACCCTTCTTCTCCAGCCACAACATTCCTGCCTATAGTTACTACCAAGGTAATCCTTATCAGCAGTTTAATGCACTGATTAGGGCTCTCATAATCCAATCATTCAACCTCTACACCTACCTGCATGTCTCACACACAAGCTTTTGGGGGACACCTAATATTTAAACCATAACAAATTTACATCCTGATGTGCCACCTCGGGGACATTGTGGAAGATGGGTGTTATAAGATTGTAATGGCAATCAGACATAAGGGGAATGAAGTGTATCATTTCCAGTCACAAGGAGAATGGTAAAACATGATAGACCTGAATGACCCTTAGTGTTTCCAAAAAACCTAGCCACGTTAAAGGAATAATGGGAGCAAGCTTGGACCGAAAAGTTTGGATGCACATCATCTTAAATGAGACAGGCTTTCTCTTATGTACACTGGGAAGTAGGGAAAGTTAGTGTTATATGTAGACAGCTACATTCTTGTGTATATAGCAGGGAGTTGCTCCTTGGGATTCTGGTCATATGAACAGACTGAGCAAACCAATGCTGCTATGGTTTAGATAGGAAGTGTCTCCAAAAGGCTCATGTGTGAGACAATGCCAGAAAGTTTAGAAGTGAAATGATTGGGTTATGAGAACTTTAACACACTCAGTGCATTAATCCATCGATAGGGATTAACTGTAGGCAGATAGGGTGTCGACTGGAGGAGGTTGATCATTGCGGGGAGTACCTTTGGGGATACACACACATACACACACACACACACACACACACACTCCTTGCCCTTGCCCTTGTTGCATGAAGATCTCTCTCAGCTTTCTGGTACCATGTTCAGGACTGCTTTCCTCCACCACATTCTTCAGCCATTTCAGCCATATAAGGCCTCACCTCTGGCTCTGAGGAATGGAGTCAGCCATCTATGGGCTGAGACCTCTGAAACTGTGAGAACCCAAAAAATCTTTTCCTCCTTAATTTTTTTTTTCAGGTCATTTGTTCACAGCAGTGAAAAATCTGATGAAAACACTGTGATGTTACTGCCTCTGCAGCCTAACCCATAAACCCCTCTCTGAGAGGGGAAAGGCATGGAACTGATGGCACTGTGTAATGGATTAGTGCCACTCATCCAACTGACCACCACTAGAAAAACACCACAAGAGAGGTGTAAAGCACAGTAAGTGACAGAAGTGCTACCAGCCTGACACAACTGGGTACTTCCTGGTCCAGTCACTAATCTCTTGTAGGTTTCCCCCAGTCAGTCTTATGTCTCCCATGCTTCTGGAAACTTTATTTGGCTTGTCTGTAACCTACCCCACTTCCCTAGCACAACTGGGCTGTAGATAAGATACAATATGTGGTACACCAAATAGGGACAAGCCTATTTTCAATCTGTATATCTTCTTTAGTGAAGTATCTGTTAACATCTTGGATAATTTTAAAAATCAAGTTGTTTTATTACTCTTGAGTTTTAATGGGGTTTTTGTTTGTTTGTTTATTTTGCATAAAAGTCCTGATAACTGATAAGTTATGTCTTTTGAAAATATTTTCTCAGTCTGTATCTTACTCTCATTCTCTTGATAATACACTTCACAGAGCAGAAATTTTTGACTTTAAGGAAGTTCAGTTTATCAATTATTTCATGAACTGTGCCTTTGGTATCACATATAGAGACATTATATGTGATCTAGTAATCCAGTAATCTAGTAATCCAGTATTACTAGATTTTCCCAATATTATCTTGTATACACTTGATATTTTGCAATTTACTTTTAGACCTATGGCCCATTTGAGGTTAATTTGTATGAAAGATGTTAAGGATTGTAACTAAATTCACATTTCCTCTGCAGATATCCCACCATTTCTGTACCATTTGTTGAAAATGATGGTCTTCTTTTATTATGTGTTGTCTTCATTTCTTTGTCAAAACTAGTTGATTATATTTATAGGGGTCACTCTCTGTGCTTGTTATTTTGTTCTATTAATCTATTTGTTCATTATTTCACCAATATCACACTGTCTTGATTATTGTGGCTTTGTAGTAAATCTTGAAGTCAAGTAATGCCAGTCTTCCTACTTTTCCTCATCCAATAATGATTTGAGCACTCTAAGTCTTTTTATCCTCTGTCTAAATTTAAAAAAAAAATTAGTTTGCTGATATCCACATATAATTTGCAGGGATTTTGCTCAGGATTACATTAGAATTTCAAGATTTATTCAACTGGAAAATATGCAGCTCTCTAGTACATTCATGTTAACTTTTTTGTATTTGTACAATCATTATTCCAAAATATGTTTATTCTATCATTGGTGGGCAGTGAGATCTCTTCCAAAATTTGAAAATTATAAATAATATTGTACTATTTATGGACATGCATGAAATCTCTCCAGTCAATATTTGTAAAATTAAAATTTGCTGAATATGTGCATTTTAAACTTTGCTACTTTTTCCTCCCAGAGTAGTTATATAAATTTATACTTCATTATAAACAACAGTATATAAAAACACACTTTGATCTTCATAATTACCATCATTTGGTTTTTTGTAAGGCTTTAAAATTTCAGATAAATTGATGAATATGACAAAATATTTCATTGTTTTCAGTTGCATATCCATGATTATTAGTGAATATATTTTTGCAAGTTATTGTCTACTTTATTAATCATCCATCTAGAATGTCTGACCATTTTTCAACACTGCTATTATTTTTATTCTTTTTTGATTTGTGTTTTGTATCTCATTATTTGTTCTAAATTTTTGTTTATTTTACTTTGTAAATTTCTGCCTAGCATTTTATATATGTTAAGCAGTAATATTTTCCTATTTATATGTGTTTGTGCAAATACATTTTCTGATTCTGTTTTTCAATCTTTCATAACAATTTCTAGAGATGCTTATATATTTTATTATTACTGTGATTATGGTTTTTAATTTGTGCATGTTGTATCTTAAGAAATCTTTGTTGTCCTTGGATCATAAAATGTCCTATTATTTTTCTTCTACAATATTTAAAATTTTGCCTTTCACATTTAAGTTTCAATTATCCTAAGATCTATCTTTGCATATGATATGAGTCACGAATCTAACTTTTTTATTTTTCTTTATTTTCAATTCTGTGTGTAGGGGGGTTGTTTCTGAGAGAAAGCTCAGGTGAACGTGAAGCTCACCTGTCTTCCTGCAACCGTGATTACAGCCTCTCCAATGGGCAACTGGATGGTAAGCACAATTATGTCATGTAATTTTTTCTAGTATTATAGAATTTATGATGGGAATGTACATTAAATTTGATACCAGATACACCACTGTCCCCCTGGGACACTGGTAACAGAATTCTTGATATCTATTCTTATACTGGTTACCCTTATACTTTTTTTTTATTCTCACTTGTCTTACTAGAGAAGATTTACATTAATCAGAGTCTATATTCTTCTTCTAAACCATATCAAGATTGCAAAAAAAGGAACTTAACTTTCAATTATATTTCCCATCCTACATTCATTGATTTTTGATATTTTGGTTCAATTGTGTCTTGTCAGTAGTGTTAACATTTCATTTGATCAACTTTAAATTTTCTCTGTCTGGAACTCCAAGTAGGCATATACTGAGATTTTTCCTTCTATTTTCCAATCTTTTATGTTCTACAATTATTTCTGCCTTTTTCTTTTTGTCTCTCTGATAATTTACCAAGATCAATCTTCAGTAATAACTTTGACTGTGTTTAATCTGATTTTTAAATGTGTATTAGACATTAAATTCCAAATAGAATTTAAAGCTTTAAATAATCTTAGCAGTTTCTGCCCCACAGCTATCAACAGGGTGACACGACAAACTACAAATGTAAGAAAATATGGGACCACCATGGTATATGTGACTTTTTATTGACTAAATTATCACTATGAGGTGTGCTAATCAGTTTTATATAATTATAATAAAACACCTGAGGTAATCAATTTAAAAAGAGAAAAGTTTTATTTGGCTCAATTATTCAATGGTTAAAGTCCAATTACTTTTGAGTCTCTGGTGTGGCAGTACATCATAAAGGGAACATGTGGTGCACAAAAACTGCTCACTTCATTTCCAGAAAGCAAAAAGAGGAATAGGAAAAGTCTTGGGCTATATTAGCTTTTCATCACTGAGACCAAAATACATGAAAAGAACTTAAAGGAAAATGGATTTGTTTTGGCTCATAATTTTACTGAGATGCATTCTTTGAACCTGAGGTGGGGCAAAACAACATGGTGAAAAGATATTTCAGAGGAAAGCTTCTCAGATTATGGCAGTCAGGAAGCAGAGAAAAGAAGATAAATAGAAGAAGGAGACAAAAGATGGAGGAAGAAGAGAAGAAGAAGGAGGAGGAGGAGGGAAGAAAGGAAGGAAGGATGGGAGGAAGGAAGGGAGGGAGGAAGGAAAGGAGGCAGGGAGGCGGGAGGAGGAGGAGAAGGAAGCTGCTGCAAGGAACAAGATATAGTCCCAAGGACATGCCCCAAGAACCCACTTCTCTCTATCTTGTTCCATCTCCTATACTTTCTACCACCTTCCAGTAGTCCATAAAGCTATCCATAAGTTAATTTACAAATGACATCAGAACCCTAATATACCAATCACTTTCTAAAATCCCCACCTCTGAACATTGCTAAATTGGGAATTAAGCCTTCAGCATGTGAGTCTTTGGAAGACTCCAGATCAAAACCATAACAGGGGCCCACTACCCATTTTGAGGGCTTGTGCCAAATGACATAAAGACCTCCACTAAACCCCACTTTTTAAAAGTGCTAACAACTCCCAATTGTACTATTCTAGAAACAAAATCATGGGTCTTTACAGAACATTCAAGATCCATTATATATTGGAGTTTATGGTATAGGAAGTTGTAGTTCTTTTATTTTTACTGTGCTATTGTGTCACATTTAATTTACACAATTTGTGTAGACAGAGAATGTGCCTCCAAATTGAGGTTCATATGATCAAGCTTATGAACATCATTATACATATATCCTGGCTCCCAAATGTGTCTTTCTAGGTTACCTATTCAGGAGTAGAATTAGAGGCCATTGGAAGTCATTATCTACAAATTCACAAGACATTATCATATTGATGTTTATACTTCTGGTAACACACCCTCTCATGTGCATTTTGTAAACTTTTCCCTTATTATGTATCTTCACTAGTTTGTCATTTCACACTTTTAATTTACATCAACTGGCAGATAAGTGTCCACTGGAGCATATCTCTTTGTAGAATTAATTTTTATTTCACTGAATAATAATTAGATTCAATTTATGTATATAATTGATTTTCAACTACTGAAGATATCACCAGTTACTACAATGGTCCATTTACACGTTTAGTTAAAGAAAATTGTTCATATTTTCACCAAGAAACTATGAAGTGGGGTAAAATTTATGGGGCCCTTTTTTGACTTTTGAAAAGTTATGGGAAAAGTTTCAACAGCTCTATTTTGTGAATACAAATGCATTCTCTCTCATTTGTTGTAATGTTACAACTCATCTGAATGAAATATAATTCAGTTTGTCTGGAGTAATATTACCTTTGCTCTGTTTAAAAATAAGTTATTGGGAAAGCTTTCCTCATGGAATTATAAATGTGAAGAAAGCTCTTACATAAAACATTAATGACTGAAATATAAATGGAATTACAAGAATGAACATATTTATATAAATAATAATTGTGAGTTAATACTACATTTTTCATAAAGAAAAAAATGAAAATTTTTATAGATGCCTCGAATTTTATCATTTTATCCAAGTATTCTGTGTCTTAATTTTTTGTGCCATTGTTGATACCAAACTCTAGTTTCCAGAAAGTTTACTAATTCATAGGATTCTTTCATTCTTTCCTACTTGATTCAAACTGTGACTTAGCCAAAAGCAAGTTAGCAAGTCTAGACAGAATCTCCATGTTTTGTTATTCCTTGATAAATACTTTAATTATAACTTTAATAGAGAAATCTTTGTAAAAGAATACATAGTGAATTATGATCTATACCTTTTGAGATAATATTTTTGTTTGACTCATCTCAAAAACAAAACCATGTCATATAAAAGTAAGATTGTCACATATTTCATCAGTTCACTTTTCTGTTTCTAGTTAACTTAAAATTTAATTGTCTTCTAACTAAAACAAATACTGAAAGTTTCATATGTTTCCCAATGATGGAAAAACAAAGGTTATAAGGATTTATTTTAAAAAAATATTTATTTTTTAGTTGTAGTTGGACACAACACCTTTATTTCACTTGTTTATTTTTGTATGTGGTGCTGAGGATCAAACCCAGGATCTCTCATGTGTGAGGCAAGGGCCCTACCACTGAGCCACAACCCCAACCCCAGGTTATAAGGATTTAAATTTAATTTAACATGAAGTATTTACAAAGTAATGAAGATATTCTGACATTGAAGTAAGGTTTTTTGAGACACACACACACAAAAAAATTGCACTGGTTTAAAACTTTTGGGATATTTTCTTTCTTAGTGCTAATTCTTGAAATTGTCATGATAATATTTGAATTAAAAATAATTACTATAATTGAAAATATATTTTTTCCATTTTTGCCAGTCCCTATTCAGGTACAATTTTACAAAGGAGTTTTCTTATTCTCAGTCACAATGTAAATATTTCATCCTCAGTCTTTGCAGATCCTCTCATTTCTTAGTCATTCTGATTCTACGTTGTTCAATGATGATTTTTAACTTTGCACCATTTTATTTCTAAATTTTGTGATTTTTGAGTCATAATGCTTTTTGGTTTCAAGGTTTTATGTTTTTCAAATGTTCATACAGTAAGTTCAGGATCTCCGTGTGCCACATAAGTACTGTCAATATCCTGTATAAATTGTAAATTTCTGTTACATTTCTTGAAAAGGAAGGAGTTATTTCTCATTACATCACTTTAGTAATAGCATCAATTATACGGATCATACAGGATTTCACCTGGAAAAATAATAATTTAGATTTAAATGCTACATGAAATAGTACTCCACCCCCATCATTATTTATTATTTTCCACTTCAGACTCAAACATTATCTCCCCAGACTATTACAATTTAAATATGTCAGTTTATTTCATGCCCAACAACACGTGACTTTGGCCAAATTAAAGAATGTTCTTACAAAAACATATAAAAATAAAATTATCACAAAGAGGGCTGGGGCTGGGGCTTGGCAGTAGAGCACACGTCTCCCATGTGTGAGGCCTTGGGTTTGGTTCTCAGCACCACATAAATAAAATAAAAATGTATTGTGTCCACCTATAACTAAAAAACATTTTAAAAAAAATCACAAAGACTGGAGAATTTATGCATTGAGTATATGATATAATTAAATAATAACTTTCTAATATCTTTATTATATCCCCAAACTTATCTAGTATTAAATTATTTTCTTAAAGCAATACCTACAAAAATATTAATATTGCTGCATATGTTATCAGAATATAAGATTGCTAAGATGTGATTTACAAAATAAAGGATTTGAAACTACAACACTTCATTTTGTAAATGCTGGAATGAATTAAGTTGAAGCTATTCATGCTTTCAGGTAGAATGTGTTCCTGGTTTGTGAAGAATGTCTTTGGTATTTCTATGGGGATTGTATTGAATTGATAGATTTCTTTTGATACCACAGCCATCTTACCAGTATTAATTCTTCTAATTCATGACCATGAAAGGTCTTTCCACCTTCTAGAGTCTTCTTCAATTTCTTTCCTATGTGTTTCATCATTTTCACTGAAGAATTCTTTCACTAAAGGGGTTTATTTCTGGTCATGTATATTTGGGGTTCTGACTGACTCTTGTACTTTGATGGTCATATCTATTTGGGGTTCTGACTGACTCTTGTACTTTGATGTCCATTTCCTTCCCAAGGTTTGAGAATTTTTTACTGTTATTTCACTTAATAGGTTTTCTATGCCTTCAGCCTATAGTTTTTCTTCATCCTGTATTTGAATTATGCAGGTCTGATCTTTCAGTGGTGTCTCATTTATCTTGTATGTTCTCTTCCTTTTTTTCTGATTACAATCTAAATATGAAACATAAGATTTGTCTTCAAGTTCTGATATTTATTCTTTGAATTGATCTAGTCTTATTTGTGACACTTTTGTCTTTTCTTTTTTTTTCTTAGAAACAAGGTCTCACTGAGTTGCTTAACACCTCACTTTTTTTGCTGAGGCTGGCTTTGAACTTGTGATCCTCCTCCCTCAGCCTCCCGATGGATCTTTTTATAATGTCTATTTTTTTTTATTAAATTGCTTATTTGAATCCTGTTACATGAAAATGATTTTGAGGATGGTTGCTCCAGATGTGTTGAAGGGCCTGAAGTTCTTATTCTCTGATTGGAGACTGGTGTAGATCTAGGTGCTTCACAGGGAAGGTTGGGACTGGAATTGCAACTCCCCCTCTGTGGGACTCACCTTCAGACTTGGCAATTCATCACAGTTTGACCTTGTGTTGCTGTGAGCGATGTAGAGGACCCACCTGGATGTAATGTCATCCACCATTATGATTTTCCTCTCTGGTGCCACTGTGGCTGTATTTGCCATGAGCTGGATCTCCTCATTTCCCTGTCTATACCTGCCTGGGGATAGTTTGATGACTGGGCGCTTACGTAGCTACTTTTCTTTAAGAAGGAAGGTGTGAATGGAACTGGGCTGTGGTCAGAGCTGGACTTAATTCCTCTCAAATGAGCTGTAAGTCTGGCTCAGATGCAGAGCATTTTCCCATTATGCACAAGGCCTTAGGTATGACCCGTACCTCTGGAGAAAAAAAAAAAATAGATAAGAAAATAATGATAACAAATAAAGAAGAACAAAAATAGATAGATAGAAAATAAAAGGGAAATTAAGAGGGAAAATAGAAATAGAAATAAAAAGAAGAAAGAGAATCAAAGGGTGAAATGAGAAAGAAAATAGAGAAAAAATCAATTATAAAATTAAGACAAAATGAGATTAAGGTGAGAAAAATAATGAGGAATAAAAATGATATTAATAAAAGATGGGAAGACAGAGAAAAAATAAGTCAAAAATTCCTTCTAGCTTAGGTGCTTGGAACTACTTCTCTCTAGGTCTTCTACAGTTGGAATGCCCCCATGAATGTGGGGAGGGGCAGGTAGCTGCAGCTTATAATTTTTCTTAGCTCTTATGAAAAGAGTTGGGGGTGAATGGAAGTTACACCTCTGACTTCTCACAGAACAGGTTAAGGAAATGTTAACTATGCCGGAAGTATAATCTCTCCAGAGACTTTTAGCTTGCCTGCTCCGGGACAAGGACAATGTCATGCTTCAGGAGATTCTGGAATGCATCTGGTGTGTGTGTGAGTTTGTGTGTGGAGGTGTGTTGAACCACCAAGTTCTGTGCTGCACTGGAGTTGTAGGAACCCCACGATTTGTTAGCCTTGACCACAGTGCCTTCAGACTTGATCCCTAGTGTAAAACTACATGTAACTAGTATGATTTCATGTTACATAGGACAGTATGGCTGTACTACTATGCTTTCCACATCTCACCCCCTACCAACTCAGTCCACATTCCTTGCAGCATGAATTTCTTCATGGATTTGTGTGGAAGCATTGTCCCAAGCCACAACTGTCTCATGTGATTGCCACTATGCTGTCATCCTGGCAGGGTGCCCACATAGACTCTGAGATGTAATTATCTGGGTTTTCTGATTCTCAGAGCAGTTTAGTCTGTAACAATAGGAGCCTTCTCAAGATGGTTCCTGGAGATAGCATTCTAAAAGATTGCTCAGAGATAGTCAATTTCTTCTCCAAAGCAAGCTGTTTGTGCAGATTCCAGTTCACATATTTATTTAAGCAATTTGTCTGTAGGGTGTAGCTTTCTCTGTTGTGCTATGACTCTATCTCCTTCGCCTTTACCCCATCAGTAAGGAGAGCTCTCTTCCCCACACCAAGCTGCTGGGCACCAGGATCTGGGATATTTCACTTTTCTTGCAATGTCATTCTTCCTAGTCTCCCACCCATTTTGTTTTCTATTCTGTCAATTTCCAGCAGTCTCTAATAGCTACTTCCCTACACTAGTAGTTACATACCTGTGTTTGTTATCATCCCTTGGTAGAGCAAAATAGTATTGGGTTTCTCTACTCCATCATATTGAGCTCCTCTCTGTATTCTTTTAATATTGCCAGTGAATATATAATTATCTCAAAATAAAAATTCATTAGCTCTACCTCCTCCATGACACACAATTTTCAATTTGTATTTGTAGTATTTTGTGCCAGAACTCTATCTTGGGTACTTTATTCAAAATTGAGCAGCTATCTAGCTTAGTTGATATTAGAATACAATTGATAGTAAAGATTCATGATTTAAAATATTAATTATATTTATTTAATTTTATTACGTTTATGAAGTAAAACTTAAAGTTGTAAAACTTACTATTTATAAAACATCGACATTACTTTTATGTTCTATATATCAGTGATGTTTTAAAAACTCAAAAATGCATTAAATTAAAATATTAAATCAATAAATGCAAGTATTATGATGAAGATAATCATGTTGCAAAGTTGAAGATATTAGGATGTAATTTCATGATATTGTTTAAATATTATTAATGTTTTTCAAAGGCCCATGAGTTAAAGACTTAGTCTATAAGGAAGGTGATGAAACCTTTAAGAAACATGGCTTAAGGGGAGATTATTAGGGCAATGATGTTGTGCCCTTGGAGGGGATTGGAGGACACTGGCCTGTCTCTGTTTTTCTCTCATTCTCTTTCTCTTCCTCCTGGCTCCAGATGTGAGCACTCAGTTCAGCATTTGCTGACATCATGAGGTTTTACTCTTTTCAGAGGCCCAAACCAATGAGGCTTGCTCAGTCTACAACTTGAATTTCCAAAACAATGAGCCAAAATAAACGTCTCTTTATTTCATATGTGTAGTCTGTCAGGTATTTCATTATAGTGAAAGAAAAATAACTCAAACACAATAAAAAGTACACCTTCAGAGGTGCATGAAGTTACATATGAAACTCTGGGAATAAAAAGTGTGAAATGGCATGAAGTCTAAAAGTGTGGGGGAGATGGCTTAAAAATGTTAGTTGTATGAAAGCAATTCATAATCTAGGAAAATTTTATTAAGAAGAAACAGTCATTTTAAAGCTTAGGGACTGAGGAAATCAGTAATTAAGAAGATGCCAGCAGGATTCATTTAAATTTGCCAGCCACCTTCCCATTCCCTTCAACTGCTACCTGCTTTCTCCTCAGACTGAATTCTCTCAAACCTTCAGCAGTGTTCCCTTTCTTCTCATAGATAAAACAAGTATTGTGCCTACACAGTCACCAATTGATCTTTTGGCACACATTAAGTGTCTCTTATTATTCTGGACTACTTATTTCACCTATGTTTCAATGTCATAAACTCCATTTCATTTGAACAATTTTCTATTGATATCAGTTACTTTCTTTTTCACCCATATTATACATTTTACCCTTTCAGTTGGTTCCTCATCAGTTGATTTCTGATCAGATATCTTCCACAAAAATAAATAAATAATAAATACCAAAAAGTTCTTCCCTTAAATATATATTCTCTTCTAAACATTACTTCCCTTCTCCTTCTGAGAAATAGCTATACATTTTAAACACCTTAGTTATATAGTAAAATTAGCCGACTTAATTATCTTTTCTAATGATGTCTTACTAATAAGGTTTTCAGATTTGTTCTTTGAAAAGTTAAACTTTTAATAGGTGACTAGATGGACTGAAAAAAGAGCTCTCAATATTGGTTTTCACATTAAGTAAGACACTCAAATTCTGCTAGTCAAGATTATTTTTAAACATATAAAAGAACTCACAAATGAATTTGAAAGAAAAAAAATGTATGTTTACATATATGATTGTGATAATGCCAAATTGGGCACTTTTTTCTAGAAAGGAAAACAATACCATCCACCAACACTATGATTTTCCTCTTCCTTAATATACCCAAAGGTGCTACTGAGCACTACTAGGGCAGTCACGGGGTGTCTTTCCAAAGATTTTGATGGAGTTAATGACATACACACCTGCCCTGGCTCCTGTACAAACTCAGCTCACTCCCTAAGCAGCTGACAAATTCCTTAGGCATCAGTGTTTATCTGAGGCCCTGAGGGCTGCTAGCCAGTACTGGTGAGGGAGACTCTACTCAACAGATCCCACAAAGACCTGGGTAATATGCAAAACCCTCATTCCTCCTATTTTTCAGTTTGTTTTGCCAAGCTGTAAACTCTCAAAGGAATAATTAAAGTGAATAATACTATTTGTCTCATTATTTCTTAAAGCTGTCAAAAAATCATTTTAGTCCTTTCAAAACATCTGTTATTTTCTTTAATAAGATTGCTCTGAAAATAAATTTTATATTGAATATCTTTTTTCTTTATATACAAAGCCAGGAATGTGATGTTTTAGCTTCATCATTCTTTCAGGTGTTTTTCTTAGCTTTTCTTAGCTTAAGCTAGGTGCAGCCCTCAGGCAACTGAGTTGGAGATGGCTCAGGTGTTTGCCAGGGAGAAATTTCAAGCCAGGGGTCATTTGCAGTAGGATGTTGAACTCACAGGAATCTCCCATTTATCTCTGAAAGCCTTCTGCTTCACAGCTGCTCCTGTTGGGCCCTAGCAACCCTGAGGGGAAATATTCTGGTGGACTGAGAAAACCATCCTACTCTGGCTCTTCTTGGGGGAAGTTTTGGGTCTTTTATCTCTTGGCCCAACACTTATACTGCTGCTTCCAGCTCTCTCTCCTTTATCACAATCTTAAGGGTGTTTTCAGAGTGTCCAGGGCTACCCTGAAAAGATAGCAGATAAAGATTAAGAACCACTACAGAGATAACAAACAAGAACTAGGTACTAAGCCCTTCATCTTTGCTGGTGGGCCTTTGGTACGCTCTCAGCAAGCACACCCATTCCGTTTCCAAAAGCCCAGGAACTTCCATGGATGCTTTTATTATTTTTCCTGAAACACTGAAGACAAACATTGTTGACTGTATTCCCTTGTACCCCTAAAAACTTAGGCATGTAATATCTAAGATCAAGAATATTCTTTTTTTTTTTTTATTGTTGGTTGTTCAAAACATTACATAGTTCTTGATATATCATCTTTCACACTTTGCTTCAAGTGGGTTATGAACTCCCATTTTTAGCCCATATACAGATTGCAGAATCACATCAATTACACATCCATTGATTTACATATTGCCATACTAGTGACTGTCATGTTCTGCTACCTTTCCTATCCTCTACTATCCCCCCTCCCCTCCCCTCCCCACCCCTCTTCTCTCTCTACCCCCTCTACTGACCTTCATTTCTCCCCCTTGTATTATTTTTCCCTTTCCCCTCATTTCCTCTTGTATGTTCTTTTGTATAACCCTGAGGGTCTCCTTCCATTTCCATGCAATTTCCCTTTTCTCTCCCTTTCCCTCCCACCTCTCATCTCTGTTTAATGTTAATCTTCTTCTCATGCTCTTCGTCCCTACTCTGTTCTTAGTTACTCTCCTTATACCACCCTAAGATACCATCTCACTCCAGTAAGATTGGCAGCCATTATGAAGTCAAACAACAACAAGTGCTGGCGAGGATGTGGGGAAAAGGGTACACTTGTACATTGCTGGTGGGACTGCAAATTGGTGCAGCCAATTTGGAAAGCAGTATGGAGATTTCTTGGAAAGCTGGGAATGGAACCACCATTTGACCCAGCTATTCCCCTTCTTGGTCTATTCCCTAAAGACCTAAAAAGAGCATGCTACAGGGACACTGCTACATCGATGTTCATAGCAGCACAATTCACAATAGCAAGACTGTGGAACCAACCTAGATGCCCTTCAATAGACGAATGGATTAAAAAAATGTGGCATTTATACACAATGGAGTATTACTCTGCATTAAAAAATGACAAAATCATAGAATTTGCAGGGAAATGGATGGCACTAGAGCAGATTATGCTAAGTGAAGCTAGCCAATCCCTAAAAAACAAATGCCAAATGTCTTCTTTGATATAAGGAGAGTAACTAAGAATATTCTCTTATATTATTGAATTTTTAAAAATTGGACATTGAAGAAATTCTGTTGTCTAACATTCTTCTCCTTCTGTTTTTTTTTTTTTTAATTTTTTTTAGATGTTGCTGGACCTTTATTTTATTCATTTGTTTATATGCAGTGCTGAGATAAAACCCAGTACTTAACACATGCTAGGCAAGCAGCTCTAACACTGAGCCACAACCCCAGCCCCTCTCCTTCTGTTTTTGATAGGAGTCCTGATAATGTCATTGATGGCATTTTTCCCTGATCTTGATCTTGCCATTTTAGTCTCCTTTAATTTGGAAGAGGTCTGCCACTTTTCTTTGTCTTTCACAACCTCAACATTTTGAAGTGAAGATGTGTTCTTTTGTAAGAATAGAACTTTCCTGTTATTGATCTCTTCCTCAATAGTAACAACCAGCACAGATAAAACTAGTTAAACAAGGCTGCATCCTCCATCCAAGATGGTTATAAATATTGCCTTTCCTCCCTTTCTACATCAATATTAATAACTAACTGACCAAAGTTGGAGAAGGTACAGCTTCCACAGGAAGACTCTCCAGGAAAACCTAATGGGAAGGGCAGATTTAACAGAGTACTTATATAATAATTCTCTGCCTTTTCTTTCTTGTGGGATTATCCAACCTAATCATACATGTACATACTTTTTCTACCTTCTGGTAAGGATATAGAGATGAGTCAGTATTACTCTCTGTTTTTATCCTTCTAAAACGTATTCAGGTCTACTGAATCATTCTAATTTGATTACCTGAAACCAGTTTTATTTGAGAGTGCTAATAATCTCAAAGGCAAACCATTTCAGCAATTCATTGTTTACTGTATTTTTTTTTTAATTTGATTGTTTGCTATTCAAATAACATCTTTTTTCTTTTGCTGTAACCAATGCTCAGACCATTTCACTCTACATTGGAAGAGTCCTTCTGAAAATAGACTCAACATATTTTCCCAAGTAATAAATCGGGGAAATAATCCCCTCAATTTAATGCCCTTATGATGAAATCATATATGTATGTTGATTAGAAAATATTTTGACACTGAGCAGAGAACACTATTAAACTTGACAGGTTAAATATGGATTTTCCCCTTTTCATGGAATAAAGTGGATTTAAACAGGAATATGTCACATTGGTTGGGAAGTGATAGGTTTAATTATAATTTCATATTTCCCTTTCTCTCTATCCAGATACAAGACTCATAAAGGGTTAATAGGCACATTCAAATATATGAAGGCTGTTAAAAGACCACAACATTGTACAAGATGTAACTGTTTATTCTCAAGAGGTCTCTTGCCTGCTTGCTTACTTGTTAGTTTTAATGGGCTTTATTTTTTCAGAGGAGTTATGTATTTATCTAGCTTGGTTTTAAGGAGGCTTCTAATTTTCACCCTGTATCATCTTAGCTGGTAGATATCAATACTTCATTACAAGCCTGAGTCTTTCTCATGACAATCCAGGTCCCTCTTGAAAACTAATAAAACAATAAAAGAGAAAATGTTGGCCGACAGTAACTGCTATTGTGCCTGCAATGAAACCAAAGTTGCACAAGAATCACGAGTTAACTGTGCTATTCAGGGTCCATGAATAGGAAGATGTTGTCCCAATTTAGCCAAGAGTAGATGCCATTTGTTTTTCTTGCGAGTCTACCATCATCTACCTTCTGGTTGTCAAAGATAGGATCCTGAATTGTCTACATTTAAAACAGATAGAAATAAACCTATAAAGTCATGAATTTAACAACAACAAAAAAGATCATAGTGAGGGAACTGAAAGAAATTTAAAATAACAATACCTTTATATGGAAGAAGGAACACTCCTCAAAGATGAGTGTGAAATATCACAGGAACTTATCTCAAAATGGTCAAAGATTGACACTAAAACCTTCTCTTAAAGGGTAGCTAGTGATCTTGCTACATTTCTTGGGTTGGCAACTGGAAATGAAAGACAGGCTGAATACGGGTAAGAAAATGGAAGAAGTAAGAGAAAATACTTAACTGTGCCCTTTGACACTGACTTTTCATCAAAGAGTAGAAGATATGCTCATACAAAATGTATGTGTGTATATATATATATATATATATATATATATATATATATATATAGTATATATATATATACTATATATATAGTATATATATATGTATATATATATACACATATATATACTATATAAAGCTAAACACATTCACCAAATATACTATGTAATATTTGTAGATACTATATACCCACTGAATGTTCTTATTGAATATTATATATAAAATTATATATAATTTTATTGTACCAAAATGTTGGTATTGAATGGCCTTCTTAAAAATAGCAATGAATTAGGACAAGTTATTTAGTAATACAACATTCGAAGTATATTTAGAAAAGTATTTGAAGCACCCCGAGAGTAAAATGAAAAAAATCTTTCTAATACAAGAGGATTGTCTCACAAAATAATGTTTCAGTTTTTTAAAGTAGTTTTACTTCTGAAAGCTTATGTATAATTTCAAAATTTCTAAAATATGGTGACATATGTTTTCTTTTTATTATACAAAGAAAGGATCCATTTAATAACTGAGCATCTTACCTTTCTCATGGTAAATATTTCTTGGGTAAGGAAATAAATACAATGGAAATAAGAAATACAGTTTGCAAAGTAAAGTTGCTAAATAGGTTTTATTTTACTTAGGAAGTAAACACAGAAACAGTGTCTAGGGATTTCTCTTTCACATTATGGAAATCTTATAGGGCATATGGTGGCCATATTCTGCATTAGGTAAGGCATTGTATAAACTGGATGACTTCATTGTTCTTTGGAATTGTAAACAAATAGATCACAAGACCTTAAATAGGCTTTATTTGTTGTTGTTTCCTTCTTGCCCTAGAACAATGAATTACTAAGTTTGTATATGGTTTCCTCTCTCTTTACCTTCCCATAATACTCCCATCACTTTTATGAACAATGGAATCACAAGATGGAAGTTTTAAAGTTGACAAAAGAAATGAGAAATATAGAGGTGCAATTACTAAGCCCTTTTGAAAAAGAATTTCCCTAAGTTCGGGAAATTATAGAAAGGATAGAATCCAGAGGTTGCATGAAAAAGGAACAGCATTTAAACTCTGTAGGCTGGAAGGCATCAAAACATGTTATCTGATGATATTTCCAGGTCTAACACTGGAATACACAATAGACCACTGTGTACCAGTAGATTTTTGAAGTCTTACCTCTTTTTCTCTCTTTCCCTATGTATCCCTAGATTGTTCCATTGGTTGAAAAAAGTCATACTGTTTTTAGTTGATGGTAAACATTTGAAAATTAAGTCCTCAAGAAAAATTGGCATATAATGTAGAAAAATAACAATGATTGTGTTTTTTACCCTATTTTTATCTGGCAATTTTGAAATTATTTAATTGTTCCTTTTTAGAATGAAGAATTCATGTTCCCATCATGTGAACAGTTGTTTCATAAGAAAGCTGAGAGAAGAAAATCCCCAAATATTTGTCAATATGACAAACACATGTGCTATTATTATTATTATTATTATTATTATTAGTGCTATGGTTTGAATCCACAGCTTTGATAATGCCAGGTAAGCAGTCCACCACTGAACTAGATACATGCCCCTCTCTATATGACAAACATGTAAAAGCTCAAAGGTACATAAATCACAGTTTTAAGTGAAAATATGTTACTTTTCTTTATAAGGTTTATAAAAATACAGTATACTTTGTACCTATGCCAACACCATATAACACAATAACAAATATTAGAAACTAGGTTAATTTTGTCTTGATAGCAAGAAGAAAATTGATGGACTCAATGACAATTTTTATTTTATAATATTTTATTTTATATATTATTTTATTCACAGAATTATTACCCATGTTAACATTAATATGATTTTCCCTGGAAAAATACATTGCTCACAAACAATGAAAGACTTTAGTACTACTATACAAAGACTCTGAGAGAGATTGCACCAATGATTAATGAATTATTGGAAATTTCAAAATGAGATGATAAATAGGAATAGAATTTTTAAAAATTTATATATTTAGTTTTCACTAAAGAAGTGCAAGTTTTTATAAACATTAAATATATTCATATAGGGCTAGGTATATAGCTCAGTTGGTAGAGTGTTTGCCTACATGCATAAGGCACTGGGTTCATTCCCAGAACCACTAAACAAACAAACAAATAAAACAAAAAACCTTTAGTAAGCAAATCCCAAAAAATCAAATGCTGAATGTTTTCTCTGACATAAGAATGCTGATTCATAATGGGGGTGGGGGGTGGGGAGAATAGGAGGAATAGACAACTTTAGATAGGGCAAAGGGGAGAGAAGAGAAGGGAGGGGGTATGGGATGAGGAAAGAAGGTGGAATGAGATGGACCTCATTACCCTAAGTACATGCATGAAGACACAACCGGTGTAACTCTCCTTTGTGTACAACCAGAGTCATGAAAAATTGTGCTCTCTATGGGTACTACAAATTGAATCACATTCTGCTATCATATATAACAAATAAGAATAAATAAAATAAAAAATTTCATTTATTACATGTAAGTTTATATGTTTTCAAATTAAATGTATCATGTCTATTCATGCTGCTCTAACAAAATTACATTGACTGGGCAGCTTGTAAACAATATAAATTTATTTCTAACAGTTCTGAAGTCTGGAAAGTCCAAGATCAATGCGCCAGCGCTGGATGTCTAGATAGGGCCTATTTCCTGGCTCACAGATGGTGCCTCCCCACTGTGTTCTTGCCCTGTGAAAGGAGAAGGTAGTGCTCTGGAATCATTTATGAGGGCCTTTATGCCTTACTCCCAGTGGCCCCACTCCCAACAAACAAACAAAAATTGAAATTAGATTTCAGTATGTGAATTTTGGGGAGACAGAAACATTGACACTATAACATCATATAGATTTACTATGGTTCAAAGGAAAGAGATGTGTTTGGACTGTGTTCAACATTTTTAGCCCTAATCCTTATACTTCAGAGACAGTACATTTATAATTTTTAGAGAAATACTTTCCAGCAGGATAAATACTTTCTGGCAAAATATATAAATACAAAGCATAAAAGGAGTCAATTAACTCAATATCATTTTTCAAAAAAAAAAAAAAACTGTAGGAAAGGAACTCAATTATTGCTTTTACAATTCCATTTTATTTTTATTTGAAAGTGCATAAAGGTCATTGTACTTAATGCACATGCCTTATTAGGAACCAAAAGGCTTTTTCATTTGCCATCAGTTATTCACTGATATATAGATAAATTTTTACAGTTCCATAAATTCCAGTATATGAACTCAATAAAGGACTACAGGGCATGCACTTTGAAAACATCTGTCCTATAATCTATAATGTTTCTATACCATAAAGGAGAATGTGTTACTTCACTTTAAAGAAAAATACTAATTATTTTGATGCAAATCTTTGGCTTATGGCACAAAGATTTTTCTTATGCAAAAAAAAAAAAAAAAAAAAGAAAGAAAGAAAGAAAGAAAAGTCCCCATCATAGGTTTTCATTTTTGAAACTAGAAAACTGTCTTTCTCTTCAATGTAACTACTCACTAATAGCAAACTGAATTCAAAATCCTTTTTGTTACCACAAAATCTACAAATATGTTATCTGGGTTTCTTCCACAACCACAAAGTCAAAGGAAGCTTTTCTCTATCATTTATAGTTTAATTCTATATTTAAGTAAAGAAAAATAAGTCACCAAGTATGCAATAAATGTTCCATTTAATAAGAATGTGAATAATATATAAATATGGATACTGCATTGTCTCTGGATTGAAGTTGAAAAATTCCAAATTATTACAATTTTCACCTACAACATGAAGTTGCGATTTAAAACCAAGGTCGTGAGACCTCTCAAATAGGGAAAAATAAATGCAGCTTTTTGTTTAATAAACTGTCATATAAATTCAAGTTGGGAAAGAATATTTACAGAAGAGACAGTGAATAAAACATATGAAAGCCCTGGAATTTAAACAGGCTTAATGCTATAAGGAAGCATATTAACAATGCATTTGTAGAAAAATATGGGAATTTGATTGGAAGGAACTAAACAAGAATGTTGGTAGTTTAGTGCTGAATTTCTAAAAGAGAAATAACAAATAAAATTTAGAAAAACTTGTTCCAGCTTTCCAATCAAAATTAGTACAATGTAGAAGCTGATAGTTCTTTGTACAATATTTGTTATCCTACGATATATTTACTGTATGTGTATGATACAGAAAACTTTCCAGATAATATAGTTATCTTTCTCAAGAAAAAGATGTTTATAATATGAAACCGTAAAACCTATTTTTGCTTGTTTGTAAATGCATGCCAACTTAACATATGCTGATATGGCATGCTCTGCTATAATCCAAGACTTTGTGCATACGAAGAAATTATTTTCATGTTAGTATAAGTGTATCAATTGCTGGTGCTTTTCTGTGCCTTCAAGAGCACTCTGCTCTCACATTTTTCAATTTTTAAAATTTTACAATTCTCATGATAACTTCATGATTTTATCCTTCAGGTAAAATGTAAATAAAATCCTAAAAAACAAATGTAGCTGTTAGTGTCTTTAATAACTGAATTGTGTGCTAAGTCTAAATAAGTCAATGAATAGAATGGGCTTTATGATACTCATGACTTCTGCCTTTTTATACTTATTAATCCTATCAGTTGTAGAAATTCTTTCAAAAATTGTTCAAAACATAATGTGTACTCATAGCACACATAATTTTAAAGTTTTAGAGGTAAAAAAGCAAAATATTTCCCACTTAACTCCCGCTTCAGCATTTGTCATCTTAGAAAAACTCTCACACTTCCATTAAAATTGTATTTATAAAGACTAAGAAGTGAAGAATATTTTCAAAACAAAAAATAATTGAAAATAAAGCTGATAGTAGAAAGGATAAATTACTGACTTCTTGGGTCTAGAGTCAATCAACATATTCACTCACTATCAATAATCAAGTTATTATTCCAGTAATCCATGCAGGATAGGAATCAAATGTTCATTTATCTAACATTTAGCCCTTTACATGTAAATTTCATGTATTTCTGCATGTTATACTTACTTCCCTACCCCACTGAAAATAAAAATCATTCATTGTAGACAAAATGGAATGAGTTATTATTATTGAGATTTACAGAGGGGGAAATTCAGACTCAAGGAAATTAGGAAATGTGTCCAAGTTCTCACAACCTACAAGCTATGGCATTAAGTTATGAACCAAAATTTCATACACATCAGAGCTTGTCTTCTCTCACCTCCAGTGTTCATTGCTCTTTCTTTCATACTCATTCAAGTATCTGTTGAAAAAGCTCCAATGCCTGTCCATTCTACATTCACCTGTATAAGAAAACAAGTGAAAGGAAAAGACACAGCTCTTGCCATTAAGATAGGAGCACAGTGGTATGGACTCAGAAGCAACTGGACAGAAGCAGGGTGACTAAGGCTCTGACAGAAACAGGTGCAAGTAGAGCATGAAAGAAAGCTCCCAGTATCAAAGGAGCACAAGAATTACCCAGAACAAGGGAAGGACAAGTCTAAAACAGTCCCTCTCAGACTTCGATTTCCAATAATATAGAAGATAGAGTCTAGCTTACTACTCCAAGGACTCACCTCTGAGAATACAGTGAACAAATAAAGATACACACTCTTATTAATTACACTCATATTTTTATATTTATGTTCATTTATATCTATAATTACATTTATATTTATACATATTACATATCACATTGAAATTCATTTCCTTATTATAGTTATTGAAATCCATGAGTTTATATTACACTTCTAGTCATACCACAGGGTGTGTTCTAGTCTTCTCCCTTTCCACATTTGCAAATTCCCTCCCTGACAATTAGAAACTTGGATTCATTTAGTCTTTATATATAATGCTTTTGGTAGTAAGGCCATTTTTAACAATATTAATTCTTCCTACCCAAGAACATGGGAGATCTTTACATCTTGTAAGATCTTCCTTCTTCAGTGTCTTTCTTTAGTGTTCTGTAGTTATCTTTGTATAAGTCTTTCACCTCTTTTGTTAGATTGATTCCCAAGTATTTTACTTTTTTTGAGGCTAATGTGAATGGGGTAGTTTCCTAATTTCTCTTTCTGATGGTTTATCATTGATGTATAGAAATGCATTTGATTTATGGGTGTTGATTTTATATTTTGCTATTTTTCTGAATTCATTTATTAATTCTAGAAATTTTTTTGAAATCTCCAAGTAAAGAATCAAGTCATCAGTGAACAGTGATAGTTTCAGTTCTTCTTTTTATTTTTGTATTCCTTTAATTTCTTTTGTCTATCTAATTTCTCTGGCTAGAGTATCAAGGACTATATTGAATAAGAGTGGTGAGATAGGGCATGCCTCATAGAAATAGAAAAGGTAATTATGAAATTCATTTGGAAAAATTAGAAGAGTGAAATAGGAAGCATCATAATACCAGACCAGAGAAATAGTAACAAAAATGGCATGGTATTGGCACCAAAAATAGACATGTAGGCCAATGGTACAAAATAGAAGACCCAGAGACAAACCCACATAAATAATTACAGTTATCTCATACTAGACAAAGGTGCTGAAAACATACACTGTTGAAAAGATAGCCTCTTCAACAAATGGTGCTGGGAAAATTAGAAATCCATATGCAGCCAAATGAAATTAATCCACTGTCTCTCACCATGTACACAGCTCAACTCAAAGTGAATCAAGGACCTAGGAATTAGACCAGAGACCCTGAATCTAATAAAAGAAAAAGTAGGCCCAAATCTTCATCATCTCAGATTAGGTCCTGACTTCCTTAACCAGACTCCTAAAGCACAAGAAGTAAAATCAAGAATTAATAAATGGGATGGATTCAAACTAAAAAGCTCTTTCTCAGCAAAGGAAACAATCAATAACTGAAGGGAGGGAGAGAAGAAGAGGGAACATGGGGATAGGAAAGATGGTGGAATGAAATGAACAACATTACCCTAGGTACATGTATGACTGCACATGTGGACAACTCTGCATCATGTATAACCAGAGAGAAGAAAAGTTGTGCCCCATTTGTGTAGAATGAATTGATATACATTCTGCATCATGTATAACTAATTAGAACAAATAAAAATTTCAAAATAAAAATATATAAATAAAAATTTTTAAAAAGAAACTTAGATTCAACTTTCATTAAATTCAACTTTCGTGACTCATGTCCTATTTGTAGCCAATCCTCATTAAGACTGTTGCCTCTCTCCTGCATAAACAACTACTTACTGCACTAGGGTAAATACCCTGGACATTGCATTCAGTTTGATGTCTCATACTCACTCACCATCACATCCAGATATCCTGACCCTATTTGTGCTCTAAAACCCAGTGGCAAACTCTTCCTCCACAAGGATGCTCACAGCCTCTGCTTGGACTTTGTGTTTCACACAAGGTCATCCTGTTTATTCCACCAGAATGACTTTCTCATTCTACTTGAGTTCTTAACATCCCTCACCAGGCTGCATGTCCCAGAGAGCATATACCTTGTGTTCTGTGTTCTGTGCCACCTCAAGGCTGTAGAGCTGAATTGTTTAGAGAGAGCAAAAGAGAAGAGGAAGGACTACAAATCCTGAGAACATAGCTTGATCTGTTTTCCACTGAAAAATTAAGACTGGTGATTCTCAAAAAGAAATTACACAGATTTTGTGGTTTTTAAAAGCATAACCAATATAAAATTTTGTATTTGGAAAAGGAAACAAACATTGTTTTCTTGATACAAACCACTCAAAATGAAGCTGAACAAAATCTTCTTGGATAAGTATGTGGATCTTGTGGTGAGAAGAAAAGGACATGACTCTTTTGTATTTATCTAAATGAAACAGGGCATTCAAAATGTTTCCATAGAGGATAGGCATTTAGAAGCTACCTGGTTTGCTGGATTTATTTGACTCAATGATTATAGACATTATAAGACAGTTAGATGATCCTTTTTAGTGAAAGATAACACATCTCCAATTTCTTAAATTATAACATGTAGATTAGAATATCTAGGATGTATTCTAGAAATATATATATATATATATATATATATATATATATATAGAATATTTATAATATTATATATATACTATTTTAGTCTATACAGTAGTATATGTGTATAAGAATAATATATATATATATATATATATATATATATATATGTACTATATAGTGTATATGGTATTATGTATATAAATTAAAATACTTCCTTACATAGATGGCATAAAAATCTATGATTAGCTAGTTAGAAAATTATTTTCTTATTATTATTTTATGATTTTTTTGGAAATGCATTTAAGATAGTCAAACAAATCAGAAATGAATAGAGTGGGAAATTACAATACCTTTAGTACCTAGGCATCCTTGCAAATTATTTTGAGCCTCTTGGATGTATCTCCTTCCACATATAAAAATCTACAGCAAAAAGGTCATATATAAATGATCAGCTTCAGGTAAGAAATAGTTGCCAAAAATCTTTAAAGCTATAATATTTCCTTGGAACCATCAAATTTTTTTTTTATCTTTTTTTTATTTATTTATTTTTATTGTCGGTTGTTCAAAACATTACATAGTTCTTGATATATCATCTTTCACACTTTGCTTCAAGTGGGTTATGAACTCCCATTTTTAGCCCATATACAGATTGCAGAATCACATCAATTACACATCCATTGATTTACATATTGCCATACTAGTGACTGTCATGTTCTGCTACCTTTCCTATCCTCTACTATCCCCCCTCCCCTCCCCTCCCCACCCCTCTTCTCTCTCTACCCCCTCTACTGACCTTCATTTCTCCCCCTTGTATTATTTTTCCCTTTCCCCTCATTTCCTCTTGTATGTTCTTTTGTATAACCCTGAGGGTCTCCTTCCATTTCCATGCAATTTCCCTTTTCTCTCCCTTTCCCTCCCACCTCTCATCTCTGTTTAATGTTAATCTTCTTCTCATGCTCTTCGTCCCTACTCTGTTCTTAGTTACTCTCCTTATATCAAAGAAGACATTTGGCATTTGTTTTTTTAGGGATTGGCTAGCTTCACTTAGCATAATCTGCTCTAGTGCCATCCATTTCCCTGCAAATTCTATGATTTTGTCATTTTTTAATGCAGAGTAATACTCCATTGTGTATAAATGCCACATTTTTTTTAATCCATTCGTCTATTGAAGGACATCTGGGTTGGTTCCACAGTCTTGCTATTGTGAATTGAGCTGCTATGAACATCGATGTAGCAGTGTCCCTGTAGCATGCTCTTTTTAGGTCTTTAGGGAATAGACCAAGAAGGGGAATAGCTGGGTCAAATGGTGGCTCCATTCCCAGCTTTCCAAGAAATCTCCAGACTGCTTTCCAAATTGGCCACACCAATTTGCAGTCCCACCAGCAATGTACAAGAGTACCCTTTTCCCCACATCCTCGCCAGCACTTGTTGTTGTTTGACTTCATAATGGCTGCCAATCTTACTGGAGTGAGATGGTATCTTAGGGTGGTTTTGATTTGCATTTCTCTGACTGCTAGAGATGGTGAGCATTTTTTCATGTACTTGTTGATTGATTGTATGTCCTCCTCTGAGAAGTGTCTGTTCAGGTCCTTGGCCCATTTGTTGATTGGGTTGTTTGTTATCTTATTGTTTAATTTTTTGAGTTCTTTGTATACTCTGGATATTAGGGCTCTATCTGAAGTGTGAGGAGTAAAGATTTGTTCCCAGGATGTAGGCTCTCTATTTACCTCTCTTATTGTTTCTTTAGCTGAGAAAAAACTTTTTAGTTTGAGTAAGTCCCATTTGTTGATTCTAGTTATTAACTTTTGTGCTATGGGTGTCCTATTGAGGAATTTGGAGCCCGACCCCACAGAATGTAGATCGTAGCCAACTTTTTCTTCTATCTGACGCAGAGTCTCTGATTTGATATCAAGCTCCTTGATCCATTTTGAATTAACTTTTGTGCATGGCGAGAGAAAGGGATTCAGTTTCATTTTGTTGCATATGGATTTCCAGTTTTCCCAGCACCATTTGTTGAAGATGCTATCCTTCCTCCATTGCATGCTTTTAGCCCCTTTATCAAATATAAGATAGTTGTAGTTTTGTGGATTGGTTTCTGTGTCCTCTATTCTGTACCATTGGTCCACCCGCCTGTTTTGGTACCAGTACCATGCTGTTTTTGTTACTATTGCTCTGTAGTATAGTTTGAAGTCTGGTATCGCTATACCGCCTGATTCACACTTCCTGCTTAGCATTGTTTTTGCTATTCTAGGTCTTTTATTTTTCCATATGAATTTCATGATTGCTTTCTCTATTTCTACAAGAAATGCCGTTGGGATTTTGATTGGCATTGCATTAAACCTATAGAGAACTTTTGGTAATATCGCCATTTTGATGATGTTAGGAACCATCAATTTTAAGAATTTTTCTTAAGGAAAACTTCCCAGTAAAATTTGAACATAAACTTAGCTACAATATGGCTGGAGTTGAGGCTCAGCTGTGGGGTGCTGGCCTAGCACGTTTGAGGCCCTGGGTTCGTTCCTCAGCACCACATAAAAATAAATAAATAAAATAAAGATATTGTGCTCAACTACAACTAAAAATAAATAAATATATTTTTTAAAAAAACTTAGCTACAATAATAAAACTACTGTTATATAGCTAAAAATTGTCTAATGTCTAACAATACCACACTGAATAATTATATCCATAAAATTGCATATCATATAGTTTTTTAAAATGATTTAAAATACAAATTTATAAGGAATTGATTATATATTTTTGAGTGAAAACCTACTACATGTCAGTATACATAAGCATATTTTTTTTATATTTTAGGAAATTGCACACACACAGAGAAAAAGAGACGAGAGGTGGGGGGGGGGGCTTGTTTAGTATGAATTAAAATATCATTGTATATTGAGGACTACAAGTGATTTTATTTTTTTTATTTTCCTCAAAATCATCTTTTTAAAACTTTTATCCATTCTTTTAACAAATATTCACTAATTCTATGTTTTTCCTGGCTCAGAGAACAAAATTCATTTATTTCCTTTACATAAAAATAGTATATCAAGGCCTTAATAGTCTTGCTAGCTGAGTACACATCTCATCTCTTATATATAATTAACCAAATAGGCAACTGAAAAAAACATTCTGGAATTCTCCACATTCTACCTTGAGTGAGTTAAGCCTTGAAAAACTTCAAAATTAAGTACAAAGCAAATCTTTTTAATTTGATATTTAAAAATAAGAAATTTCAGGGTAAATAATAAAGCAAAAAACTTTTTCTCTGTCCAAAAAATTGTGAGATGTATTAATTTGAGCTTTAGATACATGGTGAACCATTTAGAAAATCAATATCCCCCTTCTGCCATTGTATTGAAAGCAAAGGGATAAAAATACTATATCCTCATTTCTAGCATGAAAAATTCCAATTTGTAGAAAAGTATGATTGTATCTAGCTAGTTCAATTGGAAACACAATAAGTTAGATTTACCACATCTATTTCTATATTTACTTTGTATGATTAAAAAGATTAATTTGAAATATATAGTGATTACTGAATAGGAGGATAATTACTAACTACTGATGTCTTATTTTATTTTATTTTTATTTTTTATTTATTTTTTTTTTTTTTGTGCAGGGGTTACTGGGCATTGAACCCAAGGGTGCTTTACCACTGAGCTAGATTTTTATTTTTTATTTTGAGACAGGATCCCACTTGGGCCTCACTTATTACTGAGGCTGGCCTTGAACTTCCAGTCTTCCCTCCTCAGCCTCCCATGTTGCTGGGATTATTATCTTAATATTTTTTATAATCTCAGACACGTTCAAAACAAGTAGCTTCATTCTATACCACTTCATTCCTTTAAATTGGTTTAAGAGTTTGTGTCATTATGTTAATCAGTTTTATGTCTCTGTGACGAAAATACCCAGCAAGAGCAATTTAAAGGAGGAAAAGTTTATTTGGGGCTTTCTGTCTTAGATGGTTCAGTTCACAGTTGGCAGGCTCTATCACTTTGAACTGGAAGTGAAACAGGACTTCAGGGTTGAATGGTGACTACCTTGGAAAGTTTTCACCTCAAGGTGTCCAGGAAGCAGAGAAACAAAGCAAGGAGAGGGAAGAGCCACCTGCACAAGTATAGCCCAAAGGCACACCCACAGTGACCCAGATCTTCCAGCCATGCCCCACCTGCCTACACTTGTCACCTAGTTAATCCATTTAAACTAGAATGGACTAATTAGGTTACAACTCTCACAACATCATTTCACCGCTGATCATACCTGCATTAAACAGAAGTTTTGAGGGACATCTCATATGCAAACCATATCATGCAAACCATATCAGTCATCAGATAGTTAGAAATTCTGTGTTAACTTGCAATAAGAGAGCCTGACTTCATGAAAAACAACTAAATCCTCCTTATGATAGATCATCTGACCAGAAGAAGACAAATCTAGAAAAGTTCACTTCAAATCTAGAAAAGTTAATAAATATTTATTTTTTCTCTAGTATATGTAAATATTACATTTCTTTGAGTTTTTATTGATCATTCTGTATTTATTATACTTTTGGAATATAATAAAATAAACTTTGAAAACATTTCTCTATTTCATGGACTAGAATAAAAATTTTCTCATAAGACTATGCATCTCTTTAACATAAAATCATGAGGACTCTTTTTGAAGTATTATTTTTTCCCCAACAGTAATGTTAGGATGATATCTTGTCATGCTCCTATCTGTAATATTGCATTTCATGCACACCAAGCTTTTACAGCTCACCCAGCCATTAGTAAAGAGTACAAGAACCTCTTTAAATTGATATTTTCTTTTATATTTACTTGTTCTTTTTATTTTTTTAGTTTTACATGACAGTAGAATCTATTTTAATATATTTATACAAACACAAAATATATCTTATTCTAATTACGATCCCAATCTTATGGATGTACACGGTATTGAGATTCACTGTGGTATATTCATATATGCACATAGGAAAGTTATGTCTTTCCTATTTCTATCTCCCTGCCTTTTCTATTTTCTACAACCATTTGATTGATGCAAATTCTATTGCTACTGATGATTAATCAGCCTGGCCCTGGTGCAACACAGATATGTGGAAATAAACAAAATCTGTCCAGTTCTACCATTTCTATGATGTTAATAAAAAGCATACCCACCATGATGGCCATTCACCCTTTGGGTTGGGGAAACATACAAAATCATGTTCTATATTTATTAGTTACAGGAGTGTTTTTTATTGTATCATAGTTGAAAACATAAATCTATTTACTTCATGAGTCTGTATGAGAACTAGCCTAACTTAACAGTTGTCTGTGGTATACTGCCATGTACGGTTATAATGATAAAGGGTCCATCATATAAGTTTCTAGTTATCAGCAGAAACTAAATATTTTAAATGTAAAATAATGAATTTCATTTCATGCATATTCTCATCATAGCTAAACAAAAGCCAGAGAAACTAGAATTTGTTTAGAAAATGTGTTATAACATTAGAAACCTGTATGAATCCAACGTCTGCTTTGCGTCTAGTAAGAAGTAGTTTTGGAAATGATCCATTCATAGGTGAAGTCAAAACTCAGAACTATTGAATCCCTTTGCTTTTGCAGTCTTGCAGTAGAGATAGCTAATTATCTACTAAAATATGTGATTTTTCCACTTACCATGAAGTGTTGCTATAGGAAATTTCTGTCTAGCCTCATTCCACCTGTAGAGGCTATTTGACTAGTCTGTCTCAATGCAACCCAGTATTTGTGCACTATTTAGAAGATAAAAACTTTTAAGACAGGAATACCCTATCCATTTTTCCTTTTCATTCTATGAGATGGATGTACTGAACTATAAACTTCAGGGGATAAAGGAGACACAGATAGAAACCTGATGTTTTAAATATTCACAAAGAAGAAAGCTGCTGCAAAACCAAGAAGAATAGCATCAAATTGATTATAAGCAATAATTAATTGTATTAAGGCAGAGACATTTTTATATTATTTTTAAGTGATCATGAATATGGTTCTCTATATAATATTCAACTAATGATTTGAGGCAGAGAAAAGGTATAGTATGGGGGGAAAATGAAAGAATAAACATAGGTGTGACTGAGTTTTTGTTAATGTGTGAACAAAGTGCCATACTAAACAATGTTTAGCTAATGCTGAGTGAGTAGCAAAAAACATGCATTTTCTAGTCCACATCTAGCACTATTATTTTAGACAACTTCTCTGTTACTTTAGACAATTGGAAGTGGAGGGAGGTGTGCACTCATTTTCTTACCTGCAAAATAAGAAATTCCATCAAATGAACATCATAATTACTTCAACCATAATATTCTATATGTCCATTAGCACATGACAGGAGGTACTATATGCAAAGAGTCCTAGGTATTGCCCACCAGATTTCCAGGGCTTTCCCTACCTCTAGATGGCTTCAGGTGTTCAGAAAAAAACATTTAAATTCTCTGGACTTCAGTTATCCCATCTATAAAATTGGAAAAAAAAAAAAAAAAAGTAAACTCTAGGTTTTCTTCAAGCTCTAATATTTCAACAATTCTATAAACTAAACTGTTGTTTGTGTGTGCAGTTAATGGAAATGAAAATACCACAGCGTACTTGTAAGTAAAGAACATAGTTTTCTTTATGAAGTGTTATCAAGAAGTGAAGAAAATAAATTTTGATACATAAATAATTTTTAAGAGACCATGACATTTTGGCCAGTCCTTTCCTCACTTATCATCATAGTATAAGGAAACTCTCCCTGAGTAGCAGGCCGACACAGCAGAAGCACAAATTTATAGTCAGCTCCCAGCCCCTTGCCCAGGGTCACATTCTTTGTGGATGACTTACTCCAAGAACAGTATCTGCCCTGGGAGACGGAAGCACAAGGCAATGCCTCCGCTTCTGTGAGGCAGACAGGGAGGGTCACCCACGCCCCATGATGACTAAGCCAAAGGCAAGGAGATGAACATTTTTCTCAAGTTAAGTTGTAAGAAGCCAGTTAATTCTGTCAGTGCTTTTGTAACAGCTCATGTAGTCCATACACAGAAAGGTTAATTCATCTTTAGAAAACATAGTCAGTGGGAAAGAAAACAATATAGGAAATGGCCAACTGTGTTTGTGTGTGTGTGTTTGCACACTGCTATAGTTGTGTATATTAATATATTAATTTGCACTGCATTGGAATGGTGAGTTTTCTATGTTTCACCACACATCCACTTTAGCTAATTTTTCCCATTAAAGTCATTTTAAATTTAAATACAAAATTCCAATTTTATCTCTAGCTACTTAGAGCTTTATTTAAATAAAACATCAAATTACTGTCAAAAGGAAACAAGGAAATGTTCAGATTCTCAGGAGGTGAAAGTGGTAGCAAATTAAATTTCTGAGAGATAAAGATTTTCAGATGTTATTTTAGTTTTAAGAGTGTGTATTCTAGAAATGGGGATGTGTTTAAGATAATTGGACTAGTAATGTACACATCTTGAGAACAGACAGCTAAATTTGATTGGGGATTTCTAAACCTCACTGCAACCTTTAGCAGTTTTATTATCTGTAATGATTATTGTGTTTGCCTGTGTGCCCTTCCTTCAGAAAAGACTTGCTTAATGTCTATTAACCTATGTGTGATGATGAATTTAATTGGTATAAAATAATCTAGGTTGGAATTCTATAATTACAGACTATAGCTGTAATCAAAGCAGAATTTGACATTTTAAGTCAATGCTGCTTCTTCACATTTTTGTGGTGCTCATAGCATTGATTGTTAAGTTTATTTTAATATGGATTTTTCCTCTTTATTCCTAGAGAAGTGCATAACATTATTTAACACTTTGTATAACACATCTTGATTATTTGTACTTATTCATATGTATGTTTCATGTGAATGAACTATGTGATTAAGTTACCACATATTTAGTTATATATTCTATATTTACTTATATTTTGAGAGCATTAAAATCGGTAAAAACTAATACTGGTGCCCATCAACTGAGAACATTTTACAGCTATCTCAGATAGTATGACATAAGCTTCAGGAATACATGGTTTGATGCCAGACGAAACTATATATTCAAATCCTGGCCAATATGCAAACTTTAGCATATGATCTATCCTTTCAAGGATTTTTTTTTTAGCTGTATAGTGATATTTAATCTTAACCTTTAAAAAGACACAATTTCTTTTTCAAGTAATATGCTATTATTAGAATTTCTAGCTTCCTCCACTTTTGCATTTGAGTTTAATTTTAATCATACTCTTTGTTGAGTTGCTTTTATTCCTCCCTCACCATTCCTCTTCCCCATCTATCTATCTAACATGGGCCTCTACTGTCAAAATGATATTGCCTGGTAAATCAATAGATAGTTTGCGTATGGATTCAACATTTTTTGCCCAAGGCTTCAATAGAGTCCATGCTAGCTTTGTCTTTTTCTGTGCTGGGGTCATGACATTGGAGCATATGTCTGTTTGAAAAGATCTGAAGCAAAGGCCCTTTGGAATCTCCTTTCACTTTATACCTGACCCCGACCCTTATTATTATTATTTTTTTAAATTTCCTCTGATGCTTGACTTTTTCATTGCTCTGACACACTTTTCTGTTAAACTCTTTGTCCTGTGGATTGTGCAACATGATTCTCTAGATTTGGGTCTTGGCCTCTGTGACCTGAACCAACTGATTCTACCATGGGTTTAAGTGATCACTCTGGTTGGATCAAAGAAGTAAAGAGAACTCCTTTTATTCTGTCAACACCATTTTGACAGTTGTCTTTCAAATAACACTATCTCTTTTTTAGGCAAGAATAAAATATCAATTTCAAATTTTTAATATTTGTTAGAGTTTATAGAGCCCATATATATTTATTATTTTCAAACAGGTACTTTTATTATACTAATTTCACACACCAGAAAGTTAAATCTAAGGACTTTTAATTACTTAGTTACTCAGTAAACTTGAGACAGAACTAAGATTATAATTTCAAGCTTTTTGAAATCAGAAACCACTATTTTGGTTCTCCCAATAATCATATGACTAATATTAATCATTCATAAAGGATAAATAAAAAATAAGAAAACACAGAATGCCAATAAACACTAATGTTTTTTGTGGGGAGAAGTGTAATGAGAAACAACATATTGATAAATTGAACATGAATTTGTGATTAGAACTTTGTCTAGAGAGAAAAGTAATGGACCCCGAAACACTGCCACCCTTCTGTATTTTTATTGAAATATTTCTAAGCTGATTTGTTGACATAGGGCAAGACACCAGGGTCACTAAAAGAATGAATTGTGTAGGTACTTAGTCACAACACATGGTATCCAGATCTGACTCAGAACATCCAGCATACAATGCCACTTGTTAATGTAAAAAATGATATTTAAAAGATTTGATGAAATAAATTATACTTTCATAATGTTTTTATTACTAGCATTAGAAGCAAGCATATATTCTTTTGGATGGGGGACTTTCCTAACAATTTGTGAATGACATATCAGATAGGATATTTAAGTCTGGTTAATCTGAAATTTTGTATCAGCAAAACTGGAATAGCATGGATGAGAAATTCCTATAAGCCTATTGTGTAGGAGGCCTTAAATGTTTTCCTTAATTCTCTATGAATAATCTGTAATTTAAAGCACTTTGTAATATTTTTATTGATTTTTCTTCCACTGATTTTTGTTTGAGATGATTGAACTATACTGCTAGGTATAACACAAGGTATTTTGCATGTATTATGATAAAACTTTGCAAATCTACTACTAGATATATTTCCCCAATGATATGCATATACTTAGATCATACATAAATGGAGAGACTTCTACAAAGTCTAGAATAGCTCTCCTGTGAGTTAACACATCTATGTAGATGCATATGTTGTGACTCTTTAATACTTCTGTTAGAAATCTTATTTTTAAATTGATATTTTAATCTATTTAATTAACTTTACTTAAATATATTGCATCTGTGAAGTTAAAACCATATATATTTACTGTATGAAAGAAAGTAACCATAGAAATGATAATACATTGCTGAGCAAACTAAAATGTTTTCCATCTTAATGCAAATGGGCTAATAATATGACCTAGGTATGGATAAAGTATTTACAATTCAAATGTATAAAAACTGATCAGTGTTCACTCTGAGCTCTAATTCTAAGCATAGTCAGAAAAGTCAACACAACCAATTCATCTATTTAGTGATGGGAAGCTCTTCATGTCCCCAAAGACACTTAGCTTTCTTTTTCTTCCATTTTTCCTCTGAATTTAGAGAACAATTTATATCTACAGACTCTTTCTCCTAGGGTCCTTCACCACACAAGCTTAGGTGTACAGAGGATGTGGACTTTTAACATGTACACCCCATGTTTGCTACCACCCAAGGTAAGAATGTAGTCCATTTTATATTTAAGAGTTTTACAGTTATGCTTGATTAAGAAGCAAACAGGACACTTTCCAATACATTTTCATAAACATTCCAGAATCTATATTTTCTGCTTTTCAAATTCAAGTGTATGTTAGAATACTTGAATAACATTAAAATGTCTCACTCTATTAAGAAATTATTGAATTGAAATCTAGAATACAATCTAGGAATTCCATATTTTAAACAAGCATTCTGAGTAATAAGTTGCTTTAAAATACACACAATTTGAACAGACCAATATCAATGGATGAAATAGAAGAAGCAATCAAAAGACTACCAACCAAGAAAAGCCCAGGACCAGATGGGTATACAGCAGAGTTTTACAAAACCTTTAAAGAAGAATTAATACCAATACTTTTCAAGTTATTTCAGGAAATAGAAAAAGAGGGAGCTCTTCCAAATTCATTCTATGAGGCCAACATCACCCTGATTCCGAAACCAGACAAAGACACCACAAAGAAAGAAAACTACAGACCAATATCTCTAATGAAAGTAGATGCAAAAATCCTCAATAAAATTCTGGCGAATCGGATACAAAAACACATCAAAAAAAATGTGCACAATAATCAAGTAGGATTCATCCCTGGGATGCAAGGATGTTTCAATATACGGAAATCAATAAATGTTATTCACCACATCAATAGACTTAAAGATATGAACCATATGATCATCTCCATAGACGCAGAAAAAGCATTCGACAAAGTATAGCATCCCTTTATGTTCAAAACATTAGAAAAACTAGGGATAACAGGAACTTATCTCAACATTGTAAAAGCTATCTATGCTAAGCCTCAGGCTAGCATCATTCTGAGTGGAGAAAAATTGAAGGCATTCCCTCTAAAATCTGGAACAAGACAGGGATGCCCTCTCTCACCACTTCTATTCAATATAGTTCTCGAAACACTGGCCAGAGCAATTAGACAGACGAAAGAAATTAAAGGCATAAAAATAGGAAAAGAAGAACTTAAATTATCACTATTTGCGGAAGACATGATTCTATACCTAGAAGACCCAAAAGGGTCTACAAAGAAACTATTAGAGCTAATAAATGAATTCAGCAAAGTGGCAGGATATAAAATCAACATGCATAAATCAAAGGCATTTCTGTATATCAGCGACAAAACTTCTAAAATGGAAATGAGGAAAAATACCCCATTCACAATATCCTCAAAAAAAATAAAATACTTGGGAATCAACCTAACAAAACAGGTGAAAGATTTATACAATGAAAACTACAGAACCCTAAAGAGAGAAATAGAAGAAAATCTTAGAAGATGGAAAAATATACCCTGTTCATGGATAGGCAGAACTAACATCATCAAAATGGCGATATTACCAAAAGTTCTCTATAGGTTTAATGCAATGCCAATCAAAATCCCAATGGCATTTCTTGTAGAAATAGATAAAGTAATCATGAAATTCATATGGAAAAATAAAAGACCCATAATAGCAAAAGCAACTCTAAGCAGGAAGTGTGAATCAGGCGGTATAGTGATACCAGATTTCAAACAGTACCACAGAGCAATAGTAACAAAAACAGCATGGTACTGGTACCAAAACAGGCAGGTGGACCAATGGTACAGAATAGAGGACACAGAGATTAATCCACAAAGTTACAACTATCTTATATTTGATAAAGGGGCTAAAAGCATGCAATGGAGGAAGGACAGCATCTTCAACAAATGGTGCTGGGAAAACTGGAAATCCATATGCAACAAAATGAAACTGAATCCCCTTCTCTCGCCATGCACAAAAGCTAACTCAAAATGAATCAAGGAGCTTGATATCAAATCAGAGACTCTGCATCTGATAGAAGAAAAAGTTGGCTCGGATTTACATATTGTGGGGTCGGGCTCCAAATTCCTTAATAGGACACCCATAGCACAAGAGTTAATAACAAGAATCAACAAATGGGACTTACTTAAACTAAAAAGTTTTTTCTCAGCAAGAGAAACAATAACAGAGGTAAATAGGAAGCCTACATCATGGGAACAAAATTTTACTCCTCACACTTCAGATAGAGCCCTAATATCCAGAGTATACAAAGAACTCAAAAAATTAAACAATAAGATAACAAACAACCCAATCAACAAATGGGCCAATGACCTGAACAGACACTTCTCAGAGGAGGACATACAATCAATCAACAAGTACATGAAAAAATGCTCACCATCTCTAGCAGTCAGAGAAATGCAAATCAAAACCACCCTAAGATACCATCTCACTCCAGTAAGATTGGCAGCCATTATGAAGTCAAACAACAACAAGTGCTGGCGAGGATGTGGGAAAAAGGGTACTCTTGTACATTGCTGGTGGGACTGCAAATTGGTGCGGCCAATTTGGAAAGCAGTATGGAGATTCCTGGGAAAGATGGGAATGGAACCATCATTTGACCCAGCTATTGCCCTTCTCGGACTATTCCCTGAAGACCTTAAAAGAGCGTACTACAGGGATACTGCCACATCGATGTTCATAGCAGCACAATTCACAATAGCTAAACTGTGGAACCAACCCAGATGCCCTTCAATAGATGAATGGATAAAAAAAAATGTGGCATTTATACACCATGGAGTATTATGCAGCACTAAAAAAATGGCAAAATCATGGAATTTGCAGGAAAATGGATGGCGCTAGAGCAGATTATGCTAAGTGAAGCTAGCCAATCCCTAAAAAACAAATGCCAAATGTCTTCTTTGATATAATGAGAGCAACTAAGAACAGAGCAGGGAGGAAGAGCAGGAAGAAAAGATTAACATTAAACAGATACATGAGGTGGGAGGGAAAGGAAGAGAAAAGGGAAATTGCATGGAAATGGAAGGAGACCCTCATTGTTATACAAAATTACATATAAGAGGTTGTGACGGGAATGGGAAAAAAACAAGGAGAGAAATGAATGACAGTAGAGGGGGTAGAGAGAGAAGATGGGAGGGGAGGGGAGGGGGGGATAGTAGAGGATAGGAAAGGTAGCAGAATACAACAGTTACTAATATGGCATTATGTAAAAATGTGGATGTGTAACCGATGTGATTCTGCAATCTGTATTTGGGGTAAAAATGGGAGTTCATAACCCACTTGAATCTAATGTATGAAATATGATATGTCAAGAGTTTTGTAATGTTTTGAACAACCAATAAAAAAAATCTCATATTATAGTCCCTAATTGCAGATGATACATAAAATTTCAGTACATTATTCTCCAAAACAGTTAAACAACCCTGAGTTGCTCATGAGAGGAACACAACATTCCAACTTATATGTATATTAACCTTTATCTAAAAGAAGTGGACAATATAATTAATTATTTTTGTTAACATGGATTGAAGATTATACTATTTATAAACACAAATGGAACACGAAGAAAAGTAAACAGAGGTGACACATTTGCTACATGTAAAAACTCTTTGAGCTGCCCTCTGTAAAGGAAAAATCTATGATAATCTCATCAGATATGGCAAGAAATAATTTAGAAAACAAAAACTGCCCAAGACTAGTTGAAATATTGAGTCACATTAAAGACATTTAATGGTATGTTTTTACTGAAAAATTTAAAAGTACATCAAGATAATGCCTTAAGTAGCTATTTTATTTACATTTTATGAGTGTTTTACAATTAGTACAATTTATTAATACTGTAAAATATATACCTCACTTGCAAATATAGAAACATCTATAGGGTTATGTGTAGATAACTTTTATAATAAGATATGTCCATAGACAATGTATCTGATGATTTTCTGACCTCTTTTCTATTTAGTTAAAGGAAATATTTCTTGACAAAGTTTCCACATTTTTCTGAAACTCAATCAAAGCAAAATAATTGAATTTCTTTTCTCTCCAATAAGCATTTTTTGTTTCCTTAGGACCCCTACCCAGATGGCATTACTCAGACACTCAGCTGCAATCAAGAGGTAACTTCCTCTTGCGTGGACATATCTATGAATAGCAAGATGGTTATTCAACTAATGACTGTTTTTAAAGAATGCAGTGCAGTGAATGCTGCAATTGATTGCTAGAAATGGTAAGGTCATAGAGTAGTAATAACTAATGATACCATAGCAACTTAATGACAATTTTGTGGCAGGCATTTTGCTAAAAGTACATTAAAAGCAGTTACTATTTCAATTTACAAGTCAGGAAATGCCCACTTAAGGAAACTAATTGGTTGGCAGTCAAAAAAGTTTTCCTAAGAGAGAGTATTTTTACTAATCCTTGGTAAACAAATGAATATTTGCTAAACCCACTTTGCAAAGGGTATTACTATACAAAAATATACCACAGCAAAAGGGCCCTTCTGGTTTCTGGGACTTGGAAGGCTACCCTTCTGTCCTCTATTCGACTGGCTAAGTCTCACACATTTTTTATGATACCAACTTTTCTTCACTTATCATTCTTTGTTGCACATTAGATTAAGTACTCAGAACACATATTTTAATTACTCACTTTATTATTTGTCTATGATCACCCATCCCTATTTTTGCTAAACTATAAGATATGTGATAGCAAGAACCATATCTTTCTCACTCTATCTTTTCAGAGCCCAGAAGTATTAATGTAAATATATACTAGGTAATATATATATATATATATATATATATATATATATATATATATATATATATATATATAATGAATTAGTAAGTGATTATATTTGTCTGATTTAGTAACAAGCATATGCAACTATCAACTAATGGTACTCTAGACAGAATAAAAATAAGTGATATTGGAAGGGGGTAAGGTTTTAAGCTTCTAAGTAATTAACACCTGGAGGATAGTAAAGAAATTATGTACAGATTATATAACTTTTTTGAAATACAGTTACATAGTATATGCAATTTTATAAATATATTAAACTTTCTTTTTTTCAAATATAAATTATTTTAATGTAGGATATTAAAAACCTCTCATTGGTTAAATAATCTTGTGGCTATATGTTGAATTAAAAATTGTGAAATTGTTAACATTTATATAAAATGCTTAGGGCTAAACATTACTAAAACTTTAAGTGGATTATCTCATTTAATGACCATGAAATTTAGAGTAAATTCAAGTGTGTTGAAGTCTTAAGCTTGTCTAATTTGGGTGTGGGAATCTTTTTAAATGAAATAATGCAATAGTATGAATATCAAATTATGTTCAAAAACAAATATTTGCTTAGAATGAGAAAAGAAATTCTAATAATTTATAAGTACAGAAAAGAACCAATATCAAAGACATTATAAAGTCCAGGAAAATCGTAAATCTCATTACTTAGCACAATTCCAACTATTTTTGCTCCAACTTTTGTCTGTCTCACTGAATTGATATTAGAACTGATAATGCCAAAGCTCTGATGGGTAAAACTATCAATGCATTAGTATAAATTAAGGCCATGCTAGCAATCACTGTGTTGTGTATCATCATGCACTTACAAAGGGACAATTTAATTTCAGAATGTTCTTGGGGAGTTCATATATATATATATATATATATATATATATATATATATATATAATTTTTGGTAAATTTCAACCTTTAAGTACATGTCTTTTTAATATTTCATGTGATAAAATGGAAAGTATATATAAAATACTACTGCTACCCAACAAATGTTGTTTTTCTCAAGAAAAATACTCTTATTTTACAAGTTAATTAGTATTTTTTTTCATTTTAGAAAACACTTTTACTTGAAAGAACAACTGACAAACTATGCTTTTTCAGAGTAGGATATTTGGCTGATACTTTTTCAAACTGAAGTAAGCTTATTACTTCAATGAAAACACCATATGTTGTCAATGAAAAAATTACAGGTTTCCAGCAAAAATTAAGACTGGAAAAATTGTAATACTGTGAGCTTGACAGTTTTTCTAGTGATATCTGTGGTAATCTGAATGTAATTCAATTGATGCATGTAGTTCTTTGTTATTGAATACTGAAACACATTGGCATTTGGAAATCTTCATCAGTCAATGAACCAATATTTTTCAGATAAAAATGTTATAATAACATGCATTATAAAAATAGTTTCCAATTTCCCATTGCCATCAACATCATTGTACTATTATGTTAAGTTTGCTTGCCATCTCAAAGAAGATTAACCATAATTATTTGACAAGGCTATTAATGTAATTTGCAAAAATGTAAAATAGTCCTACTCTTAGTATTAGATGTTTTATTTATTTTGGAAGTTTTTTTAATTAAAATATCAATTTATATTAACATGTATTCGGTTTCTTATTGCTATTTTCAAATAAATTCATTAATAAATACAATTCTTAATCTTCTCCATTTTACTTTTTTTCTATGGTAAATACAACCCACAAAAACAAGAGTCATGAGGATCTTCAGTAATTTTTTTAGTATAAAGGGGTCCTAAGACTAAGGGTAGGAGAACCATTACAATAAAGAGTAGGGCGGTTGGAATGTTTGCAACGCTTTTGTTCTTTCTTTCTTTGATCCCAGCATTTTAAAGGGTAAAGAAGTAAATAGTTAAGTACAAATGACTTGGAAACAGAATAGATAAACTGTTCCAGAATTCTTGCTGCTTCATATTTCTGGCTTCGTGATAATAGGGGGCAATATACCAATGCTTCTAATTCTATTTTATTTCTAAAACAGGAATAATAATAAAACCTATTTCCTAAGGTCTTTCTAGATTGTATGTAACATGAACACCCTGAAGCCTAATGCTTTAAATATAGGGGAAAAAAATTGGTAGAATTTCCTATACATTCACTGATAATGCTAAATTTTATTTGACCTTAGCTGTGGCAAAATTAAATAGACATAATGACCTTTCCTAAATTATCAAAAACAAAATACAAAATTTAAATAAGCTTGACAGAGGAAAGGTTAATTTTTCCTGTTATTTTTGTAGGATGTGTTAAAATGATTGTCTTATAAAGAAGTAAAATATAATAGGAAAATATATATGCATATACATAGCCTGACTAGTTCTTACAGTTTGATATTGTAGAAATATTTATTTTAAGTTATAAAAATAGGGATTAAACTAAAAGAATTAAGAGAATTTGATAAAGGAACACTCTCTTCATTTCTTCCAAATAAAATTAAATAACATATTATTCTTTATGTGGCATTTGTTTCTTTTCTACCCTAAGAAATGATGTTAGAGATGTCACCCTAAATACAATAAGCAATATAATATAAAACATTTATTAAAATGTGCACAGATCTAAAGAGTGTTTTCTAATGATGTCAGTATTGGAATGTGTAAAAGGTCCTTGGTGCCATCAATTTGCAACATCAAATTAGCGATTTTACTCTGAAAATAGGCACATGTTTGTTAGAGAAAGAAAGTGCCAACTAACCAAAACAATATGTGTATTCTATTCTTTTCCCATTTGATGTTTGACAAAATGAAATGGTACCTACCCAAACCACAATATCAGGTTATGTATCCAAGTGGATTTTGTTTATTTGAATCAATATACAGGATTGTGCACGTTTATGGGTTTATATTACCATAGCCACAGATGGTAGCCACTGAATACATGACATTTTTACATAGATGCACATGTTTTCAATGATGCTAAGTTTAATAATTTATGTATTTTTTATATAGCCCATGAGACTGAAAGGCAGCCAAAGAGACCCACATCTAGAAATGTTGCTGATGTAAACTAAATTAAGTTTAGCATAATACTGTACAAATAAAATGAGAAAATAAAACCCATGTATCAAATGCAATTTTAGTACTAGTCAAATACTGCATGCAGGTCACAAAGGTGAAAGACATCATGCACTTACATTAAGTGATTAAAGAGAGAACAGCTTCTGTTTAATGCCCTAGCATACTGTTCCCTCTTGCCCTCTTAAAAGACTGCATAGCACTGAAGAGGACCCTCTTTACCCATTAGGAAAGAAACACAGACTGTGGCAGATGCAGGATAACAAGTCACACACTGAATAATTAGAAAGCAGCTCCTCGGAGATACATAATGTAAGAGGTGATTACTTAAGAAAACAATGAAATTGTCTATAGTTTTAATAATAATAAAGCCCTTTCCTAAAACTTATTAGAAAGCAGTTTTTCTTGAAATTAATATTTAGCTCACTTAATTTACATAAATGAAGACTATCACTTTAGATTTTAAAAGATTTTGCTTTCAAATTAATGCTGATTATTAAAGCTCAGTATCTGTTTAGAAGCTTTCAGCATTTGTAGAAAGTATCCAAAACCCTAGTAATTCTTTTTTACATGATACTATTACAAATAGAAAAAAAATTAATTCTTTGTATGTGTTTATAAATTAAACACTACCTTCATTAGTAAACTCCCTACTGACAAAGTAGGTTTTAAGAAAATGGCCATAACCCCTATTTTTAAATATATTAATTGCATATTATTTAAAATATGTCAATTGCAGTTTGTACAAGCTAGTGCTGTACATTGCTTAATATCTGGAAAAATTGATTTTGTAATAATACTAGTAACTAAATCTAAGTGCATTTTAATATATTTTGTTCTGCACTGATAATTCATAACTTTTAGAATAAGTCTGCAAGAAAAGGAAGCCATTCTGTTAATATTAGGCAAAAATAAATTTTCTTACAGGCAATATTTTAGCCAAAATTATTATTTGTTTAATGTACTATGTAAAATATTATTACATTAACAGATATATATTACATTTAACAGGAATTTTATTAAAAATTTAGTGACATGATTGTAACTGCTATAAATTGAATATAAAATACTAAAATTAAATAGTTAAGAGTTGTGGTTTGAAAATAATAATATAAATTAATAAATTAGATTTTAAAAGAAAATTTTTTTCATCAGAGCTGAAATTTTAATACCAAATAGTTATACGGTTTATAAATCAAGAAAAGTTCATTGATTTTAATAATATAGAATTCTGATATTGAAAAAATAAATTGTTCTCACATGTCTAATTAAACAAACACACCCAAACATGCATTCACACACATTCACCTGCTTTTTTCTTTTTCTGAACTAAGGTTTTATCAATGCTGAGAAGTAGAAGACATATGTAGGTATCATATTTCTTAGAAGAAGAATGTATCAGCTTTGGTTTTCTGAAAAATGCTTCAGGAAAAGAATTAATTTAACAGGTTCACAACGCTGTTCTGAGGCTGGAGGTTTTTCAGCGATGGGATGTAAGACGTATTACCACAAAATATGGCACCTTAACACCTAGAGAAGCTGCGAAAACAGGTTATAAAACCTGGTAAATTCACGTTCTAAAGTCCACTCATTCTTGTCCCCTGAAACAGATCGCAAAACCCTCATTTGAGAGGCACCCTCCCTATACCCAAAGGAAAGAAACATTCTTACCTCTGAAGACAGACAGACCCAGAAAAATCTGAATGAAGGCCTTACCAAGTGCCACCCCACCCCAATTTATTACCATTGGATCATTTTCATTTGTCCAAGCATAGTTCTTCACATTTCTCCACCTCTATGGAGAATACCACCAAAAAGATTGGCACAGAGTAGAGGAGACATAGAGAAGAAGCGTAATTAACAAATGCTTGGAATTGGGGTCCCTTTATCTATATACTTTATTTCTAAGAACATATTTAGCTTATTGAATTAATTTTTCAGAAATTCCTTAAGCTTTCCTTTGAACCTATTCATCTTTAGGTCACAGAGCATTGATGATTTCTCTGATAGAAACCAAATTGAGCTATAGAGAATCAGGAACCCACTACTTAATCTCCCATAGTACCATGTGCTTATGTTCCGAAATTTATCACAGTTCTATTTTATATTCAGGTGAGAGTTAATTTAATATTTACATACCACTTTTGCCGCAGTCTGGCTGGGCACAAAATCACGAGCCATCACACAGCTTGTAGATTCAAACAGCAACTCTTTATTCCCGAACTCACACCAGCCGTCTACAATCACGTTCTGGGGAAATCCACGTTCTCTGCCCAAATCCACACCCACTGGGCTTCTGTCTCCCCAAAAATACTGTCTGAATCCCGTGAGAACTCAAGGGGAACTCAGGCAGCAGGATACGCCTTATTCCCAGCAGGAATAACCTTAAACCTGGAACCACCCTAAACCTGGATAGTCCTAAACCGGGAATGCCCTAAACCCGGATCATCCTAAACCGGGAACACCCCAAACCCTTGAGCAAGGTCACATACATGCAATGTCACTGCAAAATGTCCTATTTCCACAAGTCCTTCCACTAAGCAACATGGGGTACGCCGGCAAGGAAATTGTCATACCTACTTGGCTAATGGCTCCCAGCACACTTTATCTTCAGCATTTACAACATTGTTTGGCTGAGTATGCACTCAATGTGTATTTAATGAATAAATGCATCAATGAAGTAATGAATTAAAGTAGAGGTGATTATAATAAAACATTTTATCACAATCCTACTGAAAACCCTACTAAGTAATAAGTAATAGCCCACAGATCACGTATATACTTATATCTTACAGTATTGGCAGACCAAGCAAATCAAACAGTGGACTTTGAGTAGATTAACATAGTAACTTTTGACTTATTGCCCCTTGTCTCTCTAGAACAGATAAACCAGTTCCCATTTCTAAATATGATACATTCAATGTAATATTTAATTCCACTGAACATTATAATTTTAATCCTACTGAACATTTTTGTATTCATTGTAAATATGTTAATCAATTATTTTAACTGTTTCTAATTTAAAACAAAATATAGTCTGTGATAGATTTGTATTCATTTCAGACTTACCTAGTTATCTAGAATCCTTCCTATTCCTTTCCTATGGGAAATCTCCTAATGATCCTAAAATATTTGTGCACATATGGGTGGTTTTCAATCAATTTTAGAATATCAAATAGTGATGATTTGAGGAATCCTCTAAAAGCAAGTTAAGAAACTAAAGAAAGCATATTTTAATAGCTATGATAATTTTAAAAGAACACTTCATTTTTAAAATAATTGTGTTATGACCACATAGTAGTTAGCCAATATTTCAATAGAAAAAAAGAAATCAAGAATAATCGATAGATTATTTTCCCAAGTGTAGAGACCCATATTGTGTTATCATAAGGAAGATTTGTGATGATATTATTTAATTAGTATTTGCTGAGAGAGGCTATTAGGCATAATGGAATCTGCAGAAAATAAAGGCTGTTTATAGCCTCCCATTAGCTAATGGGACCTTGGACAAACAATTCTGACCCTCAGGTTTTTCATCAGTAAATGAGGATCTTAGATTAATAAATTTAAAATCCAAAGTTACACAGTTCTCCATGATGGTCCTAGACTCTATCATTCCAATAGTGATAAATTTTTCAATGGCAAATTTGTGGAATTATTACAAATAATTTGCAATAATGTAAATTTTAATAATAACCAAGACAAATTTGAGACTTATAACCCAGGGTAGGTATTTTCTTCTTGACTTAAAGAACATGTGTTTTAATGAAACTTGATAGAAATAAAAATGTAGAATTTGCATGTATAATATTTAGAGCATAAGAGATAAAAGCTTAGTTGATTATTTATAGTTGAACAACTCACAGTATATTGCAGTATATTAAGTAACCTGAATTTTAGAGATTTTACTGGTTGACAGTTTGATATGAAAATATATTTAGGAATAAAGAAATTAATCATTGAGAAATGTCAAAACAAAGGTGGACTAAGGGGGGTAAAAAAGTAGGAAATCAATAAATAATAATTCTTTTAGCTCTTAAAAGCTTTTAAGTAATTGATTGGTAAGAAAGAGCATCTAATCAGCAATGATGCATGATGATGAGTTCCATCTATCCCCAACTGTCTTGTATGCTCCCCCAATCTCTTCTGAGGCTTCAAACTCTACAAAAACAAGTCGTGTTCTATTTACAACAGACACAGTTTACCATCAATCTTATCAAGAGATATTGTCTGAGTTCATTCTATCAAAGAAATGTCATTCTCAAACTATTATATATACTAATTTCAACCAATATATTGTGTTGCTATTGCTTATTAAGTTGAAAAATTGGTTATATGCAATGTAGTAGCTTTAATCTGGGTTTAAATAAGACTAACAAGTATGTAAAAGGTCCACTTGTTCTTACATTTGATAGAGATGTCCAAAGGGTTTATACTTGTCTTCCTTCAACTCTCAAAGTCAGAAACTGAATTACTCTCTTTCAATCAACATACCTAGACTATTTGTAATGATGTATTAATATTTTATTTTGCTATTTTAAGCTTTATTTATTTTTTAAATATTTTTTTAGTTGTTGTTGGACCTTTATTTTATTTATTTGTATATGGTGCTGAGAATCGAACCCAGTGTGTCACGCATGCTAGGCAAGCGCACTACCACTGAACCACAACCCTAGCCCTTAAGCTTTATTTAAATAAACACATGTGAGTAAGAGGATTCAGCTAATAGATCCTTGACTTGCTTACATTTTTTCCACCCTTCTCTTCTCACATTTCACATGTCATTGCAGGGCGAGACCTGATGGAGTAGGTGAACATACTAAAGCTTATCATCTTCTCAAAGCTAACACTGCTGCTTATCCAAACTTGAATTTCCAATTTGGGCATTTTGTATAAAGGGTTTGCTGAATTCATAGTTTGGACCAATGCCAAAGGAGCAAATTTGACCTAACCTGAGGCAAATCCAAATTTTACTATCACAGAATGAAATTTCTGGAAGACAAGGAAAAAATGTGAGCATTATTTAGAATTTTTCTTACTAAAATGTTGAATAGCTAATTTGTAGAAATTTGACATTATAATACATTCACTTTTTGGCACTTTTCATGGCTCTTTTGTTCCAATAGTTACTCTATTGTAAAGCTTCAGTATCGAATGGATGCTCAAATATCATACTTGATGATTGCTATGACAATCTTATACCTTTAAGAATGTTTATTTTTATTCTTAATGCAATGATTAACTAAGGCAGGAAATGTAATGATTTATTTTTACATATGCATATGTGAAATTTTTAATTAAGCTGTATTTTACAACTAGAATAATAAAGGTAAGTGTACTTATGCAAATTAAATGCTTGTGATTTTTTTATAACTAATAAGGAGTTAATGAACTTTCTTTAATAAATTAACAAATGAAAGTTTGAAAATTGAAACAATATTCAGGATTCTCAGCATATTTTATAAACAAATGCAAATGAGATTTTGAAAGGTAGATACTCCTGAACTTCATAGAAGTCAGTGAAAGAAATAAACATGTTTCATCTAATTTTGTCAGTGGGAACTACAGTTATTGGTGCTATAAGAAATCTGTATTTCTTCCTATAGTAAATAACTAAGATAAAAACTTACTTCCATATTAGCTTTAGAATTTGAAGACTAGTAGAGATGATATGTTATTGAACCAATCTATAAATTTTAACAGTTAAAATACTAATAATCCAAAAATGAATGTGATTTCTCTAATTTATCCTTTTATTTATATTTGTATATACCTACTGCTTCAAAAATTACTTGAAATAAAAATGTCTTTAATCATTGGATCCAGATATATGGCAACATAGCAATGGAATTGGCATGCAAGTGTTTAACATTTCTAAGCAGAGACTCAATGTTCTAACACAGTGGCACAGGTAATGACTTCTTTAACAAGATGTATAAAGCTTAAGAAGTAAAACCAAGAATCAATAAGTGAGATGCCATCACATTAAAAAAGCTTCTGCACAGCAAAGGAAACCATAAAGAACTTACAGAATAGGCTATCTTTGCCAGCTACTCCTCCAACAAGGGATTAATATCCAGAATATATAAAGAACTCAAAAAGCTTAACAGGAAAAAGACAAATAATCCAATCAATAAATGGGCAAATTAACTAAACAGAAACTTCTCAAAAGAAGAATCACAAATAGCCAACAAGTATATGAAGAAAAAAAATGTTCACTGTCCCTGGAAATCAGGGAAATGCAAATCAAAATTACACTGAGATTCCATCTCACTTCAGTTAGAATGGTGTTTAAGAATAAAAATAATAATAAATTCTGGAGAGCATGTAGGGGAAAAGGTACACTTATATGTTGTTGGTAGGACTGCAAATTAGTACAACCACATTGGAAAGAAGTATGGATATTTCTTGAAAGACTAGGAATGGAACTACCATATGACCCAGCTATTCCACTCCTCATTATGTATCCAAAAGAACTAAAATCAGCCTACTACAGTGATACAGACACATCAATGTTTACAGCAGTCAAACTCACAATAGCTTTGTTTTGGAATCAGCCCAGATGCCTGTCAACAATTGAATTGGATTAAGAAAATGTGGTGTATATACACCATGTAGTTTTACTCAGCCATAAAGAAGAATGAAATTATGGCACTTGCCAGTAATGGATAGAACTGGAGAACATTATGATAAGTGAATAAGCCAGAATCAGAAAATCAAGAGTCTTTTTTATTTTTCATATGTGGAAGCAAGAGCAAAGTAAGGGATAAGGGAGGTGGGGCTAGATCTCCTGAAGATAGAGGGAAGATCTGTGGAGTAGAAAGATATTGAGGGTGAGGGAGGAGGGACAGGAAAGGGGAGGAAATGCAGAACGAATTTGAGAAAATTATGCTATGTGTATGTATAGATATACCACAAAGAATTCTACCTTTATGTGTATCTATAAAGCAAAAATTAAAAAAATATAAATGAAAGGAAGACCAGTAGAGTATGGAAAGGGAAACAGATTGGAGGAAGGGAGGGAAATAAGAGTCAATGAGAACTTAAATGGAACAAATTAAATTCCGTGATGTATGATTATGTCAACACAAACACCAACTATTATGCATAATTATTATTTCCTAATAAAACGTTATTTAAAAATGACATTTCTCAATTTTGACCTGGATTTTAACATTCATTTAATACACACTTTATTTAATGTCTTTCCTGAAATAAAATGATTAACAGGGTCTTTACATCAGATATCATAAGAAACACTTGTACTCTAAAAGAATACAACTTTTATTCTTTCTACAACTGGTTTCAGCAATCAACTATTTCTCTACAATCAACTGTTAGATGTATTATGTATTTTGTCACTAAAATGTATAGTATTTTGACATCTATTAAAGTAGACTTTTCAACATGAAAACTTTTATTATATCTTGTCAGCAAATCTTGTATAAATAGATGACAAGAAAGTTATAAAACCTATTCTATTTTCTGGAGTTTGGCTAATGGAGATGAAAACTTCCCATTATTTTTCTGTTTATGAGCAATAATTCTGTCACATATCACATTAACCACTTTCTAAACATGTAACTAAAGGATGTGAAAAAATTAAGACTGTGATCTCAAAATTAATACAGCCGTCATCATATTTGTTCTATTGTCTGTGAAAAGTACATAACAATCACAGAATTTTTATTCCATAAATATTTCTTTAAAATAGATTCTATATGGCTACTTTTATATGAGGTCAAGAAATTTGTAGTCAAGAAACTAAAGCAAAGACAGAGTTTATTGAAGATGATGACAATCTATTATTGACACAATCATTGATCATAAAAAAAATTCAGAGCAACACAAATAGTGTAGATCCAGGTATTTAGGAAATAGTGTACTTGAATCAAACATTGGTACTAAAGCCAAACATTAATAACTATACATTATATCCAGTTTTTCCCTCCTCCAGTCCAGCCCAATGTCAAGAGGCACCCACATTCTGTTGAGGAAATGAATCTAGACAACTTTCTGGCCATCTTCTTCCAAGTGGTAAATATCTATGCATTCAAGGATTTCACCTTCATCTGTAGGCCCTTGAGACATTAATACCTACATAGATGAAATAAGAGAAAAATTAAAAAATCTCATCCTGTGCTTACATCCACCTTTCTAATTCATTGGCCTTCTCACTGAATAATCAGTGTTTTGTCCCTGGAACTCTGAAATTTATTTTAGAGATAATTCATAGGAAAGAACAACATTCTACATATGATGTTCAACAATAAAATTTGCAACAGGCAATAGTGTTGTGATGCACAATTTTTCTGGAAGAGAATTCTGTTTTTTCTTTCATCCTTTAACATGTTCAGAATCAAGCTCAATTTGATGAAGAGTTTTTATATAAAGCATGTATTTGGAAACAGGAAGACAATGATTTTCAGCCAATGAAGAGAGAAGGAGAAGAAGGAGTAGAAACAGAGGCACGAGGCAGTCAAATGCACACCACTTGGTCCTGATGAGGGAAAAGTCCATTAGGTAATTGTCCATAGATGGAAGCCCCAACCTCACCCTGTACCAACCTGAGCTCATCACATCCACTTTTTGGTTGCCTGAGGGAGGCCCTGAGATATCATTTTTTATAGAACTTTAGTACTGATGGAACTCAGCTAAAGAGACAGGGCTAGGAGCATGACAAGAAGCTGGTAACTTGGCACCCCAGGACCCTGTCATATCATTTCTGCTGTGAAACTATTCAAGCACCAGATAATCATTGCAGGAAAGAAGCAAAAGGAAGGACAAACTGTCCTAAAATTTGATAATCTTTTATTCCAAAGAGACTAAACACTACTTAAAGAGAAAACTTAAATTAACCTACCTAAGATAAGTCAAGGAAAAGGAAAAAGAAAATAAACAGGCAAAAGAGAATAGGAAATAGGAATGATGGGGAAAAGAGAAAAAATAAAAGGAAACCTTTTTTTTTTTTTTTTTTTTTTTTGGTATTTGGTGGTGCTGGGAATTGAACCAAGTGCCCTGCACATGCTAGCTGAGTACCCTGCCACTGAACCACATCTCCATCCGAGAAAACATTTTTTTTAATTGACAAATCAAAATTATAGACATTTATGGTATATAATAAGATGTTTCAACATATGTATACATTGTAGCATGATTGAATCAAACTAATTGATACAGCTATCACCTGACTCCTTGCATTTTTTGATAGGAACATTTAAAATATACTCTTAATAATTTTGAAATATATAATAAAGATACCCCTAATTTATAATGGGGCTACATCCCAGTTATCCAATAATAAGTTGAAAATATTATAAATAAAAAATCCATTTAATATACCTAAACTACCAAACATCATAGATTAGTCATACAGTGCCTTTTGGTCATTTAACCTGGTGATGATGGTTGATGGAGCTCTGTTCACTACTGCTGTCCAACGCCTCAGGAACATAAGGGACAGTGTACTACTAGTCTAAGAAAAAACCATAATTGATAATTTAAAGTATGGTTCTATTGAATGCATACAGCTTTTTTTTTCACCATTGTAAAGTTGAAAATTTGTAAGATGAAGCATCATTAAGTCAGGAACTGTCTGTACATATATAATTAACTATGATTACCATATTGTAACTAAATGAAGAGACAACCCACAGACCAGGAGAAAGTATATGCAAACCATTCACTGATAAGGGACTAAAATCCCTTATATAACTCTGTTAAAAAATCTGATTAAAAAAAAATAGGTCAGTGACCTGAACAGACATTTCTTAAAAGAAGACAGATGAGGAACAAATGATATGAACAAAATGCTCACCATTTCTAAACATCAAGAAAATGCAAAATAAAAGCATGTTGAAATAATATCTCACACCTGTTAGAATGGCTATTGTCAAAAAGGAAGTTTCTGGGCTGGGGCTGGGGCTCAGTGGTAGAGCGCTTGCCTAGCATGTGTGAGGCACTGAATTTGATACTCAGCACTGCATATAAATAAATAAAATAAAGGCCCATCAACAACTAAAAAATATTTTTAAAAAAGGTAGCTTCTTTGGTTTAATATTTGGCTGCTGCTGTTACATCTTATTAGAATATTTCAAAATGTCTGTGAATTATTTCAAAATCTAGAGAGTGCCAAGGAAAGTTGTAGTGTTGTGTTAAAGTTCTGACTGAATTTAAAAAGAATAAAATCAGGAGGGACATTAGGGAAAGGGGTGTAAGAAGGCCATTTCCCAAGGCTAGAAGGAAAAAAGAATGTCTGATGGAGAAACCCTGGTTCCAATTGTCTCTTTACCTCTAAAATTCTCTATTCAGGACACTTAACTCCCTCCTTAGCCTCAGAGTAAACAAGAATCTTCTCCTTGAGATTGATAATAAGCAACAATGTGGAAGGAAGCACACCACACCCATCCTTGCAGGAGTCCGTCTCTCACTCTCCCTCTTGGGAAAGAACTGAGAATACCCTCTCCACTAAAATGCGATTACCTAGTATCTTTAGGTTGTATTGACTGGCTTTGGTCTGGAGGCCAATACACTAGGTAAAAAATATTTCCAGGAAAAAATATTGTGTAAGTCTAACTAAATCAATAAATGACATTGAAAGGCTATTATTAGGTGGCGCACAGCCTGTTTTTTACCATATTAGATCAATAGCTACAATTTAAAAAATCTATTCATTCAAGTACTTCGGAGTTATGTGTCATAAATTTCAAATGCCTTTGGCAAGTTGGAAAACTCACCACTTTCAGACAATAAAAGTGTAAAAGGTCAATTAAGTAATAATCTATTCTGCTGTGGCAAGATTCTCTTCCCTGACAATGCCAAACTCTGAATTCATTTTTTTCAGAGTTCAAACATTTTCAAAAGTGTCCCTTATTATAAGTACATTACAAAACATAAGTATTTATTCTTAAATTTGTCTTCTCTTTTTAAGTTAGACTACAGAGGACATGTAATTTTTATCTATTTCTCATGATTGATCCTTCCCCTCATTGAGTGGGCCATTACTTGTATTGGATGCTTATTACTCTGCAATAATCTCCAAGAAGGAGTTCTGCTTCCAATTTTTCACACATTTGAAACACAGTATGGGTAGGATAGGCTTCTTAAAATGAGGAGAACTGATACCACTAATCACTACTATATTTGATGTTTTATTTTAATTTTTCCCCAATGTCTTTCTTCTCTTCAATCTATAAAGCCCTAGATTTTTGGCAAGGCATCTGAACACTACCATGCTATTATTCATATCACTTTTTCAGTCTTCTTTCCTATGCTTCAATTTTAGAGATCATTTTTCCAGAAAAAAAATTGGTGATTTTCATATTTTGCATAATATACTACCCTCATCCCCATCAAGACTGCATGTGGCACATGCTTTTCTCATGTAGCAGCCTCACTTTGCAACCTTTCCCACTCACCTGCACACTTTCCAGGGTTTGGATCCTGATTATCCTGCAAGGCTGTACTCAAGGGCCATCTTAACTATATTCTATCCATAACTTAACCATACACTCTCTTCTGCACCATCTCAGCTTATGTCTTTATTCTCTCAATACCATTCAAACTCTATGTTTAATCTTTCCTGAAATACCCCTTTAGTCTCCAAAACAAATAGCAATGCTTCAATTCTAGTTAAACCTGACACTTCTTGCAAACAGCCTATGAAAACAAACAGCTGAATATATAACATATATTATATAAACAAATCCATATTTCCAAATAAATGAGGATGGATAGTACAGTGAAGGGAAGATGACTTGTTGACCACCACACCCACACTCTTCTAGCTATCTATTGCCAACCTCGGCTCACTCCTCATTACACCTTCTCCATATTCACATCAGCTACTGCCATTAATTACACATCACTGAAAAAAGACTAGCAATAGATGACCTTTCACATGCTAAATCTCCTACCCATTTTCTGCTTCTCAGAGCCCATAGTTCTGTCCTCCTTCATTTTACCATAATGAAGTATCCTCACTTGTATTAAGAGTAATTTTTTTTTTTTTTTAATTTTAGGTAGTAGACCTCACCTTCTTTTGCTTATGCAAGGGTATCATCTAGAATTTCTTACTCAATTCTCCAGAATATATCCTTCTTTCTCTAGTATATGTTTTCCATCAGTACAAAAAGAGTATAACTGGTTTATGGGAAAAAGAAAACCCTTCTCAGTTTCTGTAGGTGACAATCACTGACATCATATTCTTTCCATATAGCCTCTAAAAGAAGAACAAGGAGTACACAGGATACCTCTCTTACCTCACACCTAGAACTTCACTAGGAGCCAGAAAGTATCACAATCTGTAAAGTTCATGTAATTGAAGAAATAGATACCCCAAAATGAGTATGGCTAGATCTAGAATCCACACAGGGCTAAGAGTGACAGGAGGCTGAGTGAAAAGGAGAAGGCTGCAATCCTGTTGACTGACAAGGTTAAATAGTTCAAGAGGCATTAAAAGGGACACTACAATGCTAAACACCATAATATACATGAAAATCTATGCTCCAGTAGAACGACTAACTTTAAAAATAGAAACTACTGTGATACAAAAAAAGGTTACTACTAAAAGGAGAGGACTTGAACACATATTCTTGATGCCAGAGACATCAAGTGGACCCCAAAAAATATTGTTAAAGGAGACTTAGTAATAATCTTATGGAAGTACACAGGATAGCAAAAAGTGCCTTAGCCTCAAATGCACAAAACAGTCGTGAAAATTGAATATATATTTGGTCCCTTAAACCCACAAATTTTTCGTAAAATAGAAATATTACAAACAACACTTTCTTCTTTTTTTTCCCCATGCCCTCTTTTTTTCAGAATTTTTTATTGGCAACTTTTTTCTTAATATGACAGTGGAATGCAACACTTTCTTCAGGGATATAATAGATTTATAAACTGATACAACTGAAAACTAACCACAAACAATAAAAATAAGAACAATGTCTCTTTCTCCTGGATTAAGGAAAAAATCCTCTCTATTACTATATAGAAAAAGAGGAATTGAGATTTTTAATGAAATTGTTGAGTTTCTGAAAAATAATGATAATTAAAACTACATATAGGACCCAGAGGCTATATTTAAAGAAATATTCATAATTTAACTTTATGTATTTATATTGTCTCCTTTAATAACATTTGTACTTCCTTCCTTTTAGAATTGTCTACCCCTCTTTCCAGAATTGTAAATTTAAAAATAGTAAAATAGAGATGTTTTTTAAAATATATGAATTATCACAGACTTTTGATGTAGATGTTCTTTTAGCAAAGTCAAGAATAAAATTTTGGAAGCAAAACGTTGTTTGACATAAGAAAGATAATGTTATTAAAGGATCAAGCAAAAAGAATGTGATTTGTTAATGCTCTTATAATATAACAATTCATTATTATTTGATGAATTTAAATTAAATTAAAAATCTTAAACTATTTTATAAATATTATTTGCAAATGATAATTCTAAAGAAAGTGCATCTGTGCTTCAAGGGTCAGAATGTTTGTTGAAACTAAATAAATCTATAAGAAGTTATTCCATGTTACTTTGTAACTTATAAGTGCTGTAGTATTTCCAAACTTTAAATTGGGTGCTCTACATAATTGCATTTATTCTTCTGACTAGTAAAATTTGGTCTATTTCAGCAGTAACTTGTAAAAGTAATGGTACAGATTAGAAGTGCCCTACTGGCCCACAAATGCACAAAGCAAATCTAATTAAATGGTAAACATTTGATTTTTAAGGCACATTAAGATTTTTATAATAACTCTAATAATAACAATAGTTATTATTATAGGGTTCCACTAAAGATTTAGCAACCTAGCCTTATTTGAACCTGTGACATTGACTTAGTTACTAAGTTATTTAAGTTTACATGAAACCTGTTCTTCTGATCAGCAGAGGTTGCATAGTTTGGATCTTGAATGCTTCACAAAGCCCCATGTGTTAAATCGTGGCCCTCAGCCTGTGGCACTATGGTGGAAGATATTTAGATCACTGGGGACCTGACATTCAAGTGACTGTTGGACCCTTGTCTCTTCCTTCCCCTTCTCTCTTCTCACTTGAGGTTTCCTATGAGGTTGGCGGTTTTCCTCTATCAAGTACTCCTGCCATGCTGTGCTTCTTCGTCACAGGCACAAAAGCAGAGGGGGCAATGGCTCATGAACTAGTCTTCAGATCTAAATCTATGAGTCAAAAACAAGCCTTCTCTCTTTGTAAGTTGACTATCTCAGGTAACTTGTTTAACGAAGTGACTTTAAGTGACAGAAAACTAACACAGAAGCCATTTCCCACTAAATCCATCTTGACTTTGTTGTTATAAGAAATCATGGTAGGTTTTTTTTTTTTTTTTTTTTTGCAATACCACAAAATTAATTATATCTGAGAATCATAGAACCTAACACACTTGTTATATTCCTATTTCTGAGTGAACTAGAGGAAAAGAAGACAGGAAAAATATGCATAGAATGAAAATAACCATAGCTACTTTATCTTATATTTTATTTTTAATGGAAAAAAATAGTATCATCTCACAAAGAAATAGTAGACATGCAAATGCAGTAGGAAAGGAAATCATGAATTTTCTCCTGTTTGTGGAAACTTAGGATTTAAGTGTGTCCAAAACAAACCTCACTGTATAAAGAAAGAAATTCTATCTAATGCATTTATGTGGAAGGCATTTTGATAATATCTATATAAATCTGTGGGTTATCTTGGAAAATCTTCCTTGGTTATCAGGGATCCTGATTTCTTTGTGGCTAAGCAGCTGCTGATGACCTTGAAGTAAAGGTCTTGAATGCCTTCCTGCTGTCTTTATGGACCTGTTCCTTGCCAGTCACTACACAAAGGAATAGTTTAATTCCACTTGGAATATAGGTATGTTTGGCTTTCGGGAAATAAGAGTACTGTTGATTAGTTACAAACCAGAACAAATAAGCCACAAGAGGGCATATTTTTCTTCATTTCATCACCCTTATACAAATAAGGCTTGCCTCAATTAGGTGTCATATGAATCCACTCTCTACCCCCCTTTTCCTAGAAGAATACACTCTGTGTAAAATACGCTTTATGGACAGAATTATGGTATGAGATATTAAGAAAAGCAAACTTAAAGATGATTTCTATATACATTCTGTATAGGAAAGATGTTTATTGTTCCCTCAAATTCTTCCTTGGAGATTGTTTATCGATGTAAGTATGTTGTTACAAATAAAAATAAAGAGTCATTTACCTGACTTTAAATTCTCTCCTTTTGCTATAGCTATGTGGACTCTTATGTTGGGCATGGAAATTCTTTCCAGCTTCTAGTGAATGTTCAGTCAAGAAGGTTTTTCTTTTCTGAGGTCTCAGGATTTGGGCCAAAGGGGCTGGGCTGTGTTTTTATTTTTATTTTGAAGTACATTCCTGCTGAATTTAATTATTCACCACACCCCAACCCAGCTAAGTAAATATAACCCTAAGATTCTGGCTTGGAAAGGTTTTGAAAAATAGCTGATTTTTTTTTAAGACTATAACAGGGTGAAGTATTCTAAAGAGAGAGGGCATCAAGGCAGGAGACAGAGGAGCTGGGGGATCATTCTATCTACTGAAGTCCTGGTTTCCTTACTAGAAGTCTCTTCACTGGAAGGGCTCTGTGAAACTCCTGTGAATGTTTATGATTATTTATGATATGTTACTAGAGTTTAAAACTTGAAGACATGAAGTAAAGTTTGGACAGTTTTTCATTTCAATTAACTAACCATAAATTATCTTCTATCTTTATCTGATGATGAGAAGCAGGAAAGCATTTACTTCTGAGAGTTGCATGTGTGTGTAATTAATACTGAAGGAAAAGATAAAAGTCAGGTGTGCTCTTTTCCACCACTAACACATCTAAAGATCTTACAATGTAAATATCTATGATCCAGTTCTGAGCAGATTACCATGATCAAATGAAGCAGATGGAAAAAAATACCTGAAGTTTATAAGGGGAAAATACCTGATAGAAGATTAGGAGATGGGGGAGCTGCTTGAACTCATGTTATCACTTGTTCCACTTAGACACAAAAGAGCATATGTCCCAGTTTTCCATCTTATCTGTCAGTACTGATATGTTAATGTGTGAGAAAACATTCACAAAGTCATATTTATTATAAAACAGGTTTATAATACATACCAGTTGTGACTAGTTTTATAGAAGTAAACACTAAAAGTCTTGTTTTTTCAAACTTCATTTGCTTTATTTGTTTCTGTGCATAAACTACTCAGTCCCTTTTATCAAATTCACCAAATTTCTATTTGGTTTGTTGAATGTAAACCAGAAAGAAATAGAACTGTGGGTTTGTTTGAAAGAGAACCACAGTCTAGTAGCTTCTGCTCTCAGAAAATCCTGAGACCCTGCTAGGTTTAAATTCTGAACCCAGTAATTATCTTCTTCTGTATTTTGGGTACAGGTAGGTATATGTGGAGTCGGAGAAGTCTAGAGTGTGCCTATTGTACCCTTACTCATCCCTGCCAACCTCCCCATGACTCCAAACATAGACTGATGTTTCCTGAAATTCTACAATTAGAACTGTATTCTTTGCATTCTTTTGGTATCAAGATGTAATTGTTTGAGCCAGGAATGGTGGCAAATGCCTATAATTCCAGCAACTCAGAAGGCTGAGGCGGGAGGAGCAAGGCCAGCCTCAGCAAATTAGCAATGCCCTAAGTAACTTAATGAGACCCCACCTCAAAATAAATAATATTATAAAATAAAAAGCACTCAGGATTTAAGTTAGGTATAAAACACCACTGGGCTCAATCCCACTACCAGAAAAAAAAAAAAAAAGGAAATCTTTGAGAAATAGTGTATTTCACATTATCTAACATATACCTATTATTATATCATGAGAATGACTTAGATTCCTTCTGGGCTCCATGTGGAGATGGGAGAAAGGTACTAAGTCACAGAGAAATAGCCAGGATTTTTCTTATATATATAATTACACACACACACACACACACACACACACGTTTATATATGTGTTTATATGAGTGTGTGTGTGTGTGTGTGTGTGTGTGTGTGTGTATACTTGTTGAATCTGAAGAGTCACCCTTGGAAACAAATTACACAGTACACCCTACATTTTAGAAAAGCAATGTAAAACAGAGTTTGTTTCTACTGGATTTTATTGTAAAGATTCAGAGAGCTATTAGCCCTGTAAGTCAGACTACCAAATTGCTTTTGGTGACAGTATATCCCAAACTCTTAAAAAAGATTGCTAAAACCTTCCTTATGAGATACAGTGCAGATATTAGAAATTCAGAAAACAATTCAATGACAATATCATCATAATAGCCACTGTTTTTACTAACTAACTAACCTATAAATACGTGTTCAACATCTAGCATATTCAAGATATTCAAGGAAATGCACTGAGAATCACAAAGCCAGGACACAGCTGAGACCATTCATCCTAACTTTGGGCTCTGTAGTTAATTCTGCCTGCTTCGTGCTCAGAGTAATTAAAAAGAAGGAAAGCACAGAACCCATGTTCCAGATGTTGTCTTATGGTACATTCAGGAGGCCCTAGTAAACTCAGTCTAAATTTGAAATGAGGGCACTTCAAACAAAATCAGTTCAATACAAATTCATGGGCATTGTATTAGGGTCTGGGGAAATACACATGAACAGCCAACACTTTTGCATGGGATGCAGACACATGCATAACTAATTATGATATAACATGAAAAAGGCTTATAATAGTACTAAAGTAAAAGTGCTTTAGGAAAACAGGAGGGAATGATTAATACTGTAGGGGCTCTCTGGAAAGAGTTGAAATGGTAGCAAGGGGGAAATGTCCTTTGATTTGAGTATATTAAACTGTGATTTAGACAAGAGGAGAAAAGGGAAAATCCAAAGTTAACAACAATTCTAATTAAACAAAGTATTCTAGCCAATACACTGAAAAAATGTTAAAAAATTAATAAATAATTTTAAAAATGAAAAACTACTTACATGTGCAAAGCAATGCTGTGGAAGACACAGGTGTTGTGTCCTCATAATGCACTTGTAATTTGGATTGAGGGTCAATGACATAAATAAAACAATAAAAATAGAGAAAAATTCAAAAAATATTTCAAGGGTATGATTAATTAAAAACAAGTAGTATAAAATTGAGTATGAAATTTTCAACACAAAGTTGACATAGGTTGAAATAGTCTGTAAGGACTTCAGTTTTCCTGTAGGCAGAGGAAAATTATGGGGTTGGTTGATTGACAGTCAAAACCAATGTTATAGAGATGGGGGCAGCAAGAGACACAGGAAAGAAGCCTGGTTAGGAAACTTAGGCTGGCTCTGCCACCAGCCATCTGTAACTTAAAATGATTCATTGGCGTCTGTGGCCCTCAGCTCTCTGTTGCAGATGGGAGGTTGAATTGAGACTCCTCCACCCCTCCCAGTTCTTCCGTTGTTGCCTTTGCCTGCTCACCACCCTCAAACCAACATACCCTTGTCATTTACTAAGGCTGCTCTGGGACCTTACACCTCATGCTTCTAAATCAAGCTGACACATGCAGGACCCCGTAGCTGCTTCTTCTCTGTGGATCTACAATCAGCTTTATGTCATGACTCAGGACAAGGTGTGTGACTATAGAACTGGCATTCCAATCACAGAAATATTTATCATGCAACTAATAAGGGAAAACTTTCAGGACTAAATTGCACAGATGCCTTTCCATATTCCTGAGAAGGTCCAGATCAGTTTTTTTCTGTCACGTTTTGCAAAATCTGTAACAGTAAGCTACTTCTGCACTATTATCCTATGAAAGGATCTCACCTCCAAATTGTGTAAGTTCCAGGTTTCACAAAAAGTAAACCTGTTCTCTGTCCCCAAAATACTTGCAAGTTTTGTACTGTATGATCAAGGTGTGAAAAAAATTTACAAAGGAAACTCCAGAAAACAAGATCTTCAGAAACAAGAATACACAGCACACCCTGTAGGCCTCGTGTGAAGAAGGGGTAAGTGGGGAGAAAAGCCTACACATCGCTCTTTTTTTCTCCGCTTCTTCCTTCAGAGATGCCAGCCCATTAAGGGAAGGTTGATTTCTGTCTCTCAACCCATGCCTGCATTTTTAAAACCATTAACTATAGGCTTGGGTTTTACATAGTGGAACCCAGATACTCCAAATAAGACTTAGAATTTTCAGGGTGATGTTTGTGGCAGAACGTTCTCACTGTTTCTTCTGTACGAAGTTTAAAGAAATTTCATGTTATAGAAAAGGGAATATACAGGTCATTAAATCAGCCCAGGCGCAGGCTGAGACGTCAGAGGTTACTTTACTGACAGAGTGCCGAATCCCAAAACATCCCCCAGTGCGTCCGCAATCCACGCAACTAAAAGCCTGAGCGCAGACAGGGATGGACTTGTGCATTCTCTGGAGCACTTGCGCGCGCTAAGGGAAGGGGGGCCAAGGGGTGGGGGTGGAGATCGGAAGGGGAGAGGTAATCCCCAGCGTTTTAAGCATCCCTTTTTTTAGAAAGACTGAGTCTCTCCCAGGACAGCTGCTGCGGTCACACCACAAACTTAAAAGCCGCCCTCCTGCTTGGAGCGTGCCTTTCCTTGCCACCCTCGGGTAGCCAAAACTCCAGCTGGTGCCTCACTCTGCCTGTCCCGGCCAGGCGCTCAGGGGCAGCAGCGCCCCCTGCCTCCCCGCCAGGCCTCTGCGGCCGCTGCCTCAGCGCTCTGCCTGGGCCGCCGGCGGCTCCGCGGCTCAGCCTGGGCTGAGGCTCAGAGGAACTCCAGTTAGTGCCTCAGGTCGCAGCGTGGCTCGTCCTCATTCTGCCACCTTTTTCCCCTCTCCTGAAACAGCATCAGGAAAAGAGAGAAGGTGAGGAGAGTTCACAGCAGGTATGTCTGGTTTCGGGTCACCTGCTACTCTGGTGGGAGGGTGCGCTGTAGACCGCGATGATAAACAGGGAAGGATTTGGGGGTGACTGTGGTTTCAAAGTGAAGGTGCGAAGCGGCTGGGAGATAAAGAACCGTCCTGAAATAGAGAAAGCGCTGGGTAGCGGACAGGGAATGTGCGCGCAGGGTAACTGACTAGGTGAGCAGCCAGCGGACCGACTGCCGGTAAGCACGGAGCCGCCGCCAGCGCTGCCACATCGCCGCAGCCACTGTCGGAGAGGACTCTTTCAGAGCCTTCGCCTAACAGCACTGCACAAAGTTTTCGGCTCGGAGCGCGCCCCGAACTTTGCTCTCACCCTAGGTGCTTAGTCTTTCCCGATCCCCTTCCCAGCCAAAGCAGTGGAGGACCCTTATGAAAGTGTCCTGTTTCGGCAAATGCAGGTTCATCTGAAGACAAGTTGGCGGGGACTGTCGGGGAAGACTTGACCAAAGGTCATCTGAGCTGTAGCTCGCTTCTTTTCCCTTTGTACTGGGAGAAGGGTAGAGGAGTGCATGGTGGTTGTTTTTGTTGTGGCACTTTGGGGGAGGGACGGGCAACGCCTTTTTCCTTGCAAGTGAATCGAGACGCCGGGTCTATTGGAAGTGTGCGTCCTAGTAGCTCCAGAGGGAAAGTTGGAATCAGATACTAGCCACAAAGCTGGCTGGCTGTGAAATGCGGTTATGACAAAATGCTCTTTTGCTGGGGTGAGGGATTCCTTTGTAGCCCTTGGTGTGGCTTGTTCTGCAAAGGCCGAGATTTGACTCCCGCTGGGCGTTTAACCCGGAGTACCCCCACCCCCACTCCCGCTTTGGCTTCCTCACAACGCACCCGGAGCTGAAGCCTTAACTGACTGCACTGGCATCGCACCGTCAGTTTTCAGCACTCGTTCTACTTCTGTCCTGACTTGTGTTCAACCTCGTGGACTAAGTTACTTTGCTCGCGTCACTAGGAGGGGACTTGACAGGAGGAGGAGACACCGCGCTTTAACTGGGCGGTCTGGAATCCCAGGATTGGATGCCAGACACACGCTTGGCAGCTGGGGCCGCTGACCTCAGGGATTCCGCGTTGTGTGCATGGGAGTTAAATGGACCAACTTTTCGTCACTTGACTTCGAGTGAAGCCCTAATAAAAAGCGGTATCCTAAGTGAACACTTCTCTTTTCCCCCAAATTCACTCCCCACCCATTTTGCCAGTGCTATTGGGTTCAGCAAAAGAAAGGGCGGGAGACAGAAAGTCTCAGGTTTTGGCGGAAATGGGGTCTCCTGGATGTGTGCGCAAGTGTTTGGGGGACGGAGGAAGGAGGAGGAGGATTCCCTAACCTGGAAGAAAGGGAGTAGGCAGAGGTAGGGGAGACAGTTTGCGACCCCTCCCGAGTCTCGTGCTGCTGCTATTGTGTAACTATGGCAACCGCCAGGGCAAGGGCGGTCAGAGCCTTCCGGATTCTGCACGTGGAAAGAAAAATGTGTTGGGTGGGGGACAGAGAGAGGCACATGTCATCACTCTAGCGATGCCTTCCCTTTTCCTGCTTCTTCTCTGAGGGCAGATTGCAAAGAGGATGAGCAGGAAGAATCAGGGTTGGAAGTGGTGAGTCGCAACCAGCAGTTGCTTTAACTCCTTCCAGTCTTGGAGTCGCTAGACAGGCCCCAGCAGCTGAAATTGGCTAGGGGAGCCATTGCTGACAAACTACAAAGTGATGGCCCATGTCGGGGAGATGGGAAGAGACCTTGGCCTTTGGAAGGGAAAGGCCAGGAAATACAGGAAGATGATGTGTGATGAGATAAGAATAGGATCAGGAGGTAGCTGAGAGACAATTACATGGTACTGATTTGGATTGCCAACATTTCAAATGGAATTTGCCCACTGATGAAATGGAAAATTGTTGGAGAAAGGAAGGGACATTTATCAAACACCTATTGTGCCCCATGTGCTTTGTACATTATCATGATTAATACTCAACAATATTATGAAAATGCTATTATTCTTGTCTTCCTCATGAAAAAAAAAAGAAGAGAAACCAAGAGCAATAGGTACTGACCTATTTTGGCTTTTATGTTCTTAACAAAGAATTATAATTCTTAAAAATTATATTCATAGGAAAATGGACTAAGTAGCTATCATCCTCATTTTAGAGATGAGAATAATGAAATGCAAAGTTGTTGATGTTGGAACCCAAAAATAAATTGCAAAGGATGGAGCTGATAGAGGAATTCTTTTGCTTGGATGTGTGTCTCCATTCAGGGACATCAGGAAATTTTCCATGGCCCCACTTAAAGCCAGGGCCTTTCTAAGGTCAGTTCTGATGCTATATCTGTGTTGTAATCATTTATATGTGAAAAACACAGAAGAATGTGGTTGGATTTAGGCACAGAGCACATCAAGTGTGTAGAACTAGAATGTCTCTATTTAATCTATATTTATATCCAGGTCTTACTGTATTTTGTAGGAATTATTGATGGTTTTAACAATGTTTGTAAAGGACAAAAGAAAAAAACAAGAACTATAACGTATCCATTTGCAATCCCGTGACTGAGAAAGTTGTCTGAGCTACAGTTCTCAATCTACTCATTGTTCTCATGACCTGCGTATTATAAAAGTTACTTCATATTTTGGCACCACTGGTTCACCTTTGTAAGAGCCTGCTATCCATTAAGAAGAATAGTAAAGATTAGACTCCAGTTACCTTCCTGCTGACTTGCTGAGGGGGAAAGTTAAGGAAAAATGTCTGGCAATGCAAATGTTTTAAAATCATCAGAAAGATATAATCAACGTAAGCAGAAATTGAGGGTAAAAGGTTGAGAAATAAGTGCTGTGGCTTTTCTATTGTCTTTCACACAGAATTGCTTTCATAGGTAATTCTTACCTAATTAATTTGCTTTGTGTTTTGCATAAAGCAAAGATGTGCACACACATACACACACACACACACACACAAAAAAAAAAAACAACACTGAATTTTTGGTCTCTTCTTTATGTGTGGGGAGGGCTGTAAGTATGGGAATGTGAATTATTTTTGATGCCAGCAAATTCAGGAAAATAAACAATTACAAAGGCAAAGGAAGCACATCTACTTTTTGGCAGGCTAATAGATTGAACTAAAGGTTTGAACTTGAGTTGCTGAGCTAAATTACTCTCAAATCTTTTCGTGCCCCAAACTAGGAAGAATATTATTAGAAGCTGAAGTTAAGGTAGGAAGCTTTATGCTACACAATTCTTCTTTATTCTAGGCACTCTTTCGTTTACCTGGGCATATCAAAAAGGATTTTCACAGACCAGGAGGTGCCTCAGAAGATAACATCTGGAATAAACAGGCATCTCTATGGTCTGATTTACTGCATGAATAGAGTTATGGTGCTAAGTTTTATTTTTGTTATTTTATATATACAGATATAAAATATAGAAAATATTATATATATATATATATATATATATGGAATATCAACTATTCAATCTGAAGAAGAAAGTATTCCAGGTGCTACTTTAATGACTAATAGTATGTCTTCAGACTGTTTGCTAAAGCTTCATTGTTTTGGATAAAATAAATGTTGAATCTAAATTTCACTCTTCTGTCTGAGAGGTTTCATGTTTTGATAATGTATGCTCCTTGGGAATATCCTTGTGAATTAATAAATAATCTCATTAATAATCAAGTTTAACATAGCACTATTTTGAAAAGTTCTTCTTATTTTTTTTTCCATAAACACTTCTAACACCAGATAAGATAATAGGTATTTCTAAACTCTATCACATAATCCTTGAGAGAGAAAAAAGAAATATTCACATTTATAGAATAAGTAGCAATAGCAATAATAGCAATGGACTATGGGCAATATTATACATCCCCACCTCAAAATATGGTTTAAAAATTTTTCCTTCCCCCTGGAAACCTGAGCTAAAAATCCCTTGTTATTGTTTATCTGTCATTTCTTTTAAGCTAGTAGTCAAAGCTTTCAATCATTTTTACTTGCTAACAGTTTTGGTGTTTATAATTAGATCATAAGAACCAAGAGGGAAAAAAATTTGTCTTCTCTAACTTTTTATACCTTCAAGTTAGTGTAATGTTAAATATATACTAGATACCATTGAATCTAACTCATTATTTAAATAAATAGTTATTTTGAACCATTTTGTTTGTTCCCTATAAAATAACATACTAAAGATCTTTGGTTCATGGTTTTGGGGTGATTTAACAAGGAAATAGTTTTGTTTGATTTGAATTCTATCTTTTCATTTGAAAAGTGATGAGAAACTGAAGGGTTTATGATAATGCATAACCTATAGGAATGGTGTAATAATCATGAAAGCCAGGATATATAAAAATACTCAGTGAAAATATCACTTGCTATAAAAAAGTTATTAATTTTTCATACTTTTGGAAAGGCTAAAATTAATAAACGGGTATCTACTCCATCTATGGACATGCTAGTTCACCTTAATATTAAGTACTATATACTAATTTTTCAAAAAAACCTAAAGAAAAAGAGAAATTTACTGTAAATGAAAAACACACTGATATACAACTGCAATAATTTTGAAGTTCGCTTTGAGATACACTTTAATTATTGGACACATGTAATATAAATTATTAATCACAGATACATACTTAAGTGCTTTTAAAAAGTTAGTGTAGGAAATGAAATATGTTGCTTATGCTTGAATTTTAATGTTTTTGATGACTGTTAATCTATAATTATCAGCATTGGATCATTTATTTCCATGTTAATAGTAATATTTAATAATCTTTATAGTCATGAATCAGGATATCTTCAACCAGCTTTCTAATCACTCACTAGCAATTTTATTCATTTGCTCCCTCTTTGGTAATGAGCTAAGCTACAATTGGAGGTAATAAATTACAAATTTTAACCTCAAATAGAAATATATAAGTAAAGCCAGTTACATGACCTTCAGAAGAAGCTGTATTTGTGTGAATGTAAATCTATCTACCTTATCATAGTGACAATGTCATCCTTTAAAGATATGGTGTCTTCAGGAATTAGGCATGACTTCCTGTGTATTCCTTATTCATTCTATAGAATATTATGCATAACAACCTTGTCATCTTATATTTTAAAACCAATGATTTGTAGTGAATTCAGTTAGTGAGTTTTCACTAGCAAATCACAAAACAAATGGAAATTTTTGCTGTTTTTCTAATCTGACAGAATTAAGCTACATTAGTCAAGCTTCTTAGTAGAAATATAGCGCTATTATTATATCAAAAAGTGGTGTAGACATATGAAGATGACATTATTAATCTACCACCAAGTGAATGCCTGTTTTTCTATATTAATTTAATTGTGCATTTACAAGGTTTACTCTTTAATCCATCTTTTACATATTTCTAAACTTTTTAAGGATCATGGTGCTATGTTTGTTCCAGAAACTAACTGCTATCTAAGTAAATGCATTAAGCATATATAGTTTCAAATATAATGCAAACAGAAATTAGAATTAAAATTCTTATTAGCAATATTCTCTGAATTTGCCTCAGTATATAGATTGAGAAATACTATAATTCATATATGTATCATCAGCACATATCAACTATTAAAAATATTTTTCAGAAAAGATAGTTTCTCCTTAAGTTGATTTTAAAAAGGCCCATAGATATCTTTCTTCCCACATACATACTTTCGAGTTGGACTCATGCGTATGATGGAATAACCTCAAGTTACATCTAAATAAACTCATTTTCTTTGATGGCATGTATACGATTAGTATTAAGCTTTTACTCCTCTTCTGTTATCATGAAGACCAGTCTATACAAATTAAATTCAGGCATTCTGGACTTTTGATTTTGTTGTTGTTGTTGTTTCCAAATAAATAATTGATCCTCCTCTAAAGTGATTGCTTTATGGAAGAAAGATATGTCTTCTAAGGCAAAAAGTAATCTACTACAAAATGAACACTACTATTTGAAGATACTGTCATTTGCATAATGTCACACTGTATTTCAAGACAATTATTTGGAGCTCAGAATTCTGTTTATTGGTAATACTAAATACTTTGTCAGTAGAAGTCGATACTAATTAGTTTTCTTGTTGAATGGGATATATGTAAATTTTAAAAATACTTTATTTTTTTAAGAGAGAGAGAGAGAATTTTTAATATTTATTTTTTAGTTTTCGGCAGACACAACAACTTTGTTTGTATGTGGTGCTGAGGATCGAACCCGGGCCGCACACATGCCAGGCAAGTGCGCTACCATTTGAGCCACATCCCCATCCCCGATTTAAAAATACGTTATAGTGATAATTTTCATTACAGTAATAGTTCATGACCATTACTGGAAAAACAAAGAATGCTAACATGCATAAAGTGGAGAAGGGTTCATAAACATTTATCCACAAGTCTACTGCACATATAGATGTATGTCAAGTATTTTCAGCCATAAATTTATAACAAATATAGATTTCACATTGACAACTATCACCCAGATCTTGCTTTATAATGCCATTCTCCAATAGAAATAATCAAGCATCTTAGGAGGAATCAACCAATTCTAGGACTGGGACAAGAAACTTATAGGAAGAGCCTGGAGCATCTTGAAATGTCAAAATATAGAAGTACCACACACAGAGAGAGAAGGAGGGAGGGAGGGAGAGAGAGAGAGAGAGAGAGAGAGAGAGAGAGAGAGAGAGAGAGAGAGAGAGAGTATGTGCATATGTGTGTATATATATGTGTGCATAGTATGTGTGTGTATGTATGTTTATGTGTGTGTGTATATACGAATGTATCACTTCACATATTATTTGTATTGTTCTGTTTTCTTAATTTCTACATTTCCACCCCCTCAGCAGAATTGAGTTTTACTGTTCTTCAGATAGGTCCCCTTACAGTTGGAGCAAAAGTCCTTATGTTTTACCTTTGCTATCTAAGCTTTTATACATGGCATTGTCTCACTTTTTATTATTAACTCATATTTACAATCATTCAATAAAGACCTGGCTCTGTGTTTTACATTGAGCTGGAGTTTCTACTGAATTCATGCTTTACTGTGGTATTTGTTGAATGTTTTTTTTTTTTTTCTCTTCTGCTTTTAGTTTGTGTGAGTCATGACATAAAAACACATTTCAAAAACTTATTTGGGAAAAGTCAGAGAACCTGGTTCCAGAATGTGTGACTAATGGGCCTCCTTTTTGGTCAGAGCCCACTGAATTTCCTGAAATAATGAGTGTCTGAAAAAGACTGAGATCAAAATGACTAATATGCTCTGGTCTTTCGTTGGAATCTTAGATTCAGATTTTTATTTTTATTTCACAAAAGAAATTAAAAATTTCTTCTGAAATTTTCTTTAAAAATGCCCATAACATTTAGTTCAATGAAAAAGAGGAATAAAGCAATGTAATATTCAGGCTGACGTTTTTTAAAATACATATTTAATTTGCATAACCAATACATGCAGTTCACATTTTACAAAGATTGTCATGCTTTCTCTCTCTATTTTTATCTCCTGTCATATATTTTCAAGTAATTAATTTCTTATGAATACTTAATTATAACCAGAGTATGGCTTTAAAAAATATTCTTGTAAATGAAAATAATCATTTCAAATCTTGTAAATTTTGAGATGTGACTTTACATATCAAAGGACAAATTCTTTAGATACTAATAAATTTATAGATTTATTAATCTTATCCTTAATGTATTTTCCAATTTAAAATTCATTCTTTTGTCCACATTATCTTCTGTCTTGCCTCCACGCATTTCTATATTTTCCTATCATAATTCAATCAGTGCTTTAAAAATGGCTTTTCAAGCAGGTTAGTATATAATAAAATTAGCTAGACTATTCTGTATACAAAAGTATCCAAATGATTTAAAAAAAAGTGTCAGTAAGATATTTGTAATTTTAAAGTGGGAGTTTAATACAAATCAAGAAATTCTTTTTTTGTTGTTGTTTTGTTTTGGGATTTAACCCAGGGACTCTTTACCACAAAGCCACATTCCCAACCCTATTTTGAGGCTGGGTTAAGTTTCTGAGAGCCTCACTAAGTTGTTAAGGCTGACTTTGTACTAGTAGTGATCCTCCTGCCTCAGCCTCCCTAATCGTTGGGATTACAGGCATGTGCGGCTTCACCCTTCGAAAAAGTTCTTGTATTAACTTTTAAAGTTAAGACCTTTATCACCTGTCAAGTAGCTGGTCAAAGAACTCATATTGAACACACAGATGAGCAAATAGTATATGCCTTTTTTGGGGTTGATTCACATTTTGTAGAGCTGTGGGGATTGTTGTCTTAGACTTCACTGTGATGAGATTTGGCAGAGAGCATTCATTGTTCAGGTTTTTAAAAGGGCAAGTTTTTGGCAGGAATAACTCTCATAGAAAGGGAATGTTGTGCTTACACATGTGTACTCAATAAACCTTCAGAGAATTTGGGCTAAGATATTACAGGATTCCTTACCCGCCCTGCCCCAGTCTCTGGATGTTGATTGCTTTAAAGCCTTCTTTTGTTGTGTCACTATCACATGGGTCTTTTTATATTTCAGGAAACGGTACTTTGATTCATGTTTCAAATGTTATTAGTGTACAGTGAACAGTCATTTCATATCCTGTGCACTTTTACTCTGGGATTATTAAAAATAACAATTGCATTGAAGCCTCTTTCCCCTAGTATTTAGCAGTCATACAACCATCATTGCCCTGACAGCCAACAAGCATCCTTTTGTATAAATGTTATCCTATTATTTCTGATAATCAGAAGTGAAGTCTTGGGATTTCTCTTTTGCCTTTACTTAATATGCACAAGCCAGTTTAAGTGTGTGTACTTTAAATAGATAGTGTATTGAGTAGAGAAAGGATAAGAAGTTTTAAATTCCCAACTCAGTAAACAAAATGAACCAGCGTCAGCCACGAGGGCCTGCAGCTGCCATGCTCTTTCTATGTGATGATTTCTTCTTTTAATTGGAACAATTTTTTGTCTTTCATTGCCAGCATCTCTCCCAGCTCTTAACCAAAGCCCCCACTCATCCCTCACACTTTAACCATTCCCACATACACCCCAGAATCTTATCTGAAAAAGTACTTTTTCACTTGAAGGCTGTTTACCTTTCCATAGATCTTTTCCAGTAGTCTAGTAACTATTACCTTCTTTCCCACTTCTTCTAATACCAGAAAACAAAGTTTCTCAAGGATAAGGACCAAAGGATTGTTATTTGACATCTTTCTCTACATTCCCATAAATATTTTACCTCGTAATGCACATGATAGATGCACAATTTCTAATTCTTGCATTGAAGTCATTCCATTTAGAATCCGCTACCTCTTTCTTTGTCCTCATGACTACTTTGGATATGGAATTCCAAAGTTGAATTTACACATATTTTACTTCATCACAAAACTTATTTCACACATGTATTTTCCATACATTCCTATTATTCTTGAAGACTTTCTCTCTCAAATTCCTCTTTCATTTTTTTAAATTCAAATATTTATTGAGCGAGTGCCTGCCACATGCTGGGTGTAATAAAAGTCACTGATGAAACATGAATAAAAATACAGTTGCTGCTCTGAAATAGACAATTGTAAAATAGTTCATTATCACCATGGGTCAACTCTCATCCCCATGTGGTATTAAATCCAACTGAACAAAAGGTCCTATTAATGGTGTTGGTCTTTTCTCTCTCTAGCCTATTCAGTAGTTACACTATCTTCATTCTCACTTTCTACATTTTTCTATGTAGAGATATGCCCAGAGTATTGCCTCTAACCTGACTTGTCTCTCAGGTCCTAGTTATGTCATCCCAACACTGCACACCCTATATCACCTGAGACTAGTCCTGATTGCTTAACAATTTAGGTACAAAGGCAGTCACTCACTTTGGTAACTGAAAGTTTTAAAGTCTTTAATTAGACTTTGAACTGGGATTTGATGTGTGGGAGGGAATGTGGTACAATGTTAAAACTTTGGGCTATGAAAAAGTTGACAGCCTGGGTTCAAATCCCAGTTCTGTCACCTCTTAGGTATGTCATTCAGACAGGTTATTTGACCTGTCTATATCTCAATTTACCATTGTTTTACTGAGGTTCATGAAAGTGTTAACCTTATAAGGTTTGAGGGATAATTATATTAGTACAGACATACCAAATGCTGGCTGGCCCATTACAGTAACTGTTGTTAGCATCTCTCTTATACAGGCTACGCATGTTCCACACAGGTCAGATTCCCACTCCGTCTGCACACTGTTCTTTCTTCTTGTTCTTTTTCTAGTTAGTTCATTCAGAGAACAATTAGTTGGTGGCCTACTTCAAGTAAATTGTTGTCCAATAGAAGGGTATTTAAGATTGATTATTAATCTCTCTTTCTCTCCTCCCCTGGTCTCTCCCTTTTACTTGCCCAGGGTGTGTTTAAAGAGACAATTTGCCAGGTACAGTGGTGCATGTCTGTAGTCCAAACAGCTCAGGAGGCTGAGGAAAGAGGATCATAAGTTCATAGCTGGCCTCAGCAATTTAATGAGGCCCTTAGCAACTTAGTGAGACCCTGTCTCAAAATTAAAAGGGCTGGGGATGTGGTGCAGTTGTTAAGTGCCTCTGGATTCAATCCCTGGTATCACTCAATAAATAATAAAATTTTGGAGCACACTGAGACTGACCATGTCATAGTCAGGTAAGGGAGAAGCCTGGACAGAGAAACCACTCCATACAAGTTGTCTCAGAAGAAACAGTCACTTTTAGATATTAGAAAGAAAGTAATAAAGTGCTTAGGCTCCCACATCTAAATTCAGAGTCTTATTTCCTGGCCTCCCATTTGTTCTCCTTTGATCTGCTGGGTTTGTCAATATACCTATTTCCTTGTTGCTTTACTCCATCCACAAATAAGCAATGCATATTTGTTCAACAGGCTTTCTTTGAAAAAACTAAACTAAAATCTAATGCAGAAATGTTTCTTTAGTCTTCTAACTGGTTCTACTCTCCTTCCTATTCCTTTGGCCAGAGTTCACTTCCACATTGTGATTACTACCTTGTCGTGTATAACTTCTACCCACATATTGCTCTAGGGACCTTCGCAACAATCTCTCACCATTCTACCTTTTCAGAATACTCTATTTTAGTCTGCTTCATGAGAAAGTGAAGGGAATCAAAATGATCTAATTCACTGCCCACTCACTCAAGGATATGGAAATCAGCCCAGAAACACTGCACAGTACAGTCTCATGCCCAGAGACTAAATCTTTTCTAGACCACACACTAGTGCTGAACTTGCCTCACTGGAGCTATCTAGCTACTAAGAGAGCACCAGATCCTTACTCCCTAAACTTCAGGTACCATGGACCTTTCAGGAATCCTGAATTTGGCAATTATGGAGTCAATTTGCTAAAGCCTTCAGCTTTCAAGGAGGAAGGTTAGGAAGAGCGCAGATATAAATTGTACCTTGTGGTTCTATAAAGACTCTAACAAGGCAAAGTGAACCTTTGTCCCATGCAGCTTCATCTGCTTGGAAGTTCTCTGGAATACAACTAAATAGAAGCAGCAAGTATGTGCATCAATGATATTTTCCAGAAATTGAACTGAAAGGTCACTCTAGCTTCTGAGCAAGTAGAAGTGAAACTGAATAATGTTATGACTTTTTATGGAAAAATATTTCTTGAATACTTTTCTCAGTCTTGTTTCAAACTAGTCTGTTCTCATAGGTATTACTTTTGCTTATGATTATTCACCACTACATGTTACGTTAATAATAATGTATAACACTATCTTATAAAATGTTTTAGAGACAGATTAAATTAGAATTACTTGAAATATTTTCTAAATCTTTGCTAAATAATTACAAAGCTTATTACTGAGTATTCATTGCACTGATATTCAATATTTACCTATGGTTTCTGTGATATATATTTATCTATGGTTCCTGGCTTTTAACTCCCTCCCTAAGGCAACATATAGAAACTCTAATCTTCCTCTACCTTTAGCTGGCCATAGATTCTCTGACCTACCTTGGTCTGATAGCAGTCATAAGATCTTCCTCATTCTAAAGGGGTCCTGCCCCATACCTTGGAGGAAGAAATACTGCACAGAGAGACCAAGAAAAATCTGAAGAGACCAGCTTTGCTGGGTTTCCCTATTGTGTCTATTAGCAATCAGCCAATGCAATGACATCTCCACAGAAACCTAAAATGACAGGGGTTGAAGAACTTTGCATAGCAGAACACAGGGAGGTCTCTGGAGGGAGGTATGTCAGAGAGGACATGGCAGCTCTGTGCTCATATTTCTCTCATAACTGTCTCTATGCATCTCTTCATCTATATGGTTTTTAATATGCTTTATAATACACCAATAGATGTAAGTATTTCCCTGAGTTCCAAGAGAAGCTCAGCAAAATTAATTGAACCTAAGGAGAAAGCTGTGGGAACCTTGATTTAAGACTGGTCAGCCAGAAGCACAGGAAAACAATCTAGGGCTTCCTGTTGTCATCTGAAATGTTTGTGTGGGGTAGATCTTGGGAGGAAGTCTTGGGGACGAGCCCTCAACCTGTGAACTCTGATGCTATGTCCAGAAGATGTCTAAAATGAGCTAAATTAGAGGACATCTAGTTGGTGTTCACTGGGAATTGCTTGCTTGCCTTGCTACTGGGAAGAAATCCCCACACCTTTTGGAGTTACATAAATGATCTGTCTTTTGTGAATGTATAGTAGAGGAAATTGTAAAACTTTGCCTTTTCCCAACGAATCTATATAAAATATTTGCCAATGGATCAGTATAAAATATTTCTTCTATTTTTTCATATGCAAAAAAAGGCTTTTCTACATGTATATATGTCTATCTATAAGTGCTGGGAATTGAATCCAGGGTTGTGGCAGTTGCTAGGCAAGCTCTCTATTCACTGAACCACATCCCCTGCCTTTTTTTTTTTTTAATTTAAAAAATGTGTTATTGCAAGATGAACATATTAGTATCTGTACCCATAAACTAATAAGCTTTGAGAGTTTCCTACTGTGTTTTAGCTCCTTGTTATCAGGTCATTTTTGCTTTAGATTATTTATATTCAAAAGAATGTGAAGAGCAAGAATACTGAGTGAAAGACACAGACAATCTGTTTGTGTCTACAAAACAGTGTGTCCCTAAAGTTCAATTTTATATTCTAAATAAATTGAATTATTGCATATCCACTAAAGAACTTTAGAATTCCTCCAGCAATGCACATTTTGTTAAAACTTGTTTAACATAACTAGTATGGGGGGGTGCTTTCTTTTCCTGTCTCTTTGCTTATTTTGTTTAATTCTAGCATTGGAAATAATTGGTATTTGGCCTGACAAACTGTCAATCTAAGGATACCTATTTGGTAATCCCTCTAATTAAGAAAATAATAATAATAAAATATTTTTGTCTAGTGTATCTCATGGATTCATGGTATTTCAGAATTTAAAAAAAGCAACCAGAGGGAATGCCCAGTCCGATTTCTTAATTTTACAAAGGGACTGGGGGTGAGCTGATATAAATTCTTTCTCCCTTCCCTTTTTACCACTCTCCACTCTTCCTTCCTTCCTCTTTCCTTAAACAGGAAAGGACAACTTTTCTAATTTAAGATCAGTGCCAAGGGTTCCGAGAGGAATAGCCCCAGGCCTGAGCAATTCATAATCCATATCTATAAGACACTAGTTTTAGTGTGCTCAGAAACACACAGAGAAACCACAGAATTGAAATACAGCTGAAGTTTCATCATGCCTGTGAGGGTGAACTTTCTGCTTCTTAACATGTCAACAAGTGTCCGTTTTGATTGTCACCTTAACACTATGGTACTGATAAATATATGGTAGATTCTCAATGGCAAATGTTGAATGATTTTCATAGAGGATGAAAGTCTGTGAAATGTCCTTTGTGATGAGCTCTCTGACCTAAGATACTCAGGAATATTCTTTCAAACAACTGGAAAGTGTGAAGTTTTTGATTTGCTTTCTTTGCCTGTTGTGAGTATACTTTGATTTGCATCATAGCATTTACAGAAACTTCTTCATGCATGATACTTAAACCAGAGATAGGTTAGATTAAAGACAATTTGCAGTCATGCAAGTTTGTAAAGAGAGGCTTGAGAGTTACTCAGCTATTTTAAAATTAAAGCAGAAATATATCATGGTTAAATATTGATTAAAATTTAAGTTGCATTTACTATTTAACACTGCTTGTATGATTTGTTCTGAGTACTCTGCAGAAAGGATGAGGTTCTCTTGAAACTGGTGTCTGACTGCATCAACCCTACACCCAAAAAACAATAAGTAATATATAAATGATATGCAGAAGTGCACCCTTTGCCACATAGTTGTTGTTACTTATTTAATAAGAACCACAGGTGGCTTAATCTACTTCTGCTACTAGACCATAAAAAATGTTAAATGATCTTGAATTGTTTAATTATAACAGACTTTTAATGCAAAATAAATGGCTTCATCAAAAATAATCATGCTAGCAGTATAAGATGTAGCTACTGGCCTTCCGAGCTCTTTTTCTGTGGGAGATATAGACTTCTCTAAAATGTTGCAACTTTCAATTTCTCATCTGGGTGTGAACAAAGTAAAAGATAACATTTTATACTATCATGCTTTCTTGATGTGGTCACATTTAATAATAGAAACAAAAGAAATATTTCCCGATATAATAATCATAATTCTGCCAGGAAGCAGATGTAAGGTCTTATTTTTCTTTTAAATCAATTATTTATTTATTTATTGCATTATATCTTTCAGTTTTGATATTTTCCTGTAGAGGGAAATTCCATCCTTCCTGGAATAATAATCCCCTAAATTTCAAGTATACTTTTTGAACTGGTGAGTTAATAGAAAAACACACTCTTCCTGCTTGTATGCAATGATCTGTTTATTGTTTTCTATATGAGTAGACTTTGAGTGCTTACAATACTTCTTAAGGTTAATTCTACTGTGTCAAAATAATAAATAAATCAAAGGACTTTTAGGGGGGACGTTTCATTCTCATGAATATAGAAACAAATAGATTTCCATCACAGAAAATCATTTCACTCAAAGGTCAAAATGTAAATAACTCAACCACCTAGCTAGCTCTCATTTCTTTTCTTCATTCCCGCTGAAATGCTTCATGTTTCCCTCAGAACATCTGCAAACCTTGACTGTTCTTTGCATTTCCAGAGACACTTGCTTCACTTCATTTCTTCAGCATGGCCTCTGGATCAGGCACTGCAAGCAAAACTTTCAGCTTAGTATAACCTTCTATTTCTTTATGTAGTTTATGTAGCTTCATACAAAATGATGCATAATCTGATTTTGACCTTAGGCCAGCAGATGTGTTTTAGGTCACCAGTGTCTAATGAAGTAACTGCTGGTTCACCAGCTGCCTTTGCCCATTGATATTTCTCTAGTCCAATTCATTTGTGTTGATATTTGGGCGTTTTTGTTTTTGTTTTAATCTAAAGTCTGAAAAAACTTGGAAATTTATGTACACATCCACAATGCCCATATACCAACATTCAGACAATACTTCGGATCACTTGCTTTGGCCATAATCCTTTGTAACCTCCGGTGCAAAACCTTCAACTTCTGTTTCCTTATCAACTTTCATATTCTTCCAGGTCTTCCAAAGCAAAATTTCCAAATTAAAACCCATTTTCCTTATTTATTTATTTATTTATTTTTCTTTTACCTTTTTATTACAACTTAACCTATTTTATTTATTTTTGTGTTCAATTTATAATCACCAATTTGAATTGTACACATCAGTCATTTCTGATGCAATATAGAGCAGGTGCCTAGTCAACTTGGGTTTCTATCTTGGCTCTGTTACCCACCAGCTTATAGAACAACTTGCTTCAACTCTCTGTTTTAATTTAAAGAACAGTAAAATGGAACTACTGACAATATTTAGCTACTAGTTTACTGTGTGGATTAAATGAGTTAACGTGTGTTCACTATTCAAAATAGTGTGTGGTCCTTAGTCATCCCTAAGTAAATGTTAGCTACTATTATTATCACTTTCCTTTGCTCTATTTTCAGTTAGTTCAGCAAATTTTCTTCAAAATTTTTCTCTCCATTATCACTGCCAACACTATGATTCAAATCTTCATGATCTTTTGCCTAAACTATTTTAACTGTCTTCTAACTCATATTCTTGTTCACATTTTGTAACAAGCCCCAACCAATTCAGCACATTGTGTTCCATAATCTGTATCTTGGTTAGGGAAACCTCATTTGGCAAGATCAAGGTCTTATAAAAAGTAATATAATTTAAGCAAAACTATAAATAATATTAAAATATTATGTGTATATACATATGCATGTGTTACCATTTGGATAAGAGGTGTCCCTCGCCAGCTCAAGTGTGAGACAATGTAAGTAAGGTTAGAGGGGAAATTATTGGGTTTTGAAAGCTTTAGCGGGCAGTGAATTAATCCCCTGAGAGGGATTAACTGAGTGGTAACTGAAAACAGGTAGGGTGTGGATGAGGTGGGTCACTGGGGCAAGCCTTTGGGGTATGTATTTTGTCCCTGGTGAGTGGTTTCTCTTTCTCTCTGCTTGTTGGTTGCCATGTCCTGTACCGCTTTCCTCTACCACACTCTTCCACCATCATGTTCTGACCCACATTGGACCCCGAAGAATGGAATTGGCTATTCTCTTTACTGAGACCTTTGAAACTGTGAGCTTCAAAATAAACTTTTTCTCCTCTACAATTGTTTTTGTCAGGTCTTTTAGTTACAGCAGTGAAAAAGCTGACTAAAACAGTATGTGTGTATGAATATGAATATGAATATACATATGTGCGTAGGTATATGTAAACTGACAGAGGAAAATAAAAGTGAAAACTACCTCATTGTAAGCAAATTGGATACTCACAGTTATTAAGCCTGCTCATGCCATTAACCGTCTTCTTGGCACCTTCCTCTGTTGACTAAAACATTTGCTGAAGCCCAAAATATACTAAAGAATATATTAATATAATTGTATGTTAGAAAGATCATATGTTCTTTTAAAGTTTGTGAGCCATTGTGCCTGTTTTCATATTTCTTTTATTTCTATTTTTTAAAATAACATTTTTTCCAAATACTTTTGTTAGAATCTGGCCTTTGCAAAGTTTTCAGTGTTTAAGATATATGAATTTTTTTCTCTACCACATCCTCTCTCCCTGAATTGGGACTGTTTATACCACACATGTGATCCTATTTGTTTTTTTGTTGTTGTTGTTGTTGTTGTTGTTGTTTGTTTGTTTTTATTAGATGGATCAGAATTAGTTGCTGTCCTTCTTTGTTTAAAGGAATGGCCTGAAATGTGCTTAAAGAGATATATCATGCACTCCTAAAAATTGTCTTACATGTCTATCAAGTTATTGAAAAAATCACAGATGAATCCATTGCAGCAAAGCATGACTTCCTCCCACAAATGTGGTTACAAATAAAGTGACTGCCTTGTTTGAACAGTGCTGTCATTTACTCCCTACACAAGTGATGGCAGGATCCAGTGTAAACACCTTGCCTTGTCTTGTTTGGTCTGTAATCTAACTTTGCAGTTTGTCCATGATTATCTTAGCCACATGAAACTATGACATCACTTCTTTTCTCATGCCTTATCTTATGTGTCTCTTGAAACAAGATGTGCTCTCAGACTCCAGCTTAAGTGATCTCTACTATGAAATTTTCTTTGCTTTTACCCGATTCCCTTACCATCTCTGTCAGAGTTTTTATTTGTTCTTTTTAGAATATTTAATATATTCTTGAGTATATCATGACAGTAGAATGTATTTGGACATATCACACATATATGAAGTATAACTTCCCATTTTCATGGTTGTAAATGATGTGGAGTTAACTAGTTGTGTATTCATATAAGAACATAAGAAAGTTATGTCCAGTCCATTCTAATGTCTTTCCTATTCCCATCCCCCTCCCTTCCCTTCATTCCTCCTTGTCAAATCCAGTGAACTTCTGTTCTCCTCTCCCAACCCTTATTGTGTATAAGCATCTGCATATCAGAGGGAGCATTCATTTAGCCTTTGTTTTGGGGGGATTGGCCTATCTCATTTAGTGTGATAGTCTCCAGTTCTCTGCATTTACCAGCAAATGCCATAATTTTATTCTTCTTTAGAATCAAGAATTTTGTATAGTTATTATTTCATTCATATTTTATATCTCTTGTATAGAACTTACATTCTTTCTAAATTTTGGCTTTCTGTATACATATTTTTTCCTAAGTTCAGTATCTCCCCTGTAAAAAGCTACATTTTATTTGCTATCTACAAATACAATGGAGTTGACTCTTAGAAAAGTTCTAAGTTCTAAAGTCAGTATTGAAAGTTTAAATGCCATACTTCTAAAGTTATCCTGAAAAGATACTAAAGCAATATAGAAAATGTATTGTGCATTTATGTACGTACCACGTTAGGAGCTGACATTGAGTTTCTCAATAAAGCACAACACTGAAAGTTTTCCTTCTGTATTGTGTCAAGTCATTTTCTTCACTTCAGCAGGAGATGAAATAACTGGCTTGGATTTAGAGGCTGTGTGCCTGAAAAAATCCATGTGTCTTTAAACTTGAAAATCAAATGCAGCTTGGGAAGATGCTCAGACTATGAGAACTGAGAACAAGTAAGGAAATTTTATTTCTTTTCCAAATAATTATTTTTTTAAAAATAGGTCATCCAGAGGCTGAGGGTATAACTCAGTGGTAGAGCCCTTGCCTAACATACGTAAAGTCCTGGGACCATCCCCAGAATTGCAAAGAAAAAAAAATGGTGATTCCCAAATCCTCTCTACCTTCATGGCTTTCAAGAAATTTCATTATCCCAAGTTTCAAAAGTGTAGATGAATAAATACATACATAGACACATACTAATATAGACGTAGATTTACGTGTTTTTTTTTTTTTAATTAAATAGCATAAATAACTCATTTAAACCCAGGATGATGGGTCATCAAATAATGAAATGAGGTCATGGCTCAGTTCAACTTATTATTCAGTGAATATTTTACCATTGTTAAAAGAGCAGACCTTTGCTCAGTGTTTTATTCAAATCTACACTCTGCTGCTAAATGACTACACAACTTGAAGTACTAGCTTAACTTCTCTGCACATCAATTTTATCCCAAGCTAATGGAGACAAAGTAGAATATCTATGCTCAGGAGTCTGAAATGAGATATGTAGGGTTAACCTCATAGCATTCAAAAAGGTTGGTTATTAATGGTATTATCGATTGTTCCATTTACAAAATAAATATTTATGACTGATAGTGAAAGTTCAAGCCTTCCTTGTTAGGATGGGAGGCTGTGGCTTTAACTCAATTCAGTTTATATTTGGAAGATGGAAGGAATTACTTTACAGTTTTTGAAAGAGCATTGAAACATGAAATGCTTGGTTATTTATTTAATTCAGGACTGAAACACTTGGCTAGTTGAAGGCAATTCTGGGAACGAGAATAAGGGACTCTCTGAATGATTGAAGATGGATTTCTGAATTGGGTCTTTCAGGAATAAGGGGCTTCTTTGCCCATTTTCCATGAATTTTCATTTTTCATAGTAAATTGCTTTGGATCAGATACATTTTCAGTAACATCTCTTCTTTTATTCATCACTTTTTAAAGATGCAGCCTTAAATATTCTAATTCTTTCTCACTCTCCTTTTGTCCTTTCTGATTTAGAAGAAAAAAATTCCTATCATGCTTACCTTTTTTTCTCAAATCCCATTTCTGATCTTTGATGTATTATACATACTCTCACAATTTTGAAAATTTTAGCTTACATTTCATGACCCACTCTCTGACATGCACTGTATTCTTGAATTCCAAGCATTTTCTTACTGAATTTTTTTAAAATTTACCTGTGGTGGGAAACACTATTATCTGTTCACGAGTAAAGAAACTGAGGCATAGAGAGCTTAAATAACTTGCCCAAGTTTCCTCCTATCAAATGGTAATAATTGTTACAGTTTGACTTTAGAGCTTAAGCTATCAACTGCTATACAAGCATCAGCCAATTTTCATGGAGAAGTTTTTAAAGGCTGCCTCTTTTTCCTTTTGTTTGTGTATCTTTCCAGTTTTCTTATGTGTTTAGGTTTCTGTGCATTTTTTAAAGAACATTTTTGCTTATCTCCCCTTTTGCTTAAAAATTGAAGTCAATACTTGAAAATGCACTGCCATTCCCTCTCCTACTGTTCTTCACTACACAACACAGCTTTCTTTTCCCTTGCCACTGGCTTGCTGCTTTGGATGTCCTCAGTCTATAAACCTCTGCTCTCTGACGTTCAGTCTCTGACTCAGTTCCTTTACTGCTGTCTTCCAAGGAGCTTGAACATTTTAAATGCTATTTTCCTTTAAGTCAGTTCCAAGATGATGTTTGCCTCTACTAAGTATTTCCTCTCAGCTACTGGAATCTTCTGTTCTTCAGATTGCTCCTTGATGCATTTTCAAAGATGCTGCCAAATGTCTTTTTGCACATATGCTTGTTTTTTAGCACCTGGAAACTTGACAGAGCTTCCATTCTTTTTTCCACTTTCTTCCTCAGGTTTGGCCCTGCCCTCCTGGTACATCTCTGCCACACTATTTTTCCTATCCTTTGCACCTCCACCCAGCTGCACCTTCAGAGTATCCCCTGGCTTTGAACACTTACATGACCTGAACCTTCCACTCTCTTTTTCCATTGTGGAAGGAGATATATTTTAATCAAACATGATATGTCACTGTGAAAACACAGGCCATTCTCCAAAAACAAATGCTGCATATCTTGGAAACTTAAGCAACAAAGTTTTATTCTTCTTATTTATCTGATCTACTTTACCTGCTTCTTTTATTCTTCTTTAATAATAATTGTGCTTTTAAGGTTCTCAAGAAAGTCATGATGAAGAAGGACAGTTTCACTCTATTAACAGTGTTTTGTTAACTTTAAATGTTGATTGATGCTGGAATTCAGTTCCTGAATCATGTAAGAAACACGGAGCAGTCAGAAGACTGTTCAGCAGTCAGAAGATGCAGGTCTTTGTTCTTGTTGAATCTTCTTACAGACCTGACTTTAGCTTCTCAGTAACTCATCTGATTCTTAACTTAGTTATTTGCAACATGAAGGATGAATAATAACTAACTACAAAGGTGAGTTTCAAATGAAATAAAAAGCACACATATGTTTTACGAATTGGAAACAGCTACACTATAGGCACTGATTATTATTACATTGACTCTCAAAGCTTAGAGATGAAAGTTTGTCAAACAAGTAAAGTTGTAAAATGAATATAATGGAATCTTCAACTAGATCAGTGTAAGCATTTCATTTATGCAGGGGTTTATGTTGTGCATCACGTGTATCTTTAAAATATTAAAAACTAAACATTGGGTTTTAATATTTCTATGTAGTACAATGAATATTTGTGGTTTTAAGAAGGGTGGGTAACATATCTGTGTTTTGATGACCCAAATATAATCCAAAAATAATACCTTTGTGGGTAGTTCAGTTTCTCTCTATGATGGGATGGATATTACAAAATGAGTCATAGAAAAAACATGTATTAGCCTATATGTACACGTAATAGCATGTGTTATGGAAGAAGTCCTACCTGGGAATCCTTTGCTTTCTTCTGTGAAGATCCAGCTCACTCCCACAGGGATGTGATTTCAAGTTTTTATATCTACCCACATGCCTAATTATATAAGTGATTCATTTATATTTTAATATTTTTAAATACCATATTGCAAACCCACATGAAGAATCATTAGAAACTATATTGAAAGGACCTATTTTCTCATTTTATTTAGTTTCCTATTGAAAACTCCTGCACTGATTTACGATTTCATGTCATTAGTTAAAGAAGACCATGGTATGAACAAAACATAGAGGATAAAACTAAAAGTCTCCTTTGGAAATGGAGTTTAAATTGTTAATACGATTTTAGTATTACCTTTATTGTTCCATTGATTGTGTTGTGGTAACCATCTGTGTGGTGACACTGCTTGTATTTTATTCTTGCCACCAGATTAGTGTCCTCTGTTTCCCAGGACAGTGCCTTTTCCCATATCAGGAAAAGAGATTTATCACTTGCATTTTTATACTTCCTTTCCTAATTTTAGCACAGCATTCTTTTCTGTTTTATCGCACATATACTCTATAAACCTCTCCTCCTAGTACCAGGTTAAATAATTATTTTTTCTTCAGAGTATTTATATCTTTGGCTTGTTAATAGATAGATACTTTCCCCATCAACTTGCTGCACAGCCAAGCTGTGCTTATTTGCTGCCTTAATCTTTCATCACAAATCAGCTTTCTGTGCATCTTAATCACTCTTCCATCACGTCTGTGAACTCCTTCCAGCTTCTCTGCACCTTTTGGATAATGAGGTGTCAAGGTCTGAACACCAGATGCAGTCCCACCAGTCCTGTCTAGGAAGGTCCTGTTGCCTCCTGTGCTGCTAGGATGCCTTCTTGTTCCCTGAGGTACTCATTAGAGAGACGATACCTGTCTCTGCAGGCAGAGACAAGTGCTGCTGCATTACCCCATCCACTAGCAGCTGCCTTCTGGCTAATTCCTTTTCCAGAGTGGAAATCTCAATTTCCATTTCTCTCTGTCTCTGTCTTTTGTGTTCTTTATTGCTTCTATTTTATTCATCCTGCCTGATTCAGATATAATTCAGCTGATTATTCCCTTTATTAAATCTTGATCTGGGCCAATATCCTCCCAGTACTTTCATTCCACACTAGTGATAATGATAATCTCTCCCTCTCTGATTGCATATACATATATCTCCTAGCCATATTAACTTCTTTCACATCTTCCTGGTACACATATTCCCTTATGTTTATCTATTGCCTTACCTTTTTCTTCTTTATCAAATAAATACAAAGTTTGACATTGTGCTGTTAAACTTGAAAACTCAATTTTATCAAAGTTACTCAGACAATTGAACAATGAATTATTTTTATATTATTGCTGTTTGTAGTAATGTAGAATAACAGTTCAGTTTTTATTCATAAATTATATAGTTTGTGAACAGATGAGAGAGGCATGACATTCCTGCAATAGGTACAATATAAATAAATCATGGCCTGTGTTTCTTGAACACTAGTTGATCATTCTTTCTTTCTTTCTTCCTTACTCCTTCTTTCCTGTCTTTTACTCCTCCAGGCAGGTAATGGGGACCACAATCCTTCTGCCTTCAGGTTGTAGAAGGGAAAGAATATAGCACCTGTGTCCTCAGCCTACTGTCAAAGTGATTAGCTTTGCAGCTGCAGTGAATTACATACTTTCTGTCACTTGTGACATCATTTCTGACAAGTTGGCTTTATAGTATGATGAGAAAATAAGATAAGACTGTGTTTTATTCTCAAATTATAAAACTAATGAGAAATTAAACCAAAATAAAAGTCATGGAACACATTGAGGAGGACCCTGAAACCTTGGAAAGCTTGTCTCTCAGTTGTGTAAAACAACACACGGCTCCCAGTTGCCTCCCACATTAATTTTATTAAAACATTTTATCAGAGTATGAATGCAATTTGTATCTGACTAGGGGACTAAAGTGAGGGAGGATGGAAAAGAGCTAGGGAAATATTGTAATAGTCAAGGAATTAGGTGGTAAAGACAGATAAGCTTTAGAAGCTGGAGAAAATTTGAGTCTGGCACTAAACACTGGGATCCAACTTAAAAATCTGTGACTGGTCAAAGGGGTTAGATTGAGTTCTACCCCTGGAGTGTTTTCATAGGAAATCCAGATTCCTCATCATCCCTCCGTGACTTTCTGAAATGTGATATTTGGAGATGATGGCCTGGAAACTGCAATTTTAACAGTCCCTTCATTTGATTCATATACTTACATCTGGTTATGAAATTTTTAGCTGAAAGAGCAGTCATTGTCAAAATAAGTGGACATTAGTGTCAAGGATAAATAGGAAAAGAAAGGAATATTGAAGAGGTTCAGGGATCAGAGGGTGGACTCCAGCAAGACAAGATCTGCACCTGAGCTGAGGGTAAGGACAGGAAGGAGGTCACTCCAGAAGTGATGGGGTCAGCACAGTGGGTGAGAAGGTGTGGAAGAATTAACTAAGGGATTGCAATAAAGCTAGAAATTTGGAGCTTCTGATCCTAGCAGAATAGAAAACATTCTAATTTTACAAACCAGGGGGCTGTAGGTTACTAGAGTGCAAAGTAAAGGACTGAGGGTTGTCAGGCAGAGGGGCTACATCTCTGGCCAGCAAAGCCTTGGATAGTTTGTTTTGTTTTCCTCAAAACATTGGCCAGGGAATATACAACATGTTCAGCTGTAAATACTTTTTAAATTCACTTATCATTCATAGAAAATAAAAGTGAAAGACAAAGGGAAGATCACCTTGGAAGACATGCAAAAGGCTCAAATATCAAAATATTAGAGTGAATACCCTTTAGAAAATCTATAGGGTGCACAGGTGAAGGGCAGGTTGTGGACAAAAGGCACACAGAACATTTAAGGGGGAGCTGTTTAGGAATGCCAAATTGGTTATATATTCAAAAGCATCATTTCAAGAACTTAGCTTCATTTGGGACAATGAATTAAAAATTTTTCTGTTAATATTTTGAAGATAAGCAGAATTTTTCATTCAAGTAATGTTCTTTAGATTGTGCCATAAATTTAAAATTAATATTAAAATATTATTAATATTAATACTGTCAACATAATTTGCTTATTTACTGGTGTAACTTTAGTATTGACTTCCTTTATCCATCTGAATAAATGAGCATGAATTTTTAATCTTATGAAAAGAGAAAATAGAGTAAAAGGCATAACTTTTTTTTTTTTAAATCCAACTGAAAATGTAGACTGTGTCAAGGATTATAGTGAGACTTTCTACATTTCAACATGGCATTCATTCCTGGAACACATCAGCCTCTGCACAGTGACCTAGTGTGTTGATCTTCATAAAGAATAAAGTAGACCATTATGTAGACACACTTCCATTTTGGAACCTTAGTGCCAAGTGTTAATGGTGTCATTATTCCAAACAAAGTGTGTTTGGAACCATTGCTTTTTGTAATATGTTTCTTGTGGGAATTTTCATAAAGCAACTATAGTCTCCAAGGTATTCACATGGGATAGAAATATAGAGATTTTCTTCTTACTGTCTGTTATGCTAATGTTTTTGTTAATTGGTAAACTGGTTGGTCCTTTTTATAAAGAAATGTCTACTTTTAAACTTTGCTAGCTGTCTTTAATATATATATATATATATATATATATATATATATATATATACACACACACACACACACACACACACACACAATCCTCTAAGTAAATATAGGTCTTCTATAGGTGGTACCTTTGGAGGGAAGTATAAATAACATACCGGGGATGGAGCTTACTCTTAAATTAATATACATTCTTAAAATACTTCAATATTAAAGTAGGATGTAGTCGAGACCATTGTTCTTTAAGACACTTGTTTTTCTAAGAGAGTTTTTTAAAAACTTTATTCTGTGAAGATACAATTTTTTCTTTTAAATAGCAGAATCAAATCAAACTCTAGAATTTTGTGAAATACATAAAATTTGGAAACTGCATTATTCAGAATCACTTATCTTACAATGTAATGAGATTATATTATAATCTTATTTTGTCTACCTGTAACATTTCTAGGTTTGTATGTGTGTATACATATACATATATACACATGTATGTATATACATTCACTTATACACATAATATTTATGCAAGGAAAAGTTGATAAAACTATTTTCAGAAGAAATTAAAATAATTAAAAAAGTCTTGGTATATTTGTGTTTAAAAATGCATCAAATGTAATAAAGGGAATTGCATAAGTGTGATGTAAGTCATATTGTTCATTCATATTTTCAACAACTCAGCATTTAATTGTTGTTGATTAGGGTACTATAGTTTTTCACAGATAACTCAGGATACTTGTTATTATTTTATAGGTGCAGAGATTACCCTGGTAATATTATTAGATACTTTAATTGCATTCTATTGAAGAGCTAATCCTCATTAGAAATAAATACTTAAAATAAAAGAAAATATTTGTATCTATAAATATCACAATGCCTAGAAGGTAATTAGGCTATGGTTTCTTTATCTTTGTTCAAAAAATTAATTTGTTTCACAATCACCAAATATAAAAATAAATCATTTAAAAAGTATCTTTAGGCACATGCAGTGGCACAGGCCTATAATCTCAGCAGCTCAGGAGGCTGAGGTAGGAGGATCTCAAAAGCCAGCCTCAGCCATGGCAAAGGTGAGGTGCTAAACAACTCAGTGCGATGCTATCTCTAAATAAAATACAAAAAAAGGACTGGGGATGTAGCTCAGTCATTGAGTGCCCCTGAGTTCAATCCCCAGTACTCTTAAAATAAAAAATGTCCTTAATTAACTTCATCAGTTAGGCCTATTCACTGACTCTTTTATAACTAAGGAGTCAGGTACTCTTACATATTACTCCCTTGTTGGAAATGCATTAAGTTTCTGTATGACCAGTTGTTACTAGGGTTTTAATATATACCCACAGAAAAGAAAACAACTAACCAGTCCATCAGGGAGATTAAAACTGAGACTGTATTCTCAGAAGCGCTAAGCTCAGAGGGAGTTAATAAGCTTCCAGGGACTGAGGGCACAGTAAGATAGGAATTTTATTAATCATTGTTATCCTTTAGCAGTATGTATTCAAATTATAAGAAAGAATAAAAGTATGTGTGTGCTGCTTAAGTGTTAGGGTGAAGTATACTGATGTTTTATATTTACAAACCGTTTTTTAATAAGATAGTTTGATGGGGATGTATAGATATGTGATAAAAGAAATATAGAAAAAGGTTGATTGTAGAATCTATAGTGGGTATGTACATGCTTACTGCACACTTTAACTTTTCTGTATATGCAAACATTTTTATGATACAATTTTGGAAAATTATTTTTATCAAAAGAAAGGTTATTACATAATTGTTGAAGGCAGTCAATCTGATAAAGCACAAAGAGAGATGCCAGTAATAACATGGTTCAACTCCTTATAAGTAAAACTACAAGCTATTCTATATTCTAAAATAAGTGCTTTTTAAAATAAGTAAATCTATGCTCTAGCTAAATTCCTTTCAGATTTACACATATATTTTGAAAAGAGATTTTGCTCTCTTCTCTAGATCACATGTTTATACCTAATTATTTTTTATGGTTGTCTATTATTTAAGGCTAACCTAAAGTTATCACCTTGTGCTATATTTTAGTCAATGAGCTTATTCAGTTTTATGGTTCTCTCTGGGCATTTATAGAGTGTACTTTATACTGCATTTCTAGTTCCCTATAACCAAGGAAACAATCTATACTACTGTATTTCAAATCATTGCCATCCTGACCATTACTTCATTTGCAATAAAAATCACAAACTGTGCAAGTGCATTTCATACATGCTCATTTTTTTTCAAGTGTTAATAAGTAAATGTGTATTCAGCCTTGGTGTAGAGAAAGTCACAGACCCCCCACATGGTGGGATTTGTGTGAGGCTTGATGGGATATTAAGGGTGCATTCCCATGAGGCTCCTTTCCATGGGAATTTCCATGCTTTATTCCAACTTTCTTATTTTAATAAAATATGTAAGTATTCTCTTGAAAGGTAAATGTTATCACCTGCCATAAGTTTTTAATTAATATAATGTCCCAAACAGTCCTAAGAAAATTTGCATGGGCAGAGTTCAGAGCTTAGGAATTCTCTGCTGTCTGTAACATCTGAACTTTCTTCAGATCAGCAGGCACAGGAGATTTGGTAGTTTGAAAATTATGTGGTAAGGACCAAGCAATAAGGTATTTTAATGCTGAAAACGGCAGTACAAAAGGGTTTTTTGAAGGTTAACTTTGTGTCAACTTGACTGGGCCATGGTACCCAGGCATTTGGTCAAACATTACTCTGCATGTGTCTGTGAGGACATTCAAAAGGTTGAATGAGATAAACATTTGAATTGGTAGACTGATTAAAGCAGATTCCCCTCCCTAATGTAGGAGGGCACCATCCAAGGAGTCTAAAGAGAACAAAAAGTCTCATCCACCCCCAAGGAGGTGGGAATTTCCTTCTGACTGACCTGAGTTATCTTTTTCTTTTTCTTTTCTTTGCCTTTTGACTTGGACTGAAACATCTAATCTTCCTTGTTTTGGAATCTGCAGGCACTCACAGTGAAACTATACATTGGCTCTCCTGGTTCTCAAGCCTTCAGATTTGAACTGGAACTGCAAGATCTGCTCTCCTGGTTCACAGGCCTTTGCACTAAGACTACACTACTGGCTCTACTGGATCTCCAGCTGGTCAACTGCAGATCTTGGGATTCTCATCAGTTTCCATTGTCATGTGAGCCAATTCTTTGTAATAAATCTCACTCATAGAAAGATAGATAAATAGATAGATAGATATCCTATTGGTTCCATTTCTCTGGAAAACTCTGACCAATACAGACTCTTCTAGATGAGATGATAGAAGGAGAAAATCTCCTTGTCAGTTGGCTAAGAGAAAATTTGGATAATCTATATTCACATATGTATGTAATATTTGTTCTAGATATGATAACCCAAGAAATCTTGAAAAACAAAAGATTATTATGTCTTTGCTACGAAATCACACTTATTCATTTAAGCAATGAATTAATGACATAGTCATTATAATGCTTTTGGTTCTGTTATTGATATACATTAAAATATTGTCATTAGGTTATAAATCACCAGTCAATATCAATATATGTTTAAAAACATTGCTAATACATAATCTTAGGAATTTTCTTTTATTCTTAAATTATTATTGACTATTTTAAACATCAGACTGCATATTCTGTTAGTTTTCTGTTGTTTTACTATTTGCCAGGCATAATAAATAGCTCTCAGTTTCTTTTACTGTAATATTCATATTAATCTTTTATGCACTTACCCACCTAAGTTCATTTTCATCATTCCAAACTTGTCTTCCACAGTCCAGATATGTAGTTGTACTCAGATTATAAACTATTCCTTTTCGGGCAAAAATAATGTTGTCTTTTGATTACTCAGTGATATAATTTGGTGATATGAGATCAAATTATATTTATGTTGCTTTCTCTTGCCTATGGCTGACAATGATCATGTCACTTACAACTTGGGCTTACTCTAATAACCAGGAAAAGGTAATTCAATCATGACTTAAGTACTCACTGTGGTAAAATTTGTCTAATAAGTAGGTGAAATAAGACCCAAGATCAAAGAACACTCACTCTGTGAGCAAACACTATCCTATAAGTAAGTATAGGTGTGGTCATTTTAAAAAATAAAGAAGAGATTAAGGTGGCAACAATTAATAAAGCAAATAAAAAATTGTAAAGTGATCATGAAATCAATAACTATGAAATTATCCAGCCATAGAAACTACAAGACAACTAACCCTTATTAAAATTAGAAAATTAAGAAAACATCTCAGGTTATATGATGCATTTGTAAGAGGTATTGTTTGAAAACAGATTTTGTGAACTTTTTCATTATTTTGATCAAAGTATGGTCAGAAAAATCTCTCATTCTTTTTTAGATACTCTAAAATTTAGAACTTTATAATAGGAATTTAAAGATTTCTTAATATCCTTTGGGCAAAATTCAATATAGAATCTTACACTTGTATGGAATCTTAAGGTCAATATGATGAACTGAATAGGAAAAAATCAATGTAAAAACCTGCATTGGTACAAGATGCTATGATGATATAGAAAGAATAGCATTCAAATAAACAAAAAATCGTGTAGCTATATGGTGACCCTCTCCCTCCTCTCTCCCTCCCTTTCTCTCTCTCTCTCTCTCTCTCTCTCTCTCTCTCTCTCTCACACACACACACACACACACACACACACACACACACAACACATACACTTTCTGTGTGTGTGTTGTGTCTGTGTCTTTGTCTCTCATTAATTTTGCTGTTCAATTTTAACCAATATAGAAATATATTGCTGTGTTACCATTAGCCTCTCTGGTTAAACACTATACACTTCCTGGAAAGGATTTTGAAAATAATCATTACTCTTTCTGATTTTGTTTCTTCCTTTGCTTTGTTTTTGTTTTTATTTTTCTTAGTTTAGGATTAGAAAGAATTTTTACAAACCATTTGTATATGTATAAACTTGGAGAAGTTTACCTGGTTTATGCAAAGATTTCTAAAGTGGAAGAATAAGGTAAGGAAGGAAGACAAACTATACAGTACCCCCCCAAAAAAGAAGAATAAATAAATAAATAAATAAATAGGAAAATATGGAAAGACTAAATGAATGAATAATTGTCTTTAATAACATTGTTTTATTTTCTCTATGCAGTTTTCTATAAGGTTGCAGAAGCAATTTCCTTTTTACTTTAATTTATTTGCCTTTCGTCTCAGTAATCAGATAACCTCTTTGTGCCTGTGTGTGTGTATGTGTGTGTGTATGTGTGTGTTTCTTTGTTGTGGTACCATACTGTTTAAACATGTAAGCTTTAGCATTTGAAGAAAGTTCTATGTTGAAATGAAGCTTTTAAATATTATAACCAAGTTAAACAGTTTTAAATCTTTGAAAACATTCTTTTTTTTATTTTGTTTGTCTCACATTTACAATGAAAAGAATTTAAAAGAAACACTAAAATCACACCATTAGCCACTGAGTAGAGTGCATGTAAGGAAAGTGGGCTCTGGACTCTTTCCAGGAGGGCTTAATTGTGGTTCCACAATCAGGACATTGTTGCACCAGGCTTTACCTACCTGGCAGATTTACACATAAACTCAAAACCATAGTATAGAAAAGCTCCAGTGACTATAAATGTTTGGCCATAAATCTAGCAAAAGCTGGAAAATACAGAAGAATAAAGAAGATATCAAAATTAACAGTAAGAATCAGGTGAGAAATTGATTAGTATGTTGCATAACACAAATTCTCCTTCAGGTTTGATTTGGTGAGTGATCCTAATTACAGGGAAATAGTTTTGTTTTGTTTTCAGAAAAGTACATATAATTCTTAGAATTTTAGCAGCTCAGAAATGGACTAGTTCACTAGGCCAACAAATAAGTACCAAGAATTTTGATTATTAAACAGTTATAGCCAAACAACCTAATAAGTATTTATGTCCTGATAACCTAAATTGAAAAAAAAAATGAAATTAATACTTTAATTCATTCTGAAATTATTTACTAATTACTTATGAATAAGGTGTATGCATATGTTGGGTACTTTACTACTTTTCATACCTTGGAATCAGATTGAGCACTGGGAACCTCATTACCTGTTCCACAAGGATTTTCAGGAGATACTTGATTTTATCACATCACCTGCTGAGACCAACTTCACACAGCTATGATGTCCTAGAAAGGAATGTGCCCTCACTAATGTTGAAACTGTGAAATACCTTGACTACATGACTCATACGATAGATGTTGAGCCTTGTTATATTTACCTTGAAATTTTAAAATAGCCCACAGCCTGCTAGATGAGTCCACTTATCACTGCAAAGTTACCTTAGTGCATAGTCCTGGAATCACAAATTTAGGCTATTAGATACCAATGTCAAGTATAATCCTTGAGTTTTCAAATTGAGAAGTCAAAAAGCCTTTGCTACATGGAAAGTGAGTGGGAAACAACCATCAAAGCTCACAGTCCTACCTCTTAATCTTGGTATTTTTAAATTTTTTTCTCAGTCCAGATATTGCAAATACTTCTTAGTATTCACAGTATAATTGTAATTTTGGAGAGTTTGTTGGCCTACATAGTGATGTAGCATGGGACCATTATCATAGCTTGAGGCAAGTGGTACTTATATATTTTAAATAAAATAATAGAATAAATGCCTAGTAGGGCTTTTTTTTTTCTTTGACACAGTATTTTATGATTTGGACTAAATGTTTTCCAAAGGTTCTAACTATACCTTTTCACTCAGGAGAGCTACTTGTTTTAACAGTCTGTATGAGGTATATTGTACTGAGAAGAGGAATATGCCTTCTCATGTATATATCCAAACTACAAATAAACCTGGAGTGCTTCAAGGGGAGCATTTGAGTGTGTATTCCATTTTATCTCAGTTTTGCATTTGAATAACCCAGTTAACTATATAAATGTTTCCTTTTAAAAACAAATATCATATAGAATCAGCTAAGGCCCTTACTGGATTTTATCTGGATTATAAGAACCCAAGTATGAGAGTGTTAAACTAGATCTGTTGCTTTCTGAATAAACTGTGAGCAATAATGTCCCCATTGACAGTAAAGCAAGGTATGCTAAAATTAATAGTCAAGAGTATAGACTACCTATTAATGAAAAGAAAAAATATGATGGAAGCAATATTTTCTTGCAATATTTTAGACAGGGTTAGATAATATTGATCATTAGCAATGATACTTAATAACTGACATTCTTGTGAGTTCAAATTTTGACTTATTCATTTTCCCACCTATTCATTTTTTTTTTTGAGAGAGAGAGAGAGAGAATTTTAATATTTATTTATTTTTTTTAGTTTTTCAGCAGACACAACATCTTTGTTTGTATGTGGTGCTGAGGAATGAACCCGGGCTGCACGCATGCCAGGCAAGCGCGCTACCGCTTTAGCCACATCCCCAGCCCCCACCTATTCATTTTTAAAATTGCAATTTCTTACAGTCTACTTTGTTATCAAATGTACATACTTTTAAACAGTTGCAGTCATAATCTCTGAATGCGATCATGATTAGCTGGCTTTTATTGGCAGGATACTTTTAATTTTTATTCAGATTAAAATCATTTATCATCTACTAAAAAGTAGGTGTTTGAAGGAATGAAACACAGCACTAGTACTGGGCAGGAAGGTATATCTGGGACATTGTGCTCACTCTCAGTCGAAAGACTTCTATAAATCTGTGGAGAGATGTTGCAGCGAGTTGGTCAATGAATTCAGATGATTTAGAGTGAGTAGGAAGGGCATTTCACCTATACTGTGAGTCCAGGACTGATTCTGATTATTTGACATACAACTGCAAGAAAAGAAAACAATAAATTGGCTGATACCTAGGTAACTTAAACAATATTTAGGTAATTGAGACATTGGGGGAAATAAATTATATGTAAACACAAGGTAATAGAAGAAAAATAATAATTTGATTATTTTTATTTTCATGAAATCTTATTACCTAAATGTAAAAAATATATGCAGACATATATGTATGTATGTGTTTCCATATTTTCCTTCTAAATTGATTAAATTTTCTATTATTGGTACAATTACTTTCCAGCCAGGTAGATAGTTGTTTTAGTTAGCTTTTTCACTGCTGTGTTCAAAAGACTTGACAAAAACACTTTTAGGGGAGGAAAAATTTACTTGGGGGCTCATGGTTTCAGAGGCCTCAGTCCATAGAAAGTGGATTTCATTCCTCAGGGCTCAAGGTGAGGCAGAGCATCATGGTGCAAGAGTGTGGTGGAGGGAAGTGTCTCAAGATATGATGATTAGGAAGAATAGAGAGAGATTCCACTCACCAGATACAAAATATATACCTCAACATGACGCTCCCAATGTCCACCTCCTCCAACCATACTCTACCTGCCTTCAGTTACCACTAAGTTAATACCCATGGCAGGATTAATTCACTGAGTGGTTTAAGGGTCTTATAACCCAATGATTTCACCTCTAAATATTCTTGCATTAACTCATACATGAGCTTTTGGGGGATAGCTCACACCTGAGCCATACAGAGTAGCAAATCTATAGAAATAAATTCACAGGAAGTCAGAAATGGAATGTTTATGAAGAGGGATAGAAAACTGCTTCTGTGATTGGAACTGAAACTGAATAATGTTAATCCTATGGTGCAGTCATATGCCAACTGGACTGTGCTTTCTTTCCCTTTCACTTCCTTGTTCTCATTGCTCTGCCAATATGCTTTCTTTTGGTTTTTCTATTCCTAAGACAACTCTCTTTAATTGTCCTAGTAAATGTGCTACTCCTTTGAGTTTTACCACCGTTTTTCAGCATCCTTGTGTAGCCTGCTCCTATTCACTGGAGTCTGCTGTCTTGTCACCAGAAAGTGTTTGGAGACTTTACTTTGCATATACATGAAAAGACCAGTTCTTGTCCTACTCTTCTGTTTCTTTTACCTGTGATATCTGCTGTCACGCCAGGTCCACTTTTTTTTTTTTTTTTATTTACTTCAAAAATAAGATCATTTATTTTTTAACCAATAAAACTGTTTCTTATCTTTTATCTTAAATGCAGAATTGTTAAGTATTTTACAGTATGATAATTTATACACATGATGTGTATAAATGTATATCACACACAGACATACACAGAGTGAGCAAGCAAGGAGAAAGGGAAAGCTAAGAAACTATAAGGTACTATACAAACATAAGGTAGATTGAATTTCCTATTTGTACCAATTAAATTTCCTTTTATTTTTATGTGTTTTGAATATCTTAGAGTTTTGTATTTGAGTAATAAGTGTTGAAAGTGGCAAATTTCTCAGATTGTTATACAGTATTTATGTATCTTTAGAATTGTAAGTAGTCAACAGCATAGAATAAAAATGTCAATTTTTTTTCCTTATTACATGTTGATTTAAGGATTTCACATTGAACCCTCCCAAAACAATCAAATATTATGGGCGCCTCTTTGATGTTTCTCAGAGCCTCATAGCTGTGTTAAGACCTCACAGTTTATATTTGGCTCCATTCTTTCACTCAGTTTCTTTGATTCTTCACAATAAATGAAACATGTTTTATATACCAACCATTATGCCAGTCTGAAAACAAAATAAATGATACAAAGTAAAAATTCCTGTCATCGTAATTCCTATACTGCAATAGAATAATTCCAAGTTTTAATATTTGGAAGACAGGTTATTGTCCTGCTGCCATTTACACTCAGTAGTTCAGAGCCTTTGAAATAATTCCTGATGAAGTGTCAAGGATAATCCTCCTCCTTGCTTCATAAACAAATGCAATCAAACCAAATGAAATAATAAATGCCAACACTAATAAATGCCAGGCTAGGATTGTGTGTCTTATCAAGTTTCTCTAGAATTTCTGAAACTTATTTATTCTTTTTAATTTAAATACAGAGGCCATTAAAGCCAGATTGCTTGGTAATGGCAATTTCTCCCATCATTGAAAGATTTTTTAATGAATTAATATTAACATTGGAATCTGTAGTAAATTCTAATAAAATCCTAAGGAATAATGATATCTATTTTACAGTAATCAGATGTTTCAAATTAGGAGTGAGGAGCATAGGACAAATGTAGCTTTAAGGTTGACCTAAAGTATTGGATATTGCAGATTAGTTACTTAAAATTAAATCTGTAAGCCAGGCATGGTGGCTTATGCCTGTATCTGCTGCAGCTCAGGAGGCTGAAGCAGGAGGATCCCTAGTTCAAAGCCAGCCTCAGCAACTTAGCAATGCACAGAGCAACTCAGTGAGACCCTGTCTCTAAATAAAATACAAAAAAAAAAAAAAGGGCTGGGGATGTGGCTCAGTGGTTAAGTGCCCCTGAGTTCAATCACTGGTACTCCCCCCCAAAAAAATGTGTGTATAAATGCTTATATCTTCTTAAGTTCCCATATTAGCTTTAAATTCAGTGTTGTTATTTTTAATCTTAAATAATTTAAATTTTAAAGTTAACATTTATTTCAGTTATTAAAAACTTTTAAATTTGTTTGAAACACCTTTAATATGTTCAATTTTTTCCAAATGCAAGTTTTATATTCTTTTTTATATTTTATTTTTTGGTATTAGGGATTGAACTCAGGGGCACTTAACAACTGAGCACATCCTCAGCCCTTTTTATTTTATTTTTATTTTGAGACAGGGCCTTGCTAAGTTGCTTAGAACTTCCATAATTTTCAGAGCCTAGTCTCAAACTCTTAATCCTCTTGCCTCAGCCTTCCAAGATGCTGGGATTAAGGGTGTGTGTCACTGTGCTTGGAACTGCAAATTTTATGAGAACTGAACACAGACCAAGTATTTTTGATTAAATCTTAGCATTCACATAGAGAAACACTGAAAGTGTTTCACCTGTTTTTTTTTTTTTTTTTTTTTTTTTTTACGACTTAGCATGGAAAAAGTAAAATAATTAATAATTTTTATCTGGATTACATGTTAAAAAGGTGATATCTTGGATATGTTGAATAACATAAATTATATTATAAATTTGGTTTCATTGGTTACTTTTCACTGCTCTTACGTGACCACAAGAATTTTTTTAAAATTACATCTCACCTTATATTTTTACTGGAGAGCACTAGAAAGTTTTATACAACCAGATTATATTTTATGTATAATATATTTGTTATTATCTGTAACCACCAGTTATTTCTGCAATAACAAAATTATTAACATTTGCTTTAGAATTTATAGGTCAGGTATTTTCCTCATATGGTCTGATTTTATGTCATATCAATTTCATTCCTAATTGCATGTAGTTTTATGATAGATATGTTTAGGTTACTCATTATCATTTTGGCAAATTGGTCATTTTAAAAAGATCTCATTGGAAATTATTTTGCTGCATGAAGGCATATAGACAAGTTTATTTTTGAAAGGAGAAAAAGTTTAGCTGGGCATGATGGCACACTCTTATAATCCCAGCAACAGGAGACCCGGTCAGGATCATTGAAAATTTGAAGCCAGCCTCATCAACTTAATGATGCCCTAAGCAACTTAGTGAGACCCTTTCTCAAAAGAAAAAAGAAAAAAGATTGGGGATGTAACTCAGTGGCAAGCACCCCTGGGTTCAATCCCCAGTACCTAAAGACAGAGAGAAACAGAAAGGGAAAGAAGAGTAAGTTGTCTTGAGATAGACTAGCTCTTGATGCACCTGATCAATGTGGCATTTATTGTCTGAGCCTTTGGCATCCCCTGAGAAAGTCTTCTCAATTCATGGATATGGTTCAAGAAAGATAAATTCAGGAAAAAAAAAAAAAGTATAAGATGCATATTTATTCTGAGAAACTATCGGCCAGCCAAAAAGAGAAAAGGTTAGTCCATTCACATCATATTGCTTGTCTGGGAATCTTAGAAAAAAGGCAAAAGGAGCCATAAAATTAAAGAAAACATTGACGGGGTTTTTCAGACACTAAAAAATGCCATCCCTCTTTTCTTTCTTATGAAAACTCTCTTTCTGGGATCACTAAAATAAACCAAATATCAAAAGCCCTTCTTGTTCTTTCTAAAACTTGCTTACGTCCTGCTCTTGAGATCCATGTCTAATGCAAATTGAGGAAAATACCTTATTACCATGGAGAATGATTAAATGGAAACAAGACCACCATGAGTTAGATTCCTTATTTCCCTGATGTAATCTGTGTCTTTTATAAATAAATTATGACATATTTAGAAAGTTTTATTATTGAGTTCTAAATAATGTTGTAATTTCATGTCTAGAGAAATAAATTTTGACTTTAAAACAATAAAATTCATATGGAATTAACTTTGGCTGATACTGAAGTTGTAGATAAAACTAACCATTTTCTCAGTGTTTTACTAGGAATTTTATTTTTCAAACTTTTTTTTTTGTATTGGTGAAGACATGACTTCTCAAACTTCAATTAAATGAATGATTGATTAATTTAAAAATTGGGGGTAAAGCACCCAGAAAATTATCTTTTTTAGTGATATTGATAAATAATTGTTTAGAAATTCTAATATACCAAAACCAACTTCTATATAGTTCACAGAAACATATTGGGTCTCTCTTTCCTCCTTCCTTCCTTCCTGTCTTTCTTTCTTTTTTGGTAGCCCTCAAGCTTAAATAGTACATTAATGTATTAAAGCTTTGTTAAATGCATATATTTTTTACTCTTTTCCGATTTTCTTTCTTTGAGTGCAAAGTGCATTGCACACATCATAAATTAATACTGAGAAATCTAAATTTACCCCTTTAGAGTCTCAGTGATGGCTTTATAAATGGGCCCTTGTTTATTCTTTATTCTGTGTGTGGCCACTTCGGTTGTTAGTAGGGGTTACACTGATCGCCTTTCCTCAGATTTATGAGACTTGGCAAAAAAAAAAAAAAAAAACTTTTGAGAAAACAGAGCCCGGTTTCTCTCAATAGAAAACATCATTAGATACTAAATAAACATTAATTTAGGTAAACTGGTACTACGCAGCCCACAAGGAACACGTTCTTGTTTATATTTCACTCTGATGCATGAAGGAGTACATGGGGGAATTGATTTATGGAAATCACAAAGAAGGTATATTTAAGCAATACTTGACACTTTATTCTTAGGATACCTTCCTGCTCTGTCATGAAGGGCTCTGATACTCTGCCAGGAAGAGCATGCATCAGGTCCTTCTCCCAGTGCGGAAAGATCAAGAGAACACTCAATCTTTTAAAAATTAGTACAGAATCCCCAATAGTACAATGATTGATTTCCCCTGGATTCCAACAAATCTTTGATAAATAGGGTATATTGTGAAGTTAGTTAACACAGGGTTTGGAAGTAAATTATTAACTCTTTAACAATGTAGATATTCCTGAAGTGTTTAAAGCACTTAAAAGGGTAACTTTAACTTATCTCTCATCAACAAGTTAGTGTCATTTAAAAGAAAAAGGGGGTGATTGATATGTGTGCTAAGTTAAAGATGACAGGGCTGTAGCTAGTCAATATGCCATGTTTAATTGGATCCTGAGTTGGACATGCCAGCTATAAAGAACAGTTTTGGGACATTCTGGAAAAATTTTAATGTGGACTGGTCATAAAACAAAATTGTGGGCAAAGGAGAAAATTAACTCAAAGTGGTTATAAAATAGAAAGTTCAATATAATTTCATTTTAGTAAAATACATGTACATGTAAAATACATGTACATATATATTGCAGTAAAAATGCATGTAAATGTGGAAGGATAAAGAAGATTTTTAATATTTTTAGTATTTTTCTCTAACTGGGGACAAGATGTGAATATAATGTAGGAATATAATGTTTTTATTTTCTTCTTTTTGCTTATCTGTGACTTTAACCCCATAGAGTACAAGCCTAGCACTTTGGTAATAATCACAATTTATTATTAATAAAATAATTAGCCAGCAGTAAATTGAATTTTATGTTTATACTTAAAATATTATATATTGTTACAGAAATAAAGAAACCTTAGACTTTCCTCAGGGTGGTGGGCAATAGCTTTGTTTTGTGGCTTAGAAATCCATAGGTGTGATTTGCAATGTGTTTTTCTTGATAACAAACCAGTTGGTTTAAAAAAAGCACTCAGACTTTGCTAAAGATTTCAGATCTGTTTTCGTACAATAATAAACTGATTACAGCAGATTTTCTCTTTTATAGTGATACTGAATATTTCTTGAATTGTGCCAGTTTTAGGGCACAAGTTCAAAAACATTGCTCTAAATGAAAGGGTGTTTTAAGCTCCTTTCTGGCATTGCTTATACAGCAATTCATTCAACATTGGGCCATGCCCCCAGGAAAACCAGGAGAAATCTGGGTTAAACAGGTTTGGCTCATAACAAGGACTCCTTGGTAATAACAAGCAGTTAATAATGTGTTCATGTTTTTCAGGTTGTAGAATATATATTAAAGGGGATAAATAATATATGATAGAATGAGGAAATAAATAAACACTCTGCTGAAACATGTTGGGCAAAATTTGTGCTAATGTTTGATGTAAGTATGGTGAAAAACATCTTGATTTTTTTAAAAGTAAGTGTTCATATACAGATTAGAAGCATATCGCAACTTAAGGACCACCTTCACTATTCCCTTCATTTAAAGTTGAGGAAATTGCAATTCAAAAAGGTATAATAATTTGCCAACAGTAACACTGATATTTATTGGCAGAGCTTAAATCAGAACTGACATTATTTTTAATACTGCATTATTTCTAATTTTCATGTTGTCATATTAAAAGTTTTACATATTCAAGAAACAGGAGAAAGTACAGAAGTCTTATTAAATAAATCAATGTGTATTTTATAAAATCATTGAATTTTAAAATGAATGTTTCATGTTAAACTAATTTGTCTTGGAAGACCACATTTCTCCCTATAAAAATTCAAGAAGAGTAATCTTAAACATCTTAGTTCATTTCCATTGGTGCATATGAGTTTATTTGGGTCCAAAATATAGGATAAGTAGCATTATATAATTTCATTAAATTGGATTAATTCTCATATAGAGAAGTCTTATAAGAATTCAAACTCTACATATTCATTTCTTACTCATCTTAAAATTGACTATGAATAGCTTGATATTTTCACTATAATTTGGATTGCAAAAAGATATAACTCTTTGTTACACTACTCAAAAATTTGTTTATATTGCTATTTTCAAATCAACTCAGATATCTTGGTTTGTAGCTATTTCATAAAAATGCATTTGGGCATCTTTAGGATGCCCCTGGTTTATCCAGAAAGAACAAATTCTAGTTCAAAATCAGAGCTCAGGGGCTGTTTATTTCCAGTTTTAAAACAAAAACAAAACAAAACAAACAAACAAAAAACCATTCTCCTTCCGGTAAACATGAAGGAAACAAGGCTTTGTTCTAACATGTCTAATAAGCACAAAGTTCCAAAGGAGAGTTGTCATTGTTTCAGGTGGAGTTCTGTACTTGAAAAAGTAGAAATGCTTTACATGTTCACAGGTGACCTACATGATATAAGTTAAATGAGCTTTCTAAATTAAATTGCAGTTTCTCCATCTCACCTTTTTGATCAATTCCATTTTTTCTCCATAGCACTTAGCACATTCTATATTATATTATTTCCCTTCTGTTTTCTATTTCTAAACTACAAGTTGCTTGAATAGAGATTCTTTTTTCTGTCTTCCCTTCTGTATCTGTAGTTCCTAACAAGGTGCTGGACATTAGAAGGTACACAGTAAGCATTTATTCTCTTGAATGAATAAATCAATGAATTGTCATCCACAGTGGTGGCTCAATTGTTTTAAATTAAATCAAATCAAATATTTTTCTCCTTATTTTAGCAAGCATTAAAAATGATCTTATAAACTTAATTTTATAAATGTTAGTAATTATTTCACGTACATTTTAAAATTTAAAGCATATTTATAAGTAGTGACGTATAACAATAAATTAATTGTTCAATAATTATTTATAGCACACAAATTTATCTAATTTTACTGTTTTATTTGACAATTCCTATATTTTCTGCTATCCTGATATTTTACAGAGTTTTAACCACCACGCAGGGAGGAAAAATCTAATTAAGTATACTGTTTATTGTTTGATGGGAACAGTTTCTTATTCCTCAAAAGCACTATAGATTATAATATTTATCATTTGTTTCATTCTTTATCATGTAAATAGAATGGACATCTTAGTGTAGTTATAAAAAGTTAATACAGTAATATTTCATAAGTCTTAATATGGGCATTTTTTCTTATTTTAAGTTTTCTGAAATCAATGGCATTGTACAATCAATGCCAAGCCGTAGTTTGAATGGCAACATTATTTTCTTACTGAAATTTAAAATAATGATGTAATTCCATTTTATAGTAGATTAGATAAGGTATAATAAATAATTATTCATTTTCTCAGACATGTTTTCACAATGTTTAAGAGCATTATTCTTAAAATAGCATTACCTAAAAATTCTAAGAGAAAGACAGAACTATTGTTTTGATTTCAGGATATTATATGCCTGAAATTAAAAACATTTGCTGATATAAAATAATATTTTCATTGTTAAATAATATAAAATAGATATCTGGATATCTGATGATATTTTTAAATATTGTGCACCTCTTTAGAACCACAGAACCACTTATACCCAGTAGTCAATGCTCACATCTTATTTTTTTAACATGTTAGCAGCATTTAACTCAGTGGCTCATTGATCACTAGTATATCTTCCACCCAAGATCTAATGTGCCTCCAGAACCACTCATGCTTCTGGTTCTCTTCTTCCCTAACAGAGGTCTCCCAATCTCAATCCCTGAATCCTCCTCACCTCCTTGACTTTTGAATAATGCAATGTGTTGGGGTCCAGACCTTGCAATTGCTCTTTCTTCTTCCTGAACTCCTTTCCTTGGCAACCTCCCCTGCCACAATCCACCTTCATGCTGATGATCACCAGGATTACACATCTGTCCCTGGCCACTGCCCTTACCTTCTGGCTTGAACTCATTGGCCTGCTCAGTGTTGCCAGCTAGATGTCCAGTAGACAGAGAGACCCAAAGCCCAAACTGGGCCTTCCAGACACCTTCTCAACTACTCTTTCATAATACCACGTGACCAAACTCTCTATGAATGGTGTTAGCCCCATCTTCAGACACTAGCGGAATCTGACTTTCACTTTTTGCTTCTATAGGTAACATTCTGTGTGTTTCATCTGCTAATTAATAATTTCCTCCAGAACTTTGCTCCAGTGTAAGTTTTTAATAGGTACCCTGTCAGTACTTCTAATTGAAACTCAACTCAAAGGATTCTTGATCCTATTTTCCCGTACAGCATTTTGTCACAATCTTAATATGTGTTTTGACTACTATGTTGTCCTGCACTTATACTTAATAGAAAGGAAGTTCCACAGAGTCAGGAACTTTATGTCTATGTTTTATATTCAACTCCTAAAGTCTCTATAACATTATAAAAGCTCTAAAAATAATAGGTAGATAAACTTAGAACTATCAGCATCACTTCAATGGAAAATATTTCTTTATTCTGCCCACCCTTGCTCTATGTCTTCTTTTCTTTCTTTCTTCTAGTGAAACTTATTAACATGTGGACTATGTTTCAGACCTATGGCTTTATATCACATAATTCATCTGTGTATTCAAAACTTCTGATAATTTTTCACAAAAATGATATTTAGAATACCTTTGCTTATATATAATTCAACAAATTCTCCCAAGTATATTTTACAATATGGAAAGTATAGTGGCAACAAACTAATTCCCTGGTGTATTTCCCTTTATACTATATAGAGTTAGACATAAAATATCATGCTCCCAGATTAAAAAGAAAATTTGTCAGCCATGAAATGAAATTATGCTCTTTACATGACTTTTCTTCCTTTTAAAATATTTTATCAGCTCTGAGTTAGTTATAATTATCAAAATTTCATCCAATTTTATTATCAATAGCTTATTAACTAGTACTTTAGCAGGAACATTATTTTTAAAGTTACCATTGGAAACCATATCTGTCAAATTTCATAGAAAAATTAATAAAGAAAGAGCTACATTTCTATGTTGAAAGTAAGACAGAAAACACAGTAGAGTTGTTGATAAAGTATGTTGAAATATTGTTGATAAAGTAATGTTACCCAAGAACTCTCAAATTTTACAAAGAATAGTCTGCTAGTTTTTATTTGATGATCACATAAAAGACATATAACTCTACTTTCTAATAATTTTAAGGAAATTTAATGTCAGTCAGGTTTCTGGCACTGTCACAAAATATCTGAGAATATTAATTTAAAAAGAGGGAAGATTTCAATCCATGGTTGTTTGGCTTTGTTGTTTGGGGACTTGCGGTAAGACAAAATATCTTGTGGGAGCATGTGGTAAAGAAACACTCCACATTTTATGGTGGCCAGAAAGCAGAGAGAGAAAGAGAGAGCAGAGGCTGGGGATCCTTCAAGGGTATGTTCTCAATGACCTAACTTCCTTTCACTAGGTCTCACCTCCTGATAATTTGCCACGTCCCAATCGCACCACAGTCTGGGGATCAAGTCCTTAATAATTGAGCCTTCAAGAGACACTGTAACCCAAATTTTAGCAACACCATTCTATATTGTTATTGTTCTTAAAAATAGTTTTATGATGAAAAATGTATCATAAGGGAGTCATCAAGTCTATGTATAGTTTAAAGATTTTTAATTAAAAATATATGTTGTTTTCTGTTATAAAATCATTTCAAAATATAGTGGTCAAACAAGATAATAGTGCATTTCCGTTGTGCAAAGAGACTGATGTAGTCAAGGAACCATGGTGGGCAAGTGGCTTTGTTTTGCACTCTCAAGCTTTTTGTCTTGTTGCTAAGTTCCTCAGTGTATTGCCCTCAGCTGGTATGACTATAGCTGGTCTAGGAGCACCTTGTTCACATTATGCCTTATTAGAAAAGGAAAGAAGGCAAGCAATTTATTTTAAATACATGTCAATGCATTACACACATCACTTTGAATTAGTAAAAATTTATTAATTCTTACCAGCTATGACAGAGGATGAAAAATGAAGCTTCTACCATGTGTCTTGCTCACAGTTGGGACTGGTCCATTTCTATTCCTTACATTAAGTAGGGGTGATGATTCTTAGGGACAGTAAGTAGTTTCTAACACAGTCATATGCCCATTCCCATAAGATAGGAGTTTTTAAACAGATATTCTTCTAAAGGAAAACACTGATTGTGATAAAAGCTTGTTTTTATCTTTCATTATGTTTTCATTACAAATTTTCAATCAGTCTACACCTAACTAAAACTCATGGTAACTGTTCACTTGCAAGTTTGTCTTAAAATAAAATGTCCTATTGTTGGCTGAACATCTTAACAAAGTAGTTCACACCAGAACTACTTTGTACCTCAATAAGGAATGGTTCAATTACACCCAGCCATCTTAGAAACAATGTGACACTTTTCCAGTCATTCCTCCATGTTTTTCATCCATAAAGTGGATGCTACCTCAGCAATTCATCCTCAAAATTGTATATTTCATCAGATGATCTATAAGAAATTTAGAAGCAGTTTCCAGATTGTTAAAGAATATCATTTGTTACTCTTAGAAGGTTTACAGATTCTTGTAACCCTCAAATTTATTTAAAGAATCAGAAAAAAAAAATATTTTTATTGCTTCTTTTTTTTATTTGGCTAATTTCTTATCTATGTATCAAATAAGCATTAAAAACACTTTTACATTGAGCCTACTTAGCTTTTGTGGACTATTTGAAACAAGTATAGGAGAGTGAACATTTTATTCAGCTAATCATTTTCTAAACCTCTGGATAGGTAAGAGGTGCATAGAAGTCAGGTAACTCTTTGACTTCCAACAGGGTTAGGGCCCAATGGGCTCAAGGTGAAAGGATTATAAGTTAAATGCACATTTAATACACCTAACCTGCATAGCTTACAAACTATCATAGCCTACAAACTCAGTACACGGTATTATATTGGTTGTTCACTTTCATGATAGTGTGCTTGACCGGGAGCTGTTACGGCATATTGCTAGGCTGGGTAAAGATATACATTCAGGCCAGGTGAGGTGGTGCACACCTGTAATCCAGCAGCTAGGGAGACTGAGGCAGGAGGACTACAAATTCAAAACCAGCCTCAGCAATTTAGCAAGGTCCTAACTGAGCAAGACCCTGTCTCAAAATAAAAAAATAAATAAATAAAAAAGGACTGGTTAAGTCCCCCTGGGTTCAATGCCTGCTACCAAAAAAAAAAAAAAAAAAAAAAAAAGAAAAGAAAAATGTACATTTAGATACGAAGTATGATTCCTATTGAAAACATATTGCTGTTACAGTCATACAGTCAAAAATTGAAAAATCACAAGCCAAACCATTGTAAGTAGGGAACCATCTGTATTGGACATTTGTTGTAGGAAAAATATGTTGTAGTTAGCCTGGTAGTAAATGGATTCTTTGATCTGAAACTTGTCCAGAAATGCTTTGTGGGTGTGATTAGGTCAGGGAGGTCAAAACATCTTCACATTACTACTTAGAAAGGAAAATGAACATGATTTGTATGGCATATGTTGATTGACCATTTTGACCCCAAAATAGAGTACATACTGAGGAACACAGAAAAAAAGGCAATTTATGTAGTTAGAGAAGGAATTTCGATAGAAAGCTAGGGAATGTATATTTCAAGTTAGAGATGACATTATGAAAGCAAACACTAAGGAGACAAATCTGGAAATATTGGACACTCCTAGGATTGCAGTCTATGGGCAGAATCCAGAATACCAATGGTAGTAAACCAGATATTCATTCATTTGCCAAAACTCAGGGCTAGGTTGTTGGCCCTGGAAATGGAGTAGAAAAGATTAATCCTAGAGATACAATAAACTGTCTATTACTAAAGACATCAAGATACTGATGATAATTTTGTGGTAAAGAATAGGTATTCCCTTACCTTTCCCTGGGAAAACAAATTTGAATTAAAAAGTTGATCTCTTAAGAAACAATTAGGTCTATGTATATTGTTGATCATGTTTAAAATATTCATTTGCATTACTAGAGCTACATAATATCCCTGTTAGGTTGATGACATATCTAGATACAAATTTACATAAAACAACCCTGACATGGAAGAGTAATTAAATTGGAAAAGACAAGACATCCTGTGTGAGGCAAAGCGAGGACTTCAGCTTCAGCCAGGTCTTCAGGGCCCTGACTCAGAATCCTTTCACTGTGATGATTGACCCTTGCTCATGTTCTTTCTGCATGTTTTATAAGAACAACTGGAGAGTCTGACATATGCTTAGAACAACATATTTTAACAGGGCCCAGTTATGTGAGAATAAAAATCTGTCAGAAACTTAAAAAAAAAAGATTCTGTTCCCAGTCGATGCGAATTTCATTTTTAACAATAATAAAGCATAATTTACCATTCTCATGGGGATGATTAGACCTTTTCACAGTATTTTAAGTAAAAACATATTATGGATAATTGTATAATTAAATTGTCCTAAATTCATATAATCATAAAATATCACTTATAGATTTAATAATTATTCCTAAAAACTATGACATTACAAATTTACAATATATCAACTGATTGGTGAATTGATAGTTAGATATTATATGCTAGTTTTAAATCAATCAAATAAAATAATTTGAAAAATCTTCGTTGCATGATTCCTTAATACTGGTGTTTATCATAAGTCTGGAAGTCAGACTTTTTTAAAAAAATTGAATAAATAGATAAAATGTATACAAGTTCTCTTTTTAAAAAGGTAAGCTCTTAATTTTATGTGAGTATTGAAATATGATATGTCAAGAGCTTTGTAATGTTTTGAACAACTAATAATAAAAAATTTTTTAAAAAAAGAAATATAATAGTTTTATTGAACAGTTGTCTGAAACTGGTTTGTGGAAATACCAGGGATAGAAAGATATCTTTTTCTCATTGTAATATCTTTACTCATTAAAATCAAGAATTTGCTTCTCTCCTTTCACATTCCAAATGATATATGTATGTGCTGCTACAATTGAACTTCACATTCTTTCTTGCCCAAGACAGCAATAATCTCTACATCTCTTCTTTCCCCCTATAAATTGCTTGCATATTTTGCCACTTAGACACTGTTCTTCCTTCTCCTTTTAAATCTGAATATGTATGTGTTTAGAAAACAATCTGTGCTGTGAATTTTATAGGAGTGGATATTATAGGCAAAGAACAAATACTTAGTGGATAGTTTTAAATGTTTTTAATTTCTGCTTAGGTTAAAAGTTATGCTTTGTCTTCTGGATAAAATTCATCAATGGACAGAGAAAAAGGGGAAATAGCAAGTTAATAGTAAAAAATGAGTCACATTAAATTTAATTTCTTATTGTGAACTTTTTTTTTTTTTTTTTTTTACCAGGTGTATTGGTGCACACCTGTGATCCCAGGGAGGCTAAGGCAGGAGAATTGCCAAGTTTGAGGCAACCCAAGGCAACTTAGTGAGACCCTCAGCAATGAGTGAAACCCTGTCTCAAAATAAAAAAAAATAAAAAGGGCTGGAAGTGTAGTTCAATGGTAAAGTACCCCTGGGTTCAATGCCTAGCACCAATAAATAAATAAATAAATTCCTTCACTCAGACTATGGTGATGGGAATGGGAGAAACTTAACAAAACTTCTCAAGAAGTTAAGTGAGCATTTTCTCACTTTCAAATCACAAGTACCATCAGGATTCACTGGCAAATCACACCTACTTGGGGAAATGGGACTCTCCTAATACATAATAAAGAATAAATCATTGTAAGAACTTTTGCTTATTTTGCTCATACTTTATAAATGAAAATTTTAACGTATAATAATTTAAATTCACCAAGATGGCAAAGTTATCATTACTTACTAAATTTCACAGAAAATCTTTTTCAGTAAGTATGAAAACTGAAATTCATATCCAAAGCTTCCAGACTCTAAATATTAAAATTTTTCTCTTATTTCATGACCTTTCTAGACACAGGGATTTCCTAGACTGTGGGAGGCCAACCTATGGGTGACTGAGTGCCTATGGGTGACTGAGTTACACTAGACACTCTCAAGTAATGTAGGAGGGAAAAAAAAGGTGTGATTCTGAAAAGTTGAAACATACCCCAAATGACCAATGTACCAGTTGGTGGTTCTTCCTATTTTCCTTTGGGTATGAATCTTTGTGGCATCCATAAGTCATTCTACTTTAGTCCCCAAGTTTCCATGTGTTTTTAGGACACTTGGGAGAGAAATTTTTTGAGTTCTTATTATACAAGGGATGACCTAGAGAGATTTTTAGCTATTTTTCACTGTTCATTTTGAAAGTGGGCTGGTGAAAGAAAGAGGAGATTGACTGCGACTGTCATTAACTTATCAAGTGTATGTTCTTCGCTCACCCTTTAGCAAATACCCTGCTAGGCTTTGGGGATGCAATGGTGAACTTGACAGATATCCTGACTTCATGTGGTTTGAAATTACTTTTGTCTACAGGTGAAAATAATGCTTGTTCTTGAAGATAAAAATGTAAGTCTTGTGAAGGATAGAAAATGACCTAAATATCTTTTGGAAAGATTTTTTAAACCAACTTTACTGTGCTAGAACAACTCAATGTTTTGAATACTCTAAAATTGTACAGCAGTTAATTAAAGCTAAAGTTCTTAATGTGTATAAACTTCTTTGGCTAGTACAATGTCCAAATAAGACTTCAGAAGTAACTAGGTTGGCTTACTGCCAAAACCATTTCTAAATATTATGAGCTCTAAGACCTCTCCCTTAGACTTTTCTTTAAACATATTTATAATCCCAAATTGAACATTCTAAAAAGATAACATTTCTTTTTTACTGTTTTATTATTTATTTTTAAACTATTTCTACACTACATCCAATAAAACAATTGTGTGGGTTTTTTGTTAGAATTTTATTTGGGCAGTGCATATGGGCTAAAGAAATGAGAAGTTCAGAAAAAAAATGTCTTATTATTTCTATAAAAAGGGTCTTATCTCATCTTGTATTGAAAAAAAAAAGTACATTGTATAATGAGGGTTAGGAAATTTAATTGCAACTGTGACAAAGGATGATGGGAGTTCCCAGCCTTCCTTTATGTCTTTTATGTTTCTTTAGAAAACTAGTTGTTATTATAGCATGTAAAAATGCAAGTCTTGTGAAGGAGGTTCCTTTAATTCATAATAACTAAGCTATGGAAATAACCTACGTGTTCTTCAATGGATGAATGGATAAAGAAAATGTGGTATGTATACACAATGGAATATTACTGGGCCATAAAGTAGAATGAAATTATGACATTTGCCAGTAAGTACATAGAACTAGAGGCTATCATGCTAAGTGAAATAAGCCAATCCCAAATCACCAAAGGCCAATGTTCTCTCTGATAGGCACATGCTGACTCACAACAGGTGATTGGGGGATATGGAGTAGAGGTTCCCCAAATTAGGATGGAGAGAATGAAGAAGGGAGGGGGCATGGGAATGGGAAAGACAGTATAATGAATTGGACATAACTTTTGTATGTTCATATATGAATACATGACCAGTGTAACTTCACATCATGTACAACTACAAGAATGGGAAGTTATACACCCTGTGTTATGATATGTCAAAATACATTCTACTGTCATGTATAACTAAAAAGGACCAAAAAAAAAAAAAAAAAGAGAGGCTCTTTAACATTTGACAAGAGCCTTACTGTATCTGGAAATGTACAGCTGATCTCCATGCATTATTTCATTTTATTCTTCCAGCTGATCCCATTGGATGAGGACTGATGATCCTGTTTGGAGATGGGATAACTGGACTTAAGAGAAATTGAATGAATTCTCTTAAGGAATAAAGCTGATAAAATGTGAAACAGAGATTACACTCAAATCATCCTATGGCCAGGGCCTCTTAACCAGTTGTCTGAGCCGCCCCTGGAAGATTCAAGAATTTAATTTTAGGGTTGGGGGTGTGGCTCAGCAGTAGAGCGCTCGCCTAGCACACTCGAGGCCCTGGGTTTGATCCTCAGCACCACATAAAAATAAATACATAAAATAAAGATATCATGTCCAACTACAACTAAAAAATAAATATTAAAAAAAGAATTTAATTTTAGCTACTTTAACAAATGGCAAAAAAAGAGTAATTATTAGAAATTTTGAGAGATGATCTAAGTTGAATTCTGTTATTTGAAAATCCAGACCATAATGCTATCTTCACTATAGAGTCGATTTCAGAGGTCTTATAACAAAGGTAACAACTTTCTTAAAGGAAAAAGATTGAAAAACAAAAATGGGAATTAGTGCTCTATCTGATGTGCATATAACAAAGATGTTCTCCCACATGGTTAGCTCTCTCTTCACATTGATTGTTTTCTTTGCTGAGAAGAAGCTATTTAGTTTGAATTCATCCCATTTATTAATTCTTTATTTTATTTCTTGAACTTTAGGAGTCTTGTTAGTCAGGACCTAATCCGACATGATGAAGATTTGAGCCTACCTTTTCTTCTATTAGATGCAGGATCTCTGGTCTAATTCCTAGGTCTTTGATCCACTTTGAAATGAGTTTTGTGCAAGGGTGAGAGATAACCATGAATCAAAATGCATTCTGCTGTCATATTTACATAATTAAAACAAATAAATTTTTAAAAATAAAAAGAGCTTAGGAGAGCTCCATGGTAAAGCACCCCTAGATACAATTTCCAGTACAGAAAGAAAGAAAGAAAGAAAGAAAGAAAGAAAGAAAGAAAGAAAGAAAGAAAGAAAGAAACAACTACAACAACAACAAAAAAATGGGGAAATATCCATCAGAAGCTGCTCAACTCAGGTATCTTCTGATTATCCTACTTGATGCACTTCTTGGAAGCAGAAAGATTTGGGATGACCATTTAAGTCCAATTGTTCAGATGTAGCTAAAGATACAAGGAAATTAAACACAGCTCAGAAACTAATAGTAAATAAAGAACCAGGTAAATAGGTGATGGGTGTAGAAAAGAAATAGCCCACATATTCAGTACCTGGCTTAAATGGAACACCACACACACACACACACACACAAACACACACACACACACACACACACACACACACGAAAAGGTGTTTATGTAGAAAGACCAGAACAGTAGGGTTTTCAGAGAGATATAGGACTGTCTGGTAAAGAAATTGAAATTGTTGGTAATTTATTAGTCTCATTATCATAAGATAGCATCCCAACCCATTCTGCACATAATTATGTATCTGCTGGGCATTTGCAAGTTACTTTTAACATAGAAATATGTTAGTCTAGGAAGTATTCCCTTTATGTAGTTAGAGAGTGTATATAAAAGGAACTAATTTGGCTTAATCCATGAGCTCTTTGATGAGGTACACATTAAGCTTCTATATTGCATGTCAAGTACTTTGAATTGTTTCTAAAAGAAACTGTAATACTTTAAAATTAGATATTTTCACATGGGGATGGATAATATAATTTAAACATGTATTATTTATAAAATAATATTTAATTGTTTTACCATAATGGTACTTTGAATTATATAATACATTGACATTTAATTTTAGTTTTGCAAACTTTTAATTAATATTAACTGAGGTCTACATTTTGAAGACAATAAAGCTCATGCTACAGAAATACATAATACATTTATATAGAGAGACATATATACATTTTATATTGAATATGGAAATATTTTTTAATATATGCTTTTCATTTTCCACCTTAGGGCTTACAGATATATTAAGATGATCTAAGAGGTTCAATAGGGCTTTGAATCTGTAAGAGAGATCATATCAAATATTTGGTGTAAATATATAATACAGTAATTTTGAAAACTGATATAAATAATACTTGGAAAGTTTATAGATCTGAGATGTTTAAAATGTTATTTTTAAAAACTTCTTTTTCTTTTTAATTTACCAAAACTTATTTGAATATTAACATGATATTCAACTCTACTTTTATTTTTTAGTTTGGAGACAGTGCTTTCTTCTTTTCTGGACTATCATAGTCAACAAACTAAAAATAATTGTTTAGCTCACACTATGTTTCATAGTTTTACTGTGCTTAATATATGATAATAGGGTGTTAACAATTAAGTTTTGTTGGTTTGTAAGTGAGTATGGATTTCTGGAAAAGACAACAAAAGAAGCCTAATTACTTTAGTCTTTTTAATACAAATAAAAATGTTAAAATCAAGTATTTTATATCTTTACCAATGTTTATTCTAATTTTGTTTTGAATTTTTACATGAAATTATTATTTTATTGGGTTTTCAGTTATTTTCCCTTTCTTGATATGTTATACAATTTAATTTGAGTGGCATTCGAGGCTCTCCATGTACAATTACATCTTATCCTCCATTAATCAAATGCAAACCATCACTTTCATTCTCCTAGAAATGGAATTTATTTATTGACTTGCTTATTCACTTCTTTGTTTAATTGATCTCCAAAATAAAAACTTATTTTCTTCATTCATCTTCATATTCTTGAAGCAGTATTTTTCTGAAAATTCTATTTTCCAGGCCTGATAAACTACATTAAACTACATACATTCAGGTCATTATAAATTGTCTTTGAATCATAATTTTCTCTTGTGCTTGACTCGAAGTTTAATAGAAAACTAAACATATTGAATATAATAATTTCACAAGACTAATACTAATCACTTACTATGTATGTGAACATAGTGTAGGGCTTTATATAATGGCTCTTTAATCTGACAATGTCAGAAAAGGTGAGTGAGACACAGTGATATTGAATACCTGGCCCATGGATAAACCCAGAGCAAACGGCAGAGGTGGGCTTCATGACTGACAGCTTTACCATCACCCTGCTCTCTTCTGTTACAGAAAACCTAACTAGGAATATCTAGAAATGTAGGTAAAAGAAATTTATCAGTTCAGTCTTAAAAAGTGAAAATGATAGCCAGTGATAGCACTGTTGGCATGCGTGGAATCCCAGCTAATCAGGAGGCTGAGGCAGGAGCATGAAAAAATTCAAGGCCAGCCTCTTCCACTGAGCAAGACCCTGTCTCAAAAACAAACAAACAAACAAAAAACATGGTCTTGGGATGTAGCTCAGTGGTAATATGACCCTGAGTTCAATCCTCAGTACTACAATGGTAGTGGGAGAGAGAAGAAGAAAATTATGTTTGTTTATAAAAGCTTAAGTTTTATTTCAAAATTGTGTTTAGTTTTTGATAGTGAATCTATGCCAGTGCAGGAATATTGACTGGGTCAAGATGTTAGGATCTTTCCAATTTCTGGTAGTAGCTGGAAGATCATCTGTAGCAAAATTCAGATTTCTATTATGAATAATTCTGTTACAGAAACATTTTTGATAATGAACACATACAAATTTACTTTGTAATATCCACTTAAGAAAGATACAATTGGAAATACAAGTCTGTTGGACCAATTGCATTGAATTTTTTCTATTTATTTGTTTGTTTTTGTTGTTTTTGTTTTGTACCACGGATTGAAACCAGAGACATTTAACCACTGAGCCACATCCCCAGTTCCTATTTATATTTTATTTAGAGACAGGGTGTATTGAAGCATTTTAAATCAAGATGAAATCATGAACATATCTCACCATCATTAAAAATATGAACAATGATCATTAAAGAAATATTATATCTAAGTGTGCTGGGATTTTTTTTTTAATTTGTTGAGAAAAGTTACCTTTTGTTTGCATAGTTATCAGTTGTTGAATTCAATATGCTAATTAGTATCCCTGTTGGGTCAAACATCATGAAATTCAAATCTGATATGAGGACTTGTCTTCTGTATATGACTCTAAATTGCTCTCACATCCTGCCTGTTGTTTTGTTTTTTTTAATTGTCAAATAATATTGTGTTTTAACCATGTACACATAATTTTTAAAGTATGTAAACTGTGGGATGGTTAATAACATCTTGCTAATTAACAAGTACATTACCTCATAAAGCTTCATTTGATAATGTGGAGGATACACTATCTATATTTATTCCCATATACTATTAATATTTATGAAGTGAATTGTTCAAATTGTTTTCTCTATGTAAAAGGAATACTTCAGTTGCTAGAAATGCTTATTTTCTTAAAGATATTTCACCAAATAGTGAAGAAACAAATAGTTTTAATGTGTTTGGCACATTATTTTCTTAAAATAAAAGCTATATAGGATTCACTCAACTTACTATGTTTTGATTTCAAAAGTACATGCATTCCCGGTAGACCCACGTGAATACGAAATCCAAGCCCCCCCCCCCTTTTTTTTTTGCTACATTTTGTTTTTGGAATTAAGAAATATGCTGTTGAATATTTTAATTGGTGGTAGATATGAAGCCATTTCATGGTTGGTTTACTTACAAAGTGTTAGGATTTTTACAGATAATCTTTATAACTAATCTATATTGTATGTCCTCAAAACTTTTAATTAGTTCATAATTATTTGCAAATATTGCATCTATTTCAGATTAAGTCTAGTATAAACCCATGTTTTCATTTAGATTTAGTATTGGAACATATTTAAATGCTATTTCCTATGTAAGTGATTTTAGATAAGTAGATTGACATCTTGCAAATTAATAGATAATAACCTCTAGATTTTTCTTTTTAGGATATGATAAAATATTTGTCTAAGATTTATAAAATATGCATTAAATAATAGTAATATTTAAAATTTTTCTCTTCTAACATAAAGAATTATTGTTTCAATAAGTATTTTTATCTGAAAATATTACATGTGAAAATTGTAAGAAACAGGACTAACCCATGTCAGTAAAAAGGAATTATCATCTTTGTACATTATTTTTTATGTAGGTTTCACACTCTTCCCTTATGCATCTCTGCATTATCTTAGGACAAGTGCTGCTGAAAGCAGGCACCATGAAAATTCCTATGCTGTTTTGAAAAACAAATGTCAAAGTGGATGATTATTTCTGCATATAAAGAGACCATGTACCATTAACCTAGTGGTAAATAGAATATTATGTACATTTTATTATGAAGAATCAATTTTAATATTCAAAATTATTTGCTGCCCACATTAACAAAATATTAAATAAATATAAAGTCTGGGGAAATATTTACTGGGAATGTAATTTGACATCTAAATTAAGAATTAAATTTCAGGAAAGATATAAATTACAATTATGGAGATAGCTTAGTTTTCAAAAATAATGGCTTTCCTAAAACATGAAGGGACTCAAGCACGTTAGAGCTAAAGTTTCTCAATAATAAATACAGTAAGAAATGAACAGTATGGTTATAATAAATACTGTGATTTTGCTGTTGGTGTTTTCTATGACCCTGCAAGTTGACAACTGTCAGGTTGCTATGCTGAGTAGCAAATTGATGCATTGTGGAAGTAGCCAATAATATTGTCAACAAGGTCTTTTATTGTAGTGTTTTATTAATTTTGCAAATATGTTAAATATTTTTCCATTTGAACCCTGGAGGCCCATAATTTCAATCGAAACTCTTTTCAATTTAAACAGATTTTGTTACAATTATGTTCAGGGAAAAAAATGTAAACCACAATATTAAATTGAAGTGGTTACTCATGTGTATACTCACTATTATATTATTTTCTATTGAATTCATTAGGGGTAGATCCTAGAGAATTGGGTGTGGTATAAGTACATAGCTGTGGGCTTGCAAAGCCAAGGAATATATAATAGTGGTGCTTTGTTGATCAGTATTTATATAGTAATACACTTTCAGTGTATTTTAGAAATGCAAACATCATGTTTAAAGCACTGAGTAATAGGATGTAACTACTGTGATTTATCTTTACTGATAAATAGTTGAGCTCAGCTCCACAACTGATGATGTTCATACTTAGTTTGGACTGTGGGGTAATGTCACTGACTGTTATCATAAGGATGTTAGCAAGTAGATTAACATTTGTAAGTCTCCTCTTCATGATCTTTGAAAGACTCATATGGTCTTCCAGACTCTACTGGAATACATCAACTGAGGGGAAGTCATGACACTTTGGAGACAATGAAATCTATTAATAGACAATTAAATACTTCAACAAAAAGTTTACTGCCTTGTAAATTCTACTTATTACTCTTAGCAATATATACTCAAGCAATGATTGAATACCACTGACTATACAAAAGTAGGAGGATATATTAGAAAATAAAAAAATTTAGAAAGGATAAGATAAAGATAATTTGAATGAGAGTTCTGGTGTTCCCAGCTCCATTCCAGTGGTTCTTTTGGCATACCACTGGCTTCCTGCTTTGATATTATTGCACGCAACTAATTGGATGTATAATAATCCTCTGCAACCATAAACTTTCCCATTTGTTTGTGTCTATTGCCTCTTTGGCTCTCAAGTTTCTTCTATAATTGCTGTTTGTTTTGTCATCAACAACCATGCCATAAAGTAATGGTGCCAATAATTGATCAGTCTTGTGTACTCTACAGGAAAACCATCTAACCAAACAAAAGCTCCAAATTATGAGCTGCAATTTGGCCAAAGGGAGTTTATACAGATATTGCTTTTAATTTGCAAGTAGTCATATTACCTTATGTCTTTTGAGTTGGGCAGAAAACTTAAGTGACCTTACATGCACCACTTAGGTATGAAGAACAAATAGCCCTTTATAAAATTCAAAGTGTGATGATTCCTTCCTTAGTGTACACACACACACACACACACACACACACACACACACACACACTCACCTGAGAATAAATCCCAAATCTAAGAATTCCAGGTTTTCACGTGTGAAGAAATATATATTTTAATGATTGTCCCAAGGATAGAAGCTGTTTTTCCACATGAATAGTACATCATCTTGTCCTACCGACTTTTGGAATAAATCAATAGAAATAAATTAAGTACATCAATGAAGTTCACATATAAAATTTTATATCTCTTGCTCCTCAAATAAATTTTTGGTGAGTTATTATTCATGTAATAAGTTCTTTTCTCTTTCTGCTCCTTAGGGAAATGGCGCAAGGTCTTCCTGAGTGTTAGATTGTGCATTTGGAGTTCTGATTTAGTGGAACAGTGTGTAAAACTCTCATAATCAGAACACTCCCTATTGGCTCCACATCTGAAGATCCCCAAGAGTGCTGTTTGTCCCAGTGAACATCTGGAATAGATTATATGCAGTTAATTGGCTCCAGGTCGAGCTTGTTACAGACAGTAGCATTCAGTATAACCTATGCAATTCCCTAAATCTACCCACTTTGGGTAAATCACACCTACTTCTCTTCATAATTCTTCCCAGATGTAGGATGCATGCTCCTGTATGTACACACAGAACACATGTGCATGCACACACACACACACACAGAGAGAGAGAGAGAGAGAGAGAGAGAGAGAGAGAGAGAGAGAGAAGATAGCAAAATATCAATACATTAGTACAAAGGTTGTTGGCAAGACATTTAACACATAAATTATCTCAATTAAAAGATTAACTATTGGATTCAAAGGATTGTTGGGAAGAAAAACAAAGAATCAGGGGGAGCAGATTGTAGAAAGTGACTGTTTTATAGCAGAAAAATATTCAAAGTTTTTTAAAAAGTTATTGAACTTTCAAGATTTTTGCTTAGTTTTGTTCCCTCCTCTTCATATGTGTTTCCACATGTGCAGGCACTTATCAGAATGTCAGACTAGTGAAGAAACCAGTGCTTTGATTTTTAACTTATTTAACAATATTAATAAGTTGGGTTATAGTGGACAGTAAGACTACTGTTCATTGCAAACCAAAACATCAATCTTTTTAACTTACGATGTTAGAGGCACAGGGCATGTCTTAGCGATTAATGACTAGTTGGAGGAGTAGATATCTCAATACGTAGCAAAGGGCCATTAACCCAAACTAATCATTAATTTCCAGGAAATGTCCTGTACTGAGGTCATTATTGCTAATAAAATGCACATATGGAAAGTTCTCTTTTTTTGCTTATGCACATAAATGTCTTCACATATACATTGTTAGAAATCATAGAACAAAAGTAATATATTTTGCAGGTCCAATGATCAGAAAAACTACCTAATGAGAAATTGAATATACTCAGTCTCGGGATTCAATTTAACTTTCACTGTTTTCAGAGAGTATGGGTGGGGAGGAGAATGCATGCTTGTATGTCAAAGCTGGGGGTCTGCTGCAGTCCGACATCAGTGTTCTGTTAACATGATGAAATAGGTAAAAGTGAAAGGAACAGGAAAATAAGATTAGAGAAGCCCTGATGAATGTGGAACCAGCACACATGATCAAATAGCGATGGCAGTAAAAAGTAATGTGTTGTTTTGAGTCATAATATTTTGGGTATCCAAAGAGGCATGAGGCAAATTCAAGAGTTAGCTTAAGTTGCTCTTTGGTGTCCTCTTTCTCCCACCCCCCACTGGATTGTGCTTTCCTCTCCCTTCCTTCTCCTTATAGCCTTTCACCAAGTCCATGATGCTGCCTGCCTATCCTTTTCAGAACCCTTAGCCATGTATCACTGTTTCTGGAACTCTCTTTCTGGTTTTCTCTGTCTTCCATGAAATATTCTCATCTTAGTTAAATCTGTGTAATACTCTTTTAAGTTCTCTTTCAGAGTGTCTCATAAATGTCTCAATTTTAGAATTATTTTATCATACTGTAGTTATTTCTATATAATTAATTATTCCCTCAGTAACAATCCTTATCTCTTTTTTTAACCTTAATAAATAGTGGAGGATTACTTATGGTGTTAATGACTGATAAGAATTGTATAATATATACAACCATACATGTATGTATATTCAAATATCATGACCAGTGATGTAAATGTATATATGTTAAGATGCAAATGTATAACATTTGTGATGGCAATTGTCCAAAAGCAGCAAATTTTTAAGAAGAATCTATAAGTCAAGGAATACATCTACTTTTAGTGATGTCAAGTCAAACAAAAGTTTTCAGGATACATTTCTTAAGACATTGAGTAATTCAAAACATGATTCAAGTCTAATCTGATAACTTTTTTCTATAGGAAAAAGATCAATTATAGATCAACTAAAGAGCCCGTTTTTGTGGCAATAGATTAAACATGTTTTCCTACTACTTTTAAAAAATGTTTCAAATGTGTTATTTAAGGATTTTGTTCATGTATTATATTAAAATGCATATAATTCAAGTTTTAAAACTAAAATATTCATAAAGGACGGCTGTGTATAGATCTTTTTGATTGGAAGGAAATTCTTGTTGTCTCTCAAATTACAACTAATTGGGTAAAACCTTCAAGAAATCTCTAGTAAATGTGAATAAAATATTTTTAATTTAATATTTTATATTTAATATTTTAATAAAATATTATTAAATTAATATTAAAATGAACTATCTGTATGCAGAAATCTATAGGAAGAATTAAATAATTATGTTACAAAATAATTTGATACTTTCATAGATACCATTGAAAATAATAAAAATAATTGGGGAAAGCACTCATGCTTAATATTTCATGAAGCAATTTAATGTAAGATTTGTCTATCCTTAAATGCTTGCCATTCATAAACACAAATTAGTACACCTCAAATTTTATCTTTTTTTTACTTGTAAGATGTAACTGGAACCTTGATGTTCAAAGTCTCTGAATCATTATAGTAAAGTGGAGAATTTCTCTTAATGAAAATTCAGCCTTTATGAGATGTCTTAAAATAATACTCATGAAATTCTTATTTTGAATATTAAATATTTAGAAAATTATTTAAAGTCTAATACCTATTTATTATGACTAATGCTATCAGCAAGGAAGGTACAAAAAATATTCAGACCACAGTTAAAGCAGGTACCATATGCAAAATTCTCCCTAGAACTCAATATAGCAAGATCCTTCCCATGGGCTATTTCCTAGGAAGAAAAGCAGTACATTAAGGCAGGAAGAGAGGTTGAAGATTCTATCAGTAATTCAAGGTCAATTGACCCTACCATAATGAAAACACCAGATTTATAGGTCTTAAGAAAAGTTTAATATTTGTTCTAAAGTCCTAATCAAATATTTCCATTGTCTTACTTGCCATGCGAACTTGGAACAAATATTTAGCTCTGTGCGTCAGTTTTCTCAACTGTGAAATGTGGTAAATAACTACTTATTCTATGCCTGTCAATAGCATTATGCCATTTAGTCTGTAAGCTACTTTAAAAAATATCTGGTATGTATATTTCAATAAATATTATTTGTAATTTTTAATAACAGGTTTAGTTTGAAACGTGTCTTTTAATTTTCTCACATTTTTAACAAAGATATCCAAGTCATTTATTTATGGCAGTGTAGTTAATAACCACCTCCTCTCTTTTATTAACCTTTACACTTTATAACTTATTTTTCTATTCAGGACTGCCCTAAACAGAAACTAATAGATGGTATGTTCTAGGCCTACACTCTGTACTGGAGGACCTGACCTGATTTCATCTGATCTCCACCAATTTAAGTAGACTTAATGTCAGAAGTAAGAGAACAACTCTCTCAAAATAATAGCTTGTGTCTGTTTTTGTTTGAAAATCTTTCCTTTTGGGATGATATGGAATACAAGTAGACGTCTGCTAGTGTTTTCATCTGATCAAAGAAATCAAGTTATGTTAAAAAAATACTCAGGTATTTACAATTAAAAAATAACTTTTGTAGAGATTATTAAAAATAATTTGATTTCTAGTAGTGTATTCATTTCTACATTGAAGTAAAGACAATTCTGAATTTATTACACAGTTTTGGATTCATATTCTCTTGAAAAATTCACTAAGAACAAATGAGAAGAGAGAAATTGTTTTTTTTAAAAAAATTCTATGTACATTTAGAAAATTATCATATAGTATATCTAGAAAAATCTGCAAAAGAAAAACTCTCATTTTTTTTTTTTTCTTTTAGAGTCCACTAGTACTGAAAAAGAGCATTGTTTTTCATCATGGATGCCACTAAAGATGAGCGACCAAAGTTGAGAAGCCACAGTTTTCACCTTTTTCATGCTTTCATGATGCTAAGTATGACTGTGCTATTTCTTCCAGTCATTGGAACTTCTAAACAAAATATTCCACGACTCAAGCTAAGCTACAAAGGTAAATATGTAAATATTTTTACATTCTTCATTAATATTTCTGAATGCCCTCTGTAATTATTGTATTTCTTTTATTAAGAAATGCATATTGACTTCTGTTATGGTTCAGATGTGGTGTCCCCCAAAGCTCATGTATTAGACAATGCAAGAAGTTTTGGAGGAGAAATTATTGCATTATAGCCTTAACTTAATCAGTGAATTAATCCCTGATGGCATTAACTGAGTGGTAACTGGGTGCAGGTGGGTTGTGGCTAGAGGAAGTGGTTCATTGGAGGCTTGGCTATGGAGTATTTATTTCGTATCTGGAGAATGGAGTCTCTCCCCTCCCCTCCCCTCCCCTCCCCTCCCCTCCCCTCCTCTTCTCTCTCTCTCTCTCTCTCTCTCTCTCTCTCTCTCTCTCTCCTTCCTGTTCATCATGTGAGCTGCTTCCTTTCGCCACACTCTTCCACCATGTTCAGCCTCACCTCAAACCCTGAAGAATGGAGACTACCTTCAGTGGACTAAGACCTCTGAAACCGTGAGCCTTTAAATACACTTTTCTTCCCTATATCACAGCAGTGAAAAAGCTGACTAAAACAACTTCTATGAAATGTTTATAGTGTTGGCTCAGTTAATAAGAGTATTAATATACACAAAGCCCAATTGTTCATTTTGTGAGGAAAAAGGATACTAAAGTTTTCGCACACTTTTTAGCCCCATTTGTTCTACAAGTTGTAATCAGTTTTGCATTTAAAAAAAGTCTAAAAATAGAAAATGTTAACCAATTTCATGTAACTATTATACAAAACTTTTAAAATAGATTTCTTCAGGAAATTTTTAATACTCTGTGATAAATTTAAGATCTCAAGCATTCATACATATTTTGAAATTAAAAAAGCAGTGACATAGCCATAAAATATAAGGATATAAAAAACCAAGTGAAATCTCAGCTAATTGTTTTTAAACATTTGACATAAACAAATAATTTATAAGTATGATAGTTGGTCACTGTGTGGATATGTATATTTGTATGTAGCTTTTCTCCAAAGTTTCATGTCCATAGATTTTGTTTCCTTGGCTTACTTTTCTATGATATGCACTGAGTTTCATTAATACCTCAAGTAACCAAAGGTATGTAGGAAGAATCCAGCTTCTTTATTTTGAATTCTGGTAAAAATTATGCTGATAATTTTAATGTTTTCTGATCTTTGTGATGACATTTTTCCAGTCCAAATCAAATATATATGATAAAAAGATAATTATATATCAAATATAAGAGAAAATGAAATAAGCACATTCTATCACATTTACTATGTTGCTATTTGCTTTGTAATTTACATCTCCTATATTAAAGAGTTGAACAACTTTTATTTTTTTTGTTTTTAGACTTATATGTTTAAAATTCTTTTAAATTAGGAGTATATTGGCAATTTAGGATGAGATTTTTATCTAAAAACATTGATCTCATTATGAAATATAATTTATTAATATTTTGTTTTATCAGTAGTTGAAAGATACACCTGAGTATTATCCATTTATTATTCATAGATGTATTCAATTCATTCCCCTAAAATTATTTTCTCTTTGTTAACAGTCATGGTAAGATACAGACTACAAATAAAAAACAAGATCAAAGATTTTGAGCATGATAGAGTAACTAGTAATGCATTATATCTTCTGCCATGAGCAATTATACAACTGAACAAATTACATGAAGCAACCAGTTTTAGATATTGAACAATAGGTAGCAGGAATTACCCACCTAAAGGTGAGACTCAGAGATTTAGGGCAAACAGAGTATTAGTGAGCTAATGTAAGATATTAAAGGTCCAAGAGTGCTGGAATACAGAATCTATGACCAACTAGAACAAGAAGACCTCACCAAACACATTGACACTCAGATGGCTGCTGAAAGGTCACATTTTAAGAACTGAGACATTCTTTCTCAAAGTAAAGGATATACTAGGCCAGCCTTAAAACAAAATATTTAAAAATAAGCCTCAAAAAGATCATATTGAGTTGCCATTAAATTAAATGTCTTCAAAACAACTAGATCCCCAACAATTTAATGTCTACCATGTTCAGGTACAATTAAAACATACTAGACATACAAAGAAACAAGAAAATTTAATAATAAGGAAAGGTAATGGAAGGTCACTTGAGATGATACAAATTTTACATTAGCAGAGAAGGACTTTAAAATGGCTGTTATATTTTCAAGAACTTAAAGGAAAATGTTATCAAAACGAGTTAACATGGAATCTCAGCAGAGAACTAAAACTACTAGGAAAAAAAGAAACTAAATGGAAATAATAGGGATGAAAAACATTTCTGAAATTTAAAATTGACTGCACACATTTAAGATTTTAGATTGCAGAACAAAATTTAGTATAACCAGAGATAAATTGAGCTCATCCAGTGTAAAGAACTCTTATGGACATCTTATACATCCATTTATAATATGCTCTTGAATCAAAATCATAACTACAAAACTCTTTGAGAAATGCTCTTCTGTTCCTTGTACTCTCTTCATTACTCTATTGTGACAGTATTTTAAAGATTCTTAGAGGTCCTGTTGGGTAAAAGGAATCTTCAAAACCACATATCTTAGGTTTCTGTTATGTTAGTGCCCCATTCTTAAAATGAAAATAAAATTTGGATATCTATTAATGTATAACAAACCATCATAGAATTCAGTGCTTTAAAAAACAATTATTATTAATTCCCATTTCTGTAGGTCAAGTCTTTGAGAAGGGCTCAACTGGGTGTTCTGCTGTGTACTCTCAAATGTAGGTGTAGTGGGATGATGGTTGGAAATGGGGCTGTAATCGTCTGGTTAGTTGCATCTCATTCTTCAAGTAACCTCAGGATTTCTTGGAAGGATTATCTCTACTTGGGCAGTTTGAACTTCCTTTAAAACAGCCCAGGACTTCAAGTGCATTTGTTTCAACAAACAACAAGGGAGCTGTAGGTTGAGTTTTCAGAGCTACCTTCAGAAGCTGTGTGGCATTTCTTCCAGGATTACTCTATTGATTGAAATTAACATTAGAGTTCAAGAGGAGCCTGTAGTTTTCAAGTCATATATGCGAAGAGCAGTGACCTTTAAGAGATTGTTGTGGATATCTATATGAAATACAATCTGCTACAATTAACCTTTAGATAGCCTTTGACTTTTATGAGAAACACATGTGAATCAGTAAAGAAAGGCAATGGTGCTATAACAACTTCATAGCTATATAGAAAAAACTGAACATCAGTTTTACCCCACAAGATGCACAAAAACTATCTCAAGTTGGATGATCTGCCTAAAAATAAAAGCTAAAATTCTGAAGCATCTAGGATAAAACCTGGAATATCCTTATAACCCTAGAGTAAGCAAAGATTTCATAAGCAGGGCACAGAAGAACTACAACTGTAAAAGTTTTTTAAACTATATGTCAGCAAAATTAAAACAAAATTCTGCTTATCAAAGGCAAGTTATAAAATATTCACAAAATATATCTGAGAAAATGTCTTCTATCCAGAATATATGTATACAGAAACAAATCAATAACAAAATAACAAAAACTGAAACAAATGAATAATAACAAAATTATAAAGTCTAAAAATAACTAAATAGACACCACTCACAAAGAAGATGCACAAGTGGCCAATAAACATTTGAAAAGTGATGGACACCATCAGTCTTTAAGTAAATACCAATAAATATTACAACAAAATAGGACCATATGTAAGTTTTTAAAGAAGTATTGACAATATCATATAGCATCAGTATGTGGAAATATTTTTTGAATTTACAAACATTGTTAATAGGAGTATAAAACTGAAAAGTTTTGTTTCAGTGGTTCCCCTTACAACTAAACATAGACTTGCTATTTAGCTGAAGTTTTAGAACTGATAAAACTAATCAATAGCAAAAGAAAAAAAGGAATCAAAAGGAATCGTGTTGGGGGGATAGCAGAAAAGAATGACCAGCAAAGAGGGGAGCATGAGAAAGAGAAATTTCTGTGATTATGAAAATACTCTATCTTGATAGAGATGTGGATCACTGAAGTACATAGATCTGTCACAACTCATCAATTTTTTCATATGAGAACTGCTTATTTCTATACAAATTTACCTTTTAAAAAATAATCAAAACCACATAGGAGATGCCACATGATAAAAAGTGGTACAGAAAATTTTAATATAAAGATATTAAAAGTAAAAAAGTAAACTACCTGTTTTCTGTAATATAGTGAATATTACAAAAACATTCTACCGATAAATGTGGGCAAATAAAAACAATTAGATTTGCAAATAAAATTTCAAGAATAGATAATATTCACTGAGTATTCATAATGAGCAAAACATTGGTATAATGGCTGTTGGAGAATTATTTCATTGTCACCACCACCCTGTGAGGTGGACATTGTCATCCCATTCCAATCTGAGGATACGAGATACTGAGAGACTGACAATTTGCCAAAGCACTTTCTTTCCAACAAAGTTATTTCATGGCTAAAGTCCTGGGCCAGCTCCTGTCTGACCCCTAACCTGTCTCTTATACTGTAGAAATAAATAATTCACCCATTAGGCTCTTACCTAAAAGATTGAGTAAAGTTACAGAAAATATCATGCTCATATTTAACTAAAACCAATTATGTGATTTTCAGTTGTCAAAATTAAACGGAGTTGAAGAAAACCATGTGCATTCTTTAAGATCACTGGGAGGGGTGAATTAAAAGAGCTTTACTGAGTTTCATAGGATTTTAAGCTCTTTGCTATATTTGTTGGCGAAAAAGAAAGTAAATTGTGACTGTGGTAATTTATCTTTATAATCAAAATTTCATAGAAGAGTGGATTCTAACTATTAACTCAAAGGTAACAAATTAGTAATTTCAAAATAATAATTTGTTTTAATGTATGATTTTGGCCTTCTAATCAATCCCATAAAGACTAAGAATCTCAGCCAGGCGAGATGCTTATGCCTGTAATCCCAGTGGCTCTGGAGGCTGAGAGAGGAGAATCTCTAGTTCAAAGCCAGCCTCAACAACAGCAAGGTGCTAAGCAATTCAGTGAAACTCTGTCTCTAAATAGAATACAAAAGTAAGGCTGGGAATATGGCTCAGTGTTCGAGTGCCCCTGGGTTCAATCCCCCCACACACCCAAAAAAAAAGACTAAGAATCTCATTTTATTCATCTGTCAAAAAATCTTACTTCTTCTATGCACCTTGTACTTCTATAGAAGTAGAACTAATATACTTTTGGTTAGATTAAATGCAATGAAGTCTATGCTTTTATTGCTCCTTATATGTAGTACACATGACAAATTTATATTTTTTCCAATGTTTTAGGTCATCTACATATCAAAGCCTGGTCACTAATACTAGACATTGGATACAAGGCAAGAATTCTAGTAATTTCCCAACCAGTACACACATACGCTTCCCTAAGCTGCTACAAGTCATTCATTTTTTGATTAAATGCTAATAACAACAACAGTCTCTTTATCTAGGAGAATTATTAATAATCCCACCAGCTTTGTGCACTTATCTTTCCAACCACTTTAAAGAACACAGTGTTTTACTTTTGAAAATCACCAGTTGTTCAGCATTGTGAAACCCATCCATTTGTAAGCATTCCAAGTTTCTCTGTTCACCTTTCCTATATCCACACTCTTTAGAAGGAAAATAGCTCAATTCCTGGCATATTACCTTTTAAAAGTGTACTTTTTCTGACTGAAAAAAAAAGTTAGACCATAAAATTCCTGTTAATTTAGTGTTATGATGAGGAAAATTGCTTGTGTAATGCCTTCCCACTTCTGAGACAATAATCACAATTTTCCTTTGGCATTTTCTGCTTTTCTCCTGATTATGACTAATGAATTGAGATCAGCAGGCACTACCCTTTTCTTGGGTAGCATTGAGAGTCTAGAAGTTCATGCTTGGGTATGTAAATGCTAGTGGGATGTGAAGAAACTCAGCCAACACGAAAAATTAATTTGGGATTTAAAATAATTTTTTAAAAGAGAGAGAGAGAGAGAGAGAGAGAGAATTTCAATGTTTATTTTTTAGTTTTCGGCGGACACAACATCTTTGTTTGTATGTGGTGCTGAGGATCGAACCCGGGCCGCACGCATGCCAGGCGAGGGCGCTACCGCTTGAGCCACATCCCCAGCCCAATTTAAAATAATTTTTATAGGTCTAAAAATCTGTATTGTTTTCTTTGGTCTCACCCCTTCTCAGGTGCCATCTACAGAGCAGAATGTAAGATATGAGCAGCCCTAGGTACTTGGAACAGCTGCAAGATAATACTGAGGCTTAATTTCTTAAAGGTCAACAGAGTTGCAGTAACCATTTTATCCAAAGAATGCTCTTTGATTAAAGACTTACCTTTGAATCTCTGAATCCACAGGAGCTCATTTGGTACTATTGTTGTACAAAGAGATTTTCCTTCAGTTCATGTTTTGAATTCTTACATATTTATGCATACTGAGTCTCTTTCCTGAATAATAAGTATGGAATCAGAGGTCAGAATAAACTATATTTTAGATTTTTATATTAGATGATTATTACATATATTTTGCCCTACAAACTAGGATTCTCATAGTGACTTCTACAGAGATACTACAATTGTAAAATAATTTTTGTGAAATGACTTACTTTAGTCTCATAATAATATAAACTTTATGACAATGATTACTAGGGACCTTATATGTGTTAGGGATATTTATATAGATATATATCATTGCCCATGTAAAGTTGCTTATTTGGCTAAATAAATAAATAAATAAATAATGAATAAGTAAAAGGCAACTGCAAGAAAAGGAAAGTAACTTATTTAATGGTTTTATGCTCAACCATTCTACAAATTATAGGGATTCACCACTATATACCAGGCATTGTTCTAAGTTCCAGAAAAGTCACACTGTCCCCTTTGAACTTATTTTATATATATAGACAGTGAAGGAACAGAACAAACCATCAAATATCATTTTTTAACTGTGGTAAGTGTCATGAAGACTGCAAAGCAGGAGAGTGCCTGGATCCACTTACTTTACTCAGACTGTATCAAGTCTGTGGTGTTTCACAACACTTTGAAAACCTGTGTTTTCATACTCTGAGACATGAGAAATATAAGACTCAGATCCTGAATGATTTGCCCAATAGTGAAACTCTCTCAAAGAGCAAAACTATGTGTAGTTCAAGGCCCATGATCCTGTCATCTCATCATGCCCTTGAAGGAAATGTTACATACTGAGGAACATCAATGTCAAGACACACACACACACACAAAAAAAAAAAAAACAGCCAAGATTCTACGATCTTTGGCAGCATGTTCTTTTCAAATAGCTTCCACTAGTAAGTAATGGTGTTTTGTGTTATCACTGGAAGAAAAACTTGAAGACCCCTTTTAAATTTTTATCTGCTACCTTCTAACTAAGCATTAATTCATTTGATAGAATGGTTCTTTATTTTGTCAGAATTTTCCAAGGAATGAAAAGGTAAATCAATATTTTTATAGTTAAAAATTAATTTAACTGTGAAATACAGCATGTGTCTCAGCTAGAGATTTCCTGGCTGTTTGATTCATCAAGTCTTTTTTAGTTTGACTCTCTAATATTGTGTCTGTTATTTCAACTCAATGATATAGCAGTGAAAGTTTCTGAAATCCAACCACCTAGGTCTTAACTGTCCTTTTATTAGTTGTGATATATTTGGATGTTTATTTTCTGTGCTACAGTTTTATTACTTATAACATAGCAAATTGGCAATATGCTAGTTGCATACATTGATTTATTCATTTATAATAAGTTTTTTTATAGACTGAAGTCTTCCCTACACAAAAAAAGTCTGAAAAATATTATGTAATTCCTTCTTGGGAATTTACAGTACACATTACCATTACTCTTGTGTACTCCTAAAGTACTTTCTATCATCTTTAGTTTCCCTCAGTCAAGAACTGCTCATAGATTATGAATTTATTGAGGGTATTTCCCCCTATTTTTACCATTGTGATCATTTAGTAGCCCTTATAATGAGATCATTGTTGTCTTTGATAAAAGTAGTTTTTTGAGTGGTGATAGCCCTCTTTATGGATAAAAATAAATCATAAGTCACTCAGGAATGATGCAATTCAAAGCAGGTATTTTTGTTGTCAAATCAATATGAAATGACAACCTATGCCAAACATCTCTCCATTAGTACATAGTGAAGACACATTATCAATCTTAGTGTAAGAATTTATATATATATACTGCATACAAAGCAATTCATTGATGGATTGATTGAAGGGGGATATGCTATGGTTGAATGGACTCACATGGTTTCCCAGACATGTTTTCACTAAAGTGAAGTTCTTGCAGCTAGTCTTACATAGGCATAAATGTTAAATAATAATTTTATTATGTAGCAATATTCAACTGTCAATAGTTAATAACAATAGTTCATGTACGCCTACTATATTTCTTGTATTATTTTTGTAACTTGTGGATAGGTTAGCAAACAAAGGAAGCAAAAATCCTTGCCACCATGTAGTTTATATTCTGGTAAGGAAAACAGACCATATATAAGTATATTATTTAGTCAGATGGAAGGTGATAGGTACTATGGAGAAAAATAAATCAGGAAGGGGAGTAGTGAAGGTGGAGGAGTCAATATGGTAGTCAGGGAAAGACTCACTGAGAAAGTGGTGCCTTCACAGATACTTAAAGATATGTCTGTTGCCAATCACACAAATATCTGAAAAATTTTTAGCAGAAGCAAAACCAAGTGCATAGGCTCTGAGGTAAGACAGTGTCTGGAAAGTTTAAGGATTTTAAAGAAGATAATATAGAACATAGGGAAAGAAGAAGATTGATTAAACAGGAAGTTGGCACTTGGCCATTGTTAAAACGTTGACATTTAGTGCTATGGGAATTCACTGGAGAATTTTCACAGTCTGACATGATCTGACTGTCATTGCAATAAGATTATTTTGAATTCTGTGTTGATGATGGGAGGACTGAGAAGGAAAGAGCCAAGAAAGGCTTTGAAATAATCTAGGTGAGAAATGATAGTTTTATGTGTCTGAATGGCAACAGTAGAGGTAGAATATGCAGTAGAGCCAATAGAATATGCCAATGGACTGGAAACAAAGAAAAAGAGAGGGAAAGATGTCGAATATGACTCGATGGGGTTTTTTGTTTGTTTATTTGTTTGTGTTTGTTTTTGTTTTATTTAGTTTTGTGTGTGTGTGTATGTGTGTGTGTGTTATGTGTGTGTAGTTTAAAGACAGAGTTACCAGTTAATTGAAATAGGGAAGAATGGGAAAGAAATAGGTTTGGGAGTAGACCAAATGGACATATTTTATTTGATAAGGATTAGATATCTAAGTGAAATACCACAAAGACATTAAATCTGGAATTCATAGAAATGTCAATGGATATATTAATTTTGAAAATTATCATGTAGAAAATTTTAAATCCATGAGATAATCAAAGGATAGATGAGAAGAATTCAGAAGATTAAGTTCTGGGATACTATCAAAGGAGAAAATTGGAGAAAGAAGGAATGAGCAGAGAATTGAATTAAAGAATACTATCCGGGTATGTGGTAAAAAGAAAAGAGGAATCATAGGATAGGAGTTAAATGAAGGAAACAAAAGAAAAGAAATGTCATCATTGCCAAAGTCAGCTGATATGTCAGGAGAGATGACAATTGAAATTTACATTGACTTTAACAACCAAGGGATAATTGTTATCATACAAATGACATTGCAAGAAACTTTGCTGAAGTTAAGAAGATAGATAAAATCTCTGATGTCTATATAGGTCATCATTGTCTTTTGGGCGGAATAAAGGAGAACTAGGTTATGAGATACTTTGGTTGTGTCTTTGTCCATGCAAAATTCTGGTAGGGACTTCAAAATGGGCAGAGGTTAAGTAAAGATAATTTGTACTAAGATCAAACTCAGTCAACTATTATTTAGTTGAAAAGGTTCTTTTCAAATAGATCTTAAATATGGTTGATTTACTATTCTATAAATTTATTTTAATAAGGTATGAGTATCTATGTACAATTTGTTTTATAACTTTACTTGGGTCTTATTAAAGAATTTTCACACTGAGACTCTTTCAGAATGTGTGGCTCTTGGGGCTAGGGTTATGGCTCAGTTGGTAGAGTGCATGCACAAGTCCCTGGGTTCAATCCCCAGCACCAAAAAAAAAAAAAAAAAAAAACAACTCAGAAGGTGTGGTCTAAATTTAAGGAGAGTATAAAATATAATGACATTCAGTCGTCTTTAATAGAAAATTTGACTAATGTCTCTCTGTATTTTTAAAATGAGTAATGTGCAGTTTGCATTTTTGTATGAGTCCTTTAAGCATACTACTTTAACTGTATTAATTCAAAAGAGGCATAAATTAGGACTAAAGTGTGTTTTTACTTATAAAGAGGCTTATTAAAGCCACAGCGACACATTCCAGAAAATACGATACATAATGCAGTGATCCCAAAGGAACAGGGAAGTAGAGGAAGCAGTAGATGTGAATTTACCTTGATATATTCAGTAATAAGTGGAGCTATTTGGGGAAAGAATATTGTTTATCTAAATATTAAAATATACAATATAGCTACAATAGGAGAAGGACACAGAATTAAGAGACCTGTATAAGTTTTAGCTACTTTTGGACATGTACTATCTATGCATCATTAGAACAATCACTCGCCCTCTCTAAGTCTAAATTTTCTCATCTGGATATTAGGTTTACCTGGAAATTAGATTCTCCTTGAGAATCAAATTAGGCAGCATATGGGCAAACCTGTCAGATGTTGTAAAGCACAAAATCAATATAGTGACAGCTAACTCAAAGATAGTTAAATGTAATGTATTATTAAAGTAAGACACATAATAAAATATCCAAAGTCTTTGAAAATATGATTTTAATTATATCTAGGCTTCTTGGTCAGCAATTTTATTGCCACAGATAACAGGAAAAATACTTGAGATAAAAGCCTAAATTCCTCATCTTAGCATCTTCTTTCCAAGGTAATCCATATTAAATAAATGTACTTCCCTTCTTTGTATTAAAAAACTGAAGGGAAACTGTTTAAATATATTGTTGGTTTAAACTAAGCAGCTTGCTTATCACTTTATCAATTTAGGAATAACATCTGTAAGGATGTATAGGTTTGACCTATTTAGCATTGTAAAGGAAAAACATAAATTGCATAGAACACAACAGGAATTAAATGTTTAAAATAATTGTGATGAGGAAGAAGGAACAAATCCCACTCTTGAATTCAAGCAAGTGGAGGAGGAACAGCCAGAGTGTTTTTTTTTTTTTTTTTTTTTTTTTTTTTATCCTTTCTACTCCATGTATGGTTCAAGAATCAGAAGCATCAGCACAATCTAGGACCTTGTTAGAAATACAGAAGCTCAAGCCTGTTCTGTGACTTCTTAACTGACAATTTGTGTTTTTAAAAGACACCCATTTGACTTGAATGTATGTTAAATCCTGACAAGCAATGCTCCAGCACGTTTTGTTTCCCTCCTTCCCCCAAGTATGGAGATGACAAGAATTTTTGGCAATGCAAAGCCTTAGAGCCACAGTTGAGTTTCCACGTGGTACGTTAGTGTCTCTAAATTATTAATAATAACTTTATAATAAATTCTGATTTAGATAGGAGATAGATAAAACAAGCAAACAAAACACTAGTATGAAAAAAAGCATTCGTTAAATCCATTAGACTTCTTATGTGAAAGCAATAGTGCTGAGGTGTAGCAATGATTTTGATGTCCTTATCTACAAGGGCTTCTGATCTTTTTAAGGGATAAAATGAGTTCACAAAATCACAGCAAAAAAGATTAGTGTCATAATGTAAATACAAGGAAATGTTTAAAAGATTTACGAGGGAAATAGGTATGAAACTGACCTTTGCGCATTGGAGGAAACAAAATTTTGAATGAAGTACATGTTGGCATGGGAGGATTTCAATTATGAACTTGACCAAATTGAGCTGAGATTATGGGAAAAATTGAATAGGCAGCATCATGTGATAGGAACCGGTGGGGAGAAGAACAGCAAAATAATTTATGAGTCTGTGACAGTAATTTAGAGAAGTAATTTTCATCTTAGCCTACCTAACAATGAGTAAATACTTGAGGAGGGAGAAGATAAATTTATATGATAGGATGTCTAAGGCTTTAAATTTGGTACAGTGGTGTGAAGGAAATGAATAAAGTTGGAATTACTTGAGGGAAAGAAGAATAAGGGCACAAGGAAAAGGAACTAGCAATGATTCTGAGATGTTGAACCTAATGACCGGGTTGTATCACTGAAGTCATTAAAATCAGCAGGAGTAGATGGTTGAAGGGAGAACAATATCGAACAGGCAACTAGAAATTCTGAACTGAGACTTATGAGAAAGAATGGGATTTTAGGTATCTGTTTTGAAAAATAAACAATTTATGGAAAATAAAATGTAAGTGGGAATCATCATTTTGTTGCTTGTACTTTATAAATACTGCCTAAGGCAGAGAATGACATCTTAGGATGTTATTTTTAAAATCTATCTCTTAGAGGTATATTTGCAAATTTTGGTGCAAATTCTCTGAGCATCTTTATCAGGATTATGCTTCTTGGACCAGTGATTAGAATAAAAATGTTGAAAAAACCCAGAGAAAATATGTACAAATGATTAATATCTTATTCTGAATGAAAAGTCAAACTAATATTTTCCTGAATGTGTGAAAATTAAATTTCAGACCATGTCACAATTTTCCCCAACATGATAAATAACATAGATGCCAAATGTTTTTAAATTGCATAATAATAAGAATGAAGACATGATTTGAACAACTTTTAAGAAAAATAGGAAGCATTTTCAAAGGCTTGGGAAAATAGATTACCTGAGACTTCTCAATCGTGACCAGTCTCACATATGCCTTTGATGGTTATTTTTGTATATATACATTTACCTTTGATTGATGTGAATCGATTTTTTAAATTATACTTGTTCCAAAATGTTATCTTTTGATTTAGTACTCATAACCTTTTGCTCTGTACATTATTTTCCAGTAATCCTACCCTGAGGAATTACCTGTTCTTGTCACATTTGTCTAGCTCTTGCAGTCAATAGTAGATGTTGTGCTAAGCTATGATTTTCTGGGTTTTTAAAATTTTAAATTTGCATACTTGGCTAAAACAAATCCTCATTCACTTGTGGTATGGTGTTTTTATTTTAAACATTTCTGAAATTTGAAAAGGGACAAATTCTAAATACATTGATGGGAGCCAAGAAACTAATTGTCAAATAAAAATCCATTTTCCTCATGACTATCTCTCAATCATTCCTGAGGAGGTTTATTCTATCATGGCATTGCATTTTGGGAAAATTTTCAGTTATTTATAATACTAGTCTTTTTATATAGGTCAAAAGGAAAATTTATCACTCATACCAAAGCTTTTGAAAAAATTAGAAATGACTTATTCTTTCTGAACATATGCATTTAAAAGAATTATATTATAAATTATGAATCTCACATGTGATGAATTATATAAAGCATCCACTTTGAAAGCTAGCCAAATAAGAATAAACCTGTGATTTAAAAAATGAACATGTAAAATTACAACTTCCCTACTTCACATCCTGTCCTGGCAGGAACATAGATCCAATGACATAATAGGCTTTATTTGGTTCTGATTTATGTTTCCCTATGTGATATCATCTGATTTATTATTGACACAATAATGTTCTAGGACCTAATGAATAGAATGATCTCCAACATTCATTGTAGAAGAGTAGAGTTAATTTGATTTTTTTTTTGTTCTCTTTCTGAATGTGAACTTGCATTTACAGGAACAAAACAAAGTTAAAAAATTTGCCTATGAAAGCATAATGATAATATAATACACACTTGTAATATTGAAGTAGTCTTTGTATGTATTGTAGGTTTAACTAATATTATTTTTTGTGATTTGCATTGGTTGATTAGTTACATAGACTAAATATACAAACAGACCTTAATAGATATTTTTGTGTAGGTGGAAGTGAACTATCTTGATAACAAAATCTTTTCACATGACCTCAAGCCTCAGAAAACCTACTGAAGAAGCAAGGCCAATTTAAGATGAATTAATTTCCCCAAAGTAAAATTCAAGGAAGAATCCAAGGCCTTTCCTCAGACCAAAAGCTGAAGAATCAAACACATTAAGAGCCATAAAGACTCAGTGAGAGATATTAGGGGCTAATTTTCATTTTCGAACAAACAAAGTTTATTCTTTACTCAATTCCTGACCCAAAGCCTGAGAGGCTTTTTATTGGGAATGATTTTGTAGCCAAACATTTCTGAAAATTATGAGAAGAAGCTTTGAAGAAACTCAGAAGGACACTAAGTAAGTATGAGAAGTCCTGGAATTCAGAAATAGAGTAGAAAAGCTGAACTCAGGGGGAAGGCAGGAATAGAAAGATTGAAAGAATTAGAGACAATCTACTTGGAAAACTTTGGAGAGAACATACTAAAGAACTAACTGTATTTAAGAGTCCTCAGATAGTCCTACTGATAAAACTGCTATTTCCTTGAGGAAAAAGACAAATGGGTGGGGCAACAATTTCTGTTGAATGTCCTGATATGTCAGAGAAAGGTGACTGAGTTATCATCTGGATCTATTCTTTGTTGTGAACTTTCTCTGCTAAGGAATTCTACTCCTCAGTCTGTAGTAGACTAGAATTTGACATTCTCCAAAGCTGATTCTTTTTTTCTTTAACTTTGTGAATTTGTGCCTTCAACAATCTTGGTTTTCTTTTCTCTGTCTTTCTTTATAATATCTCAAAGTTACATGTTCTTTGAGGATGAGGGAAGCCATTTTTTAGCTGAGAGAAACTGACAGCTCCACCCAGTTCAGGATTTCTGGCAATAAATGCAGGATTTCAAGGGTATGGGATCTTGTTCATTTAGCATTCAAAAACTGAGGAAGTCTGTGTTGCTCAATCCTAAATTTATTAGATTCAATATGACTAACCACTCCCTTCCTTTCTGGGGTGAAGAGGAAGAATGCAGACCATCAGGTCAAATGTTTTTTTCATAATGAATGAACAATTGTATTAAGGAGCACTGAAAAGGAAATACAAAGAATTCTTTTCACAGCAAATGTTTATTTCAAGTATGAACAGGGATTGCCTGGCCCATAGCCAAACCTTCACCTGGAGGAACACCAGGTCATGAGTGAATAAATTCTTGCCACTGGGCTCCACCACTGAGAGAAAATTGATCATGCAAAGGCTTTGGAGCAGTTTTGGAACTCACTGAATTAATAACCTATTTGTTAAACAAGATTATTGATAAGATCTCCCTTTAGCTAGAATTTTTTTTGTACTATATTTCTTTTCTTCCCCAAAGTACAGATTACCTGATTTTAGAAGTAAGAGTATCAATCAGTATTAGATAAACTATAGTTTGTTATTTGATATGTTGATATTTATTATTTGATATTGCCATAGAACTCATTTGGTTTCTTTATCAACACTTAAAAGATCTGAGAAAGCTAAGGTAGCATTAATTAGTTTTGCCCAAGGAAATATAGATAAGAAGTACTATCCATTTTATTACTAAAGATACTTAATAGTCTACTAATTTAAATACTCTTGTTCTTTGTCACAAGAATATTTTCTTTTTTGTTGGGGATGAACATTTCATCTCCACTGAGCTCGAAGTTCCATGAAGGCAGAAATCTGTCAAACTTATTAGGGTCTTTCCCTCAGAGTACTTGGTGTTCTTGGGGGAATTACTTAGTGTCTCAAAAGTCAAATTTTGTGACAGTAGTGACTCACTTTCTTGTGTTAGAAATGAGAAATTATTTAAAATGTTCCTGACTGTACTTGGAAAACAGAAAATTTCTGGTCATTTTTGATAAGATATCAAGAGATGTTGATGAAGATTATGGACATTCCCTTTAGAAAAAAATGCACATATACAATCATGAAAATGTCATGGTGTTTAAAGGCATTTTGATCCTCAGAATTATCCCTGTTCTCTTTAATGGGTTATTGATAATGAATCATGGACATCTTCTGTCATTCTTCCACCAAAATTGATCTTAAACAGTGATTTCCAACTTTAAACAAACAAACAAAAAACCATGTGAACAATTGTATCTTTGATCTTTTTATTTTGGAAGTGATCAGATTGTAGATTTTCTAATAGTGTATTGCTAGAGCAAACATGGGAATTTGGGTACTTGAGTGATGGAGGGAGATTACAAACTGGAACTGAGGTGATAGGAAAATATACTGCTGGAAAGAGTAGTTAGAAGGAATGGTTATGGTGAATTAAAACAATTTTGGGTAGATTTAACAGAGAAATAACTCAGGACCTTAGGAGACCAGAACACACAGAGGTAAGTGCTGCTCACATCTCAAAAGGATGGGAATGGTTAACCAACCACCTAATAGGCCTTTTCTGAAAACAACACCTGTGAAGCAGTGTACTTATCCTCTACCCAAGGGAAAAGAAAAGAGTCCTTGTCCAAAAGTCTTGAAAACTATGAGCAATCTTCAAAATCACATGCGTAAGAATTTTTAATCTGGGAGAAAAAATTAACGCTCTGACATTGGCATCCAGCAGAGCCAGCCTCCATTTCTGATTCCTGGAATCCTAAAACATTTTAGGTGTTACAATATAGCTCTAGAGTTAGCAAAATTTTTACTGGGTTTTGGTTGATGATCCTGTGGAAACAAAAATGACTTTGCTTGGCTTGGCAGAAGTGCAAAAGAGATAAGCTGCATGGGGAAGAGAGAACTTGTTCCAATCCCTGTCCCAAGGTCTTTTCATAATGTGTACGTCAGCCTGAGAATTTTTTATATGTAATGCCTAAGACTAATTATCTAATTTGGCTACAAAGAATTGGCGCAGCATGTTGTAATGGTTTTGATGCAAGCATTGTCACAAGGCCGCATTAAATCATTTGGAAATGATAACAGTCCAGGTTAGTCAATATTTTTGCAGCTGTTTTTCCTTGTCAAGTTTGTTAGAAACTAAGTGAAATAGAATTGGTTATGGTGGAAAAAAATTATTCAAATGTCTATGTCAACTGCGTATTTGTTTTCCTCGTGTATATGTAAAGGGGAAAAGTGAGGTACACATCCCTCTTCCCATTGATATTGCTGTAATTCAGGGACCCACTATGTTTTTGAAATTTCTGGGTAGTCTTCCTGACACTGCCATTCCCCATCCATATCCATCACAAACACTGCAGCCAGACTTATCTTTCCAATAATCAATTATAGTCTTTGTTACTTGCTTACATAAAAAGATATAGTGGCTCCCACTTACACAGAAAATAAGCTCCCCATTTTGATGTCTTAGGCCCTGGTTATCTGCAAGTTGCCTTTATGTCTAGTCTCACTTCTCACCTCCCCCACATATTCTCCATGTTTCAACACACTGAATTTCTTCAGTTCCACAACTATTCATTAAGTGCTTAATTTGTCTGAAATTCTGAGTGAGGTGCTGGGAATTCAAAGATAACAAGACATGGTCTTCGCCTTGTACAAACACTCAAGAGTAGGAGATATGCAATCAACTCCCTTATCCATATGGAATACTTGCCAAAAACCCCAAGTCCCTGAAATTGAGGAAAATAATGAATTATCTATACCTGGTATTTCATTCTAGAGATATACAGCTATGATAAACTTTAATTCATAAAACAGGAACAGTAGGAGATTAACAACAAGTAATAATAGAACAATTATAACAATGCATTGTAATAAAAGTTATGTGACTATGATCTCTTCAAATATCTTTGTACTATACTCCCCTTTCTATTGGTAACAGTGTGAGTTGATGGCCTTTCCCATGTGATGAAATACCATGAAGTGAATGACATAGACATATCTTTGCAGCATTAGGCTGTACTGAATTCTGGTGGTACATCAGGAGCATCTGCTTTGGGTAACCCTAAAGCACTGAAGCCTGACAAGGCCAGATGGGTAGTGTGAACAGCAGGGATATGCTGGATGAAAGGAAGATTCATGAGGAGCATTTGTACTTCTGTTAGAATTTATTTCTCATATGATGTGTTTTATTTTCATAATATCTTTTAACGTTTATGGAACGTTTTGTATACACTGGAAGGAACCCAGAGCTCTATTATAATTAATTTTCTTAAACTAAATACAACTTTAATCATTTCAGACCAAAGACATAATGCTATAATATATTTTAGTGGCTCCAAATGCAATTATCCTATTTGTGAAAGGCTAATATCCAACAAATACTCCATATGGTTGTAAGTAGACCTGAGAAGAAAAGAATGGAACCAAGAGATTTCATACAGTACTTACTCCTGCCCACTGCCTTTTGGTTTGTCAAAACTAAGATGAATCTAGCTTAGAAACTAAAAGGAATAATAGTTATGCATAAAATAGAAGAGAAAATCCTCCAAAATATGAAATAATAATAAATCCTGTAGTTGAGGGATAGAATATATATACCCTATATTTAAGAGATTAAGAGTTCTGCCTATTTTACAGAGGTTGAAATTTCCATACTTTTAAGAAGTATCTTCATGTCTATTTTTGAGATATTATCTCTTTTATATTTATCATCAATTAACATGAATTATTTTAAACCAATGATTTGGTTTTAAACTCATAACATATGATAGAATTTAATAAAGTAATGAGCAATATTATTATCTTGTCAACATTCAATATTCTAGTTGTAGAAAATTAGAGATTATTGTTAAGTATTTGAAGTGAAAAAAAAACCTGTTGAAAAGATTTGGGTTCCTTAGAGTATCTGTTTGTTACAATTAAAAATAAAGAATTTGGACAGACATCAATGAAATGAAAACTAAGAACTCGAATTCACTTATCAGCTTTGACAGCACACCATTATTTTTCTTTAGAGCATATGACTTCAACTCACCAACATTATATATCTTCACTTATAAAATCATTAATTTGTATTAATTGATTTCAAGGTTACTTTCAGCTTAAAACTTCTGATGCCATTGCTAGATCAAGAGTATGTCTCAGACTCCATTTGGTCGGAATCACCTTGTTTACATTTTCTTTCTGCACATTTAAAATAGTGATAGTATAATCCATTAATCACAGAAATCAATCTAAATACTATCAAAAACAGAAAGCAAAAATAATAAGCCATAAACTGCAAGAGAATATTTTCCAAAGACATATATGATAAGGTACTGTGATCCAAAATATGCAAAGACATTAAAACTCACAATAAGAAACAACAACATTTTGAAATGGGTCAAAGACCTTACCAGACACTTCACCAAAGAAGATATAGACAGTAAAAAAAAAAAAAAAAAAAAAAAAAGCATATGAAAAGAAGTCACTCTATACGTTATGTAACCAAGTAAATGCAAATTTGAAACAACAGTAAGTTATCACTATATACTTATTAAAATGGCCAAAATCGAGAACACTGACAACATGGATGCAGATGAAGATATGGAGCAATTAGAACACTCAATCATTGGTGTAAATGAAAATGGTACTGGGATCTTAGAAGCCAGTGGGCAGCTTCTCATAAAACTAAACATGTGATCCATCAATCAGACTTCTTGGTTTTTACCTCCAAAAGTTGAAGACTTGTGTTTACAACTGTCACACATACAGATGTTTATAGCAGCTTTATTCATAATTGCCAAAACTTGAAAGCAATAGAAATGTCCTTCAAAAAGTGAATGGATAATTAAACTGGCTGATCCAGACAAAGGGATATTAGTCCACAGTAAAAGATATTAGATAGTGACCCAAGAAGACACAGAGGAAGCTGAAATGCATATTACTGAGTAAAAGAAGCCAATAGGAAATGGCAGCATACTGTACAATTCCAATTATATGACATTCTGATAAGACAAAACTATGGAGACATGAAAAAGATGAATGATTGGGGGCAGGCGAGAAGGATGAATAGGGAGAGCACAGAAGCACACAAGACTTTCAGGATATACTATGATGATAGATACATGCCATTATACATTTATCCAAACCTATAAGATGTACAATATCAAGATTGAACCCTAAACTATATACCTTGAGTGATAATGATGCTAATGTAGGCTCATTGATTGTAAGAAATGTGCAACTATAGTGGAAGATGTTGATAATGGGGAGGCCATATATGTGTTGGGGCAGGAAATAAATGTAAATCTGTTTCTTTCAATCAATGTCACTGTTAATTTTAAAATGCTCTAATAAATCAGGTCTATTTTAAAATGTAAAAAGGAAAGAAATGTTAAGATTTGTGACATAGTTTGATCCCTGCTTTGTATATATCAATTTTATCAAGTTTCAAATATTCTTATAGGTAGATATTTTAAATTGTAATTCAAGAAAATGAGAATAGTTTTAAACTATTTTGCATTTAATTGTTTTGTGTTTATATATTTGATCTACATTTTAATATGGTGCTGAATATCATATAATTATACATAAAATGGTATTGATAAAATAAAAATATCATACATCTCACTTATTTCTAAATGAGTATATATTAAAAACTGTAATTATTTGTAAGTATTTTAATTGGAACTTTCATGTTATATACATGTATTTGCACACACAGAGACAGAGAGAGAGAGAGAAGTAAATGTTTTGCCTAATAAAATTTTTTTCTTTCATTTTTTCCCATAGATTTGCTGCTGTCAAATAGCTGCATTCCATTTTTGGGTTCATCAGAAGGGCTGGATTTCCAGACTCTTCTGTTAGATGAAGAGAGGGGTAAGCTGCTTCTGGGAGCCAAGGACCACATTTTCCTGCTCAGTCTGGTTGACTTAAACAAAAATTTTAAGAAGGTCAGTTTATTTATATATAGTTGATTAGATTATTTTAATTTTATCTGTGCTCTTCTGCTTTGTATTAAGTGATTTAGTGTCAAATGCAGTAGGTCCTTTATGTATCAAGAAGAACACAATACATTAAAAAAATGACTCAAAATACATTTTGATTTTTTGTGGATTTAAGTTCACATGCATGTTCTTTATTAAGAGTAGATGAGAATAATACCAAAACCATTGAAATTATAAATGAAAGGAATCAAAGTGTGTAAATGTGAACTTATATAATGCAAAATTTTGGATTAAGAAATAGCAAGTGAGCTATTCATCAAGAGTGAACATTTATACTAACAGTAATTATAAACTTGTATTTTTACTAACTTTTAAATAATAAATAAGCATAGCTCCACTTTACAGTGTGGCTGTGGTAGCATTTTAATACCATACTTTCCTCTGCACACTTCATTTTACACCTGTACAAGTTTCTCTTAAGGCCCAGTCACTCCTAGATAATGACGTCTATAATGCCCCAACTCTGCACTGCTTAAGAACAGTCTTACCACTAAATATAAATGCACAAAGACAGAACCAGATGCTTAAGCAATAATCACCTCATTGACATACCAGTTTGGACAGCTATCTGCCCACTACACTATCTTTACAAGAGACAAGAAACACCAATGAGAGTTCATAGTGCCTGGTTTTAGGAAAATAAGAAAAGATACATGGCGGTAGGTAGGAAGGGAAGAGTTGCCAGTGTCACCCTTCCCATATAACTTCAAAAAAGTGTGAAAAGAGACAATACATGCTTGGGAAAAGGGGAAAGAATTAAGTCCAGGCCTTGGACTTGAAAGCCAGTACCAAATCTATTATAGCAAAACCCAGTGCCAAGCAAAGCCCCATGATCCCTATGCCCAGGCCAGTAACAATTGTCATAGGTGATGGAACTGCATTAGCCAGGTGGCTGACTGTTTCCACCACCCCTTGCCCTACCTTGGGCAATAGAAAGAGGATCAAGACTCAAGCTACCAGGAAGCAGGACATCAAAACCACCACAGGATTTCAAGCAGGACATGAAAACTACTACTAGGAAATAGGACATCAAAACCACCACAGCCTCTAGAGGAACCCCAATGTCAGGAGGAGACATGTGGTACCCATCTATTGAACTTCTATTCCAGACAGCATCTTAAAATCCTCATTGAATGAGTTCTATGAGTCTGTCTGGCAGGGAACAGGTGTTCTGGGAGGATTTAAACAGAATTTTTTAAAAATTTAATTCACAAATAATGATGATATGTATTTATATGCTATGGTATGTTATTTCAATGCATGTATACAGTGTGTATCAATCAAACCAGGATTTTATCTTATCTGATTCCACTGCAATGAAACCTAGGGGTAGAATCCAAAGGCCCCATGGCCATGCCACAAGTCAAAGACAGAGCATCTAGACCTGCTCTGACATTAGGAGGAGACCTACATGACAGTAGAATGGGCTGAATTTTTGGCCTATATCAGTTCCAGCCTTGGAATGGGCTTGGGGCATTGGCCTCCTCTAGCTCACCTGACTGCAAAGGTTCCTGTGGCTATGAGATGCAAGTGGAACCTAGGTTAGCATGAACTGTGGCAGTGAAGGAACTATCTTTATTACTTAACTCCCAATTTGGAGCATTATTACCCTATGTATAGGTATGGTTGCACAAATGGTATGACTCTACATCATGTACAACCAGAGAAATGAAAAGTTGTGCTCCATTTGTGTAAAAAAATAAAATAAAATTTTAAAAAAGTTTATTCTAAGACATAATAATAAAAACCATCCTCAGGTCTAGAGAAGGATACAAGTATCCTGGTAAAAGAAGGTCAAATGTCACTATTCTAATTTAGCACAACCAGTTCTGTGCCAAGATGTATTATAATCAGGTTATTAAAGGTGAAAGATGAAGAGAAGATTCTCAAGGCAGCAAATGAAGAAACAAATAACACATAAGAGTGTCCCAGGTTATCCAACAGCAGACTTCTGAACAGAATCTTACAGACCAAGAGTGGCATGAAATTTTCACAGTACTGATAGAAAAAAACAAAACAAACAAACAAAAAAAAAAAACTGCTTACCAAGAATACTATGCCCAGCAAAACTTTTTTTTTTTTTTTTTTTTTTTTTTTTTTTTTAGGAATGAAGAAGAAATAAAGACATTCCTAAGCAAAAGCTGAGATGTCATATCTCAGTCATACTAAAGGGGGTTCTTCTAACTGAAAGAACTAAAATTAAGAGGCAGTAATAAATAAGAAAATATGAGAAGGAACAAATTCACTGCAAGAGTAAATATAAAGACAAATTCAAAATGCTCTGATATCGTAAACATGGTGGGAAAATTCTTTTATATTAATAACTAATCCTAAAAACAAAACAATTAAAAAATACATGAAGAGATAGGCAATATACCAAATGAAAATTAGACATCAAAAAATTCAAAATGTATAGAGGAATGGCATGCAAGTGCAGATTTTGTTTTAGTATATTTTCTATTTCATTTCTTGTTGTATTTCCTCACTTTATGACCATGTTAAGTTGCTATCATTTTAAAACAGCTCATTATAATCAAAGAAGGTTTTTATAAGCCCCATGGTAACCACAAAACAAAAATTATTACAGACAAACCAAAAATAATAAGCAAGAAATCAAAGCACACTGCTAGAGTAAATCACTTAACCACAAAGGAAGACTGTAAAAGAGGAAGGAAAAAAAAAGAGAGAAAGAAACTGCAATAAAACTAGAAATATAATTACCTTAAACATAAATGCATTTAATTCTCCAATATAAAAACGTAGGCCAGGCACAGTGGTGCACCCCTATAATCACAGTGGCTCAGGGAGCAGAGGCAGAAGGATTGCAAGTTTAAAGCCAGCCTCAGCAACTTAGTGAGAGCCTGTCTCAAAATAAAAAATAAAACGGGCTGGGCATGTCACTCAGTGGTTAAGCACCCCTGGGTTTAATCCCTGGTACCAAAAATACATACATACATAAATTACATACCATAACATGACTGAAAGGACCAAAAACAAGACCCAACTGATACTGCTTATAAGGAACTCAGTTCGCCTCTGAGGACACAAATAGACTGAAACTAAAGGGACAGAATAAAATATTCTAATCAAATAGAATTCAAAAAAAGAAGGAATAGCCATATTTATATCAGATATAATAGACTTTAAAATAAAAGTAATTAAGTTAGTCAAGAAAGGTCACTATGTCATGATAAAGGGGTCAATTCAACACAAGAAATAATAATTCTAAATTATTAGAATTGAAATTAATATACATACACCAATATCAGAGTACCCACATAACAAAGCAAATCGAAATAGACCTAAAAGGAGAGATATACTCCAAAACAGTAATAATTGGAAACTTCACTATTCCACTTGCAGCAATAGACAGATCTTCTGGACAGGAAATCAGCAAAGAAACACCAGAGTTAATTGTACCCTAGACCAAATATCTAACAGACATCTACATGACATTTCATCTAACACCTGTAGAATACCTATTCTTCTCATCAGTACATGTAACATTCCTCTGGATAAACCATATGGTAGGCATATGATTTAACTCAACAAATTCTGAGAAATTGAAATCATATAAAGTGTCTTTTCTGACCATGAAAGAACCAAGCTGGAGGCAAAAATGCTACAAACTGTAGTCTTCACAAAAACATGGTATTGGGATAAAAACAGACATATAGCCCAATGAAAGAATAGAGAGCACAGTAGTAAACCCACACATGTACAGACATCTGATTTCCAACAAAGGTGCAAAGAATACCCAATGGATTAATGAAAGTCTTTTCAATGAATGGGGCTAGGGAAATGGATATCCATGCAGAAAAATTAAACTAGACCCTATCTCTCACTAGTCACAAAAATAAACTCAAAAAGGATTGAAGACTTTAATGTAAGACTTGAAACAATGAAACCACTAGAGGAAACCCAGGGGAAATACTTTAGGTCTTTGAAATGGATTGGACCCCAAAAGCACAGGGAACAAAAGCAAACATAGACAAATGGAACTACATAAAATTTTAAAAGTTTATGTACAACAAATGAAATAATTATCAGAGGAGATATACAAAATGGAAGTATTCGCAAACTAAATATCTGATAAGGAACATACCCAAATTATATAAAGAACTTAAAAAACTGAATGACATAAAAAATAGAATAACTTGGTTTAAAAATGGACAATAGACCTAAACAAACATTTCTCAAGAGAAAACATACAAATGACCAGCAAGTTTATGAAAAATATTCAATATCAATTAATCCTCAGGGATTCAGATGTGGGACTCTGGAGACGGTGATCACCTAGAAACTGAAAGTAGAATGGTGGTTACCAAAAGCAGGGAGAGTAGCGCGGAGGAAAGCTGATCATGGGTACTAAGTTACTTTTAGGTAATGGTAAGAAGTTCTGTTGTGCTGTCACATGGTAGGGTAGCTATGGATAACAATCAAAACCACAGTGAGATACCACCTCAGTCTAGTAAGGTAAGACCCCAAGTGATGGTGAGGATGAGGAGTAAGGGGCAAACTTGTATGGTCTTGGTAAGAATGTAAATTAGTACAGCAACTGTGGAAAATAGTATAGAGCTTCCACAAAAGGGGGGGGGAGGAGGAGGAGGGGGAGGGGAGGGGGAGGGGAGGGGAGGGGAGGGGGGGAGGGGAGGGGAGGGAGGGGAGGAGAGGGGAGGGGAGGGGGAGGGGGAGGAGAGGGGAGGGGAGGGGGAGGGGGAGGAGGACGATGACGACTACTGTTTAATCCTGCTTTCCCACCACTGGATATATATTTGAAAAAAATGGAATCAGTATTTTAAAGAGACACAGCACACCCATATAAATTGCAGCACTATTCAAAATAACTAAGAAATGGAAACAACGTGTCAGTCCATCAACTGATGCAAGGATGAAGAAAACCAGTATACATAAGATAATAGAAAATATTCAGCAACAATAGGGATAGAACTGCAGATCATTAGGTTATGTGAAATAGGCCAGACACAGAAAGATACTACCACAAGATCTCATTCAAACATGGAATCTGAAAAAGGTGATCACCTAGAAGTTAAGAATAGAATGGTAATTACCAAAATCTAGGGAGAATAGAAGGGAGGAAGGTATTAGAAAAGTTGATCAATTTATACTAAGTTACATTTAGGTAGTACTAGAAAATTCTGGTGTGCTATTGCAAGATAGGTTTACCATGAATAATAATAATATACTGTATATCTCCAAAAGCTAGAGGAAAGGACTTTAAATGTTTTCAACATGAAGAAAAGATAAATCTTTGAGGATATAAATATGGTTAACATGATTTAAACATTTTACAAAGTATGCATCCATAGATCACATTAACCCATTACTAGGTACAATCATGAAGTTGAATATTCAATAAAAGAAAAGTTAGTTTAGATTTTAAAAATTAAAAAAAAAGAAAATAGCTACTACTTATTCAAAATTCAAAAGGCATTTGCTACCAAATCCTACATTTTCAATTCTCAGTGTGATGTTCAAAGGAAACCATTCCACATTTTAAACCTTATCAATTACATTAGATAATACTCTAGCAGATATCAATATCTATGGAAGTAGATACAGATACCAAAAGTACCAGAACTTGAATGATTGCTAAGACATAATGCTCAACCAGTTCTCCATCAGTGAGGCTTTGTCACTTACCTTCTTTTTAAGAAGCTTTGCAAAAGAAATTCTAGGAGCCATTGCAAGGTTTCACGTCAATAATTCCAAAGATTGAATTACTCTGATTCAAAAAAATGTCATTTACATTTTATCGTAGGACCTTGAATCTTCATATAGCTTTTATCTACAATGACCAGTCCCATTTATCAGTTTTATTTAACCCTCCAATTATGAGATACACTTCATAACTGAATATCAATTGCTCAGTTATTTGAATATTATATGGTCTCACAGCTTTAATCTGCTTAGCAAAATATTTATCTTCATTTATATTAGTATTGCTTAACTAATCCCTCTAGTAGAACAATGGGTTTTGCTTTTTAATCATTTAATTTTTAGGTAGGTCTTTTATATATTTTGGGGTCCACCAAGGGAAAAGGTGCTACTTCTTATGAATTCTCAGACTTGAAAAATAAAGAATCTTTGAATATAAATGTAGGTATTTCATGTAATCTGTACTTCTAGAAGAAAGAGTGCAGGCTAAAGTACTGCCAACAGTTGTTCTCAGCTTCTCTTACTTCAAACACTTAAAAATTTAGAAGATTACCTTGTTTAAAAAAATACAGTTATCCTATAACCTGGATAATCTAAGGTAAAATAAACAGTTGAATATACTCTAGAATTTGAAAAGTTTACCCTGCACTCTGTCATAGCTCCACTCTATTGTTCTTAAGGATGTATTTTTCCTTCAAGATTTTAAAAAATTTTTCATAATCTTAGGAGAGTCAGTTATTGGTATTAAGAATATCTTAATTGTCCATAAATATCTTAAAGGAGTATGACAGTTTTTTTCCAAAAGATATTAGAGAAAATTCTTAGTTAACTTTGCAGTTTTGCTTTAAGAGATACTGCATAACTTAAAATGCATTTTTCCAAATATGTCTGTCTTTTAATATAACAGCAAGAAGTAATACTTTTAAGGGAATTTGATCTTGTTCTCTTCTTTGCCTTCAGGGAGTAGAAGAGAAAGACCATTTATCTGAACTGAGGGTATTAGATCATGGCTTAAAATAACTTCTGATAGCGTAACTTCCCTTCAGTGACTATTTTAAGTAAATCTCTCTTTGGCTGTTTTCCATGCTTGAAATGTGCTAATATTTAATAAAGTAAATGTTTATGAAATTCCAATTTCTCTTATGATGTTATTGAAATAAATGATTATTTAATATATTATACAATTAGAGATTTTCAACATAACTGAAATTTCTTTGTATTTCTATAAAATGTGCAATTCATAATGGGTTATGTATGCATTGGTAACCATTGGTGTTTATGTAGGTATCCACCATTCCAATTTATATAAATCATTCCAGTGCTAAAAGGTACTCCACAGTAGCAAGTGTCAAGATGTAGTACTTTCTCAGTGTTTAGACCTCCTCGGTTTGCCTTGGCTCAATGCCCCTCGGCAAAGATCCAAACTCCTCTGTGGAGGAAACCACACATTTTGGGACTCTAAGGGCTGAAGGGTGTCCTTTGTACTCTTTAGAGTTAAAGCAATCTACAACACATAATTGAGTTATGAGTGACTGGTTGGGAATTTTCCCCCCTGGGAAAATTTTTTTTTTTTTTTTTTTAAGAAATAAAGAAAGAAAAAAAAAAAAGCTTTGGAAAGTACTTAATTGAACTAAATAAAATTTAAGATATAGGTGTACTTATTACAAAGTCCTCATTATCACTCACAATTGCAATGGACATTTAGGGTAGAATTACAGCAAAAAGTGAATTTTTATAAATATTTAATAGTACTTTTCTTGTTATGCTTATTATTGTTTAGACTAGATTTTGAATTTAGTATAGTGAAGGGTGCAGGGATATACTTAATAAATATTTGACTAATAATTGAGTTCAGAGGAAGACAAAATTAGACCTTTTGGAATACACCTAGCTCTTTTTTACCTTTTCAAATTGAGATTAAAGGGATGAGATTCTGGGGTTTGTTGTTGTTTGTTGTTTTTATGTTTTAAGGTGAAGGATTGATCTCTATAGGGCCATAACAGACTTTGGGGCATGCATAAGTGCACATCATATCATGAGGAAGTGATGCCTTATAATTTAACAAGCCTTTTCCAAACTTGAACTATAAGGCCTCTTTTCCATTAGGAATACCCTGTAGATTCCTCTCTGGGACAGATAATGAACACTGATTAGGCCTTCTCCTTCCTTTTTTGTTTCTTCTTCCCATTCTCCTTCCCTTCCGGACTAAAGCAAAATAGACCAGATGTGATCACATTACAGGGAAGGACATGGGTCTGGGGCTGTACTTTTCCAAAACTTGTGTTGTAAGTTGAATTATCCTAGAAACCAACTCTGAGATGATTCTTAGCTTGCATTTGTAAGAGTGTTTGGGATTAGCACCTATGGAGTGTAAGGTAGAAGGGGGGAGGGAACATAAGTTCCAACAAAAGCTTCAGTCCACAAGCCTGACCACTAACGTCACAAAAATTCAATATGTTCCTACAGTGTATGTGATGATATCTCATTCAACCAAGTTTATCTTTTTCTCTTACCTAATCCATTCACAATGACCATGGAAGTTGCTTTAAGTATATAAAAGTCTGATCCTATCTCTTCATTTTTTTACACATCTCTGATGTTTTTTTTTTTTTTTCCTAACAGCTTGAATAAACTTCAGTCTTTTTATCATGACTTCTAGGACTCTTCCTAAACTTTTTGCACCCTATGATGTTTCTGATCTCATTTCCATCCATTCTTTATTGTTCCCTCACTTGCATTACAAAATCTCTCCATTTTCTTTTTCTCTTTCTCTTACTCAAACTACCCTGTTAAGTATTTCCAAAATGAATAATTTACTTTCAAGTTCTTTGCCTTTGTTAAAACTTCCTGGGATGCCACTTTCTTGCACATCTCAATTTCCTTAGATCTTGAAGTCATATATCCCAATTTTCCATATTTTTAATGGGTGCATTATAATTGTACATAATGGTGGTATTTGTTGTTCCATCTTTGTGTAAGCACACAATATAACAATATTCTACTTTACAATACATTTCCTCTATTCTACTGCTCTCCCTTTGATCTTCATGAGATTCCTGCAACCCACTTACCTTTTCCTATTTCGTCTTTAGCTTCTCCATATGAGAGAGAAAATACAGTGTTTGATTTTCTTAGTTTGATTTATTTTTTTAACATGATAGTCTCTAGTTCCATTCATTTTCCTGAAAATGACCTACTTTCATTCTTGATGGCTGAATAAAACTCCATAATTTATATAAACCACAGTTTCTTGATCCATTCATCTATTGATGGACACCTTGGCTGGTTCCATAGCTTTGCTATTGTGAATTGTGGTGCTACAAACATGAGTATGCATGTACCATTATATTATGCTGACTTTAATATTTTAGGATAAATACCAAGGAGTGGTATAGCTGGGTCACATGGTGGTTCCATTCCTAGTCTTTTACGAAATCTTCTCACGGATTTCCGTAGTGGTGGCAGTAACTTACAATTCCACCAGCAATGTGAAAGTTTTCCTCTTTCGCCATAACTTCTCCAGTATTTATTATTGTTTGTATTTTTGATTTTGAACATTTTTTTCATATGTTTGTTGGTCATTTATATTTCTTCTTTTGTGAAAGGTCTGCTTTGTTCATTTGTTTATTTATTAACTGGGCTATTTGTTTTTGTGTGTGTTGAGTTTTTTGAGTTCCTTATATATTCTGGATATGAATCCTGTCAGAAGAGTAGCTACAAAAGATTTTCTTCCATAGGTTGTCTCTTCCTATTCTTACTTTTTTCCTTTTCTGTGCAGAAGGTTTTAGTTTGATGCCATCCCATTTGTTAACTGTTGGCATTATTTCCTGAGCCTTAGGGGTTCTATTGAGAAAGTCGTTGCCTGTGCCTCTATGTTGGAGTTTTGTATAATTTCTGGTATAATTCCCAGGTCTCTGTTCCATTTTGAATTGACTTTTGTGCATGGTAAGAGGTGAGGATCTAGTCTCATTCTTCTATATATGAATAATCAGTTTTCTCAGCACCATTGGTTAAAAACATTGCCTTTTCTCCACTGTACATTTTTGTCAAAAGATGTATGGGTTGTGTCTCTGTGTCTTCTATTCTGTACCTCGGGACTCTGTGTCTGTTTTTATGCCTATATCATGAAGTTTTTGTTACTTTAGCTCTGTGGTATCATTTAAAATCTGATATTGTGATACCTCCAGCATTGCTTTTTTGTCTTAGAATTGCTTTAGCTATTCTGGGTCTTTCATTCTTTCAAATGAATTTTAGGAACTTATTTTCTAGTTTTGTGAAGAATGTCATTGATATTTGAATGGGGATTGCACTGAATCTGTATATTGCTTTTGTAGTATGGGCATTTTGATAATATTAGTTCTGCCTATCCACTAACATGATAGATCTTTTCATCTACTTGTGTTTTCTTCAATTTCTTACTTCAGTGTTCTAAGGTTTTCATTGTAGAAGTTTTTGACCTCCTTGGTTAGATTTACTCCTAGGTATATTATTTTTAGTGAGGCTATATTGTAAATGAGACTTTTTCCCGATTTCTTTCTCAGAATTCATTGGTATAGAGGAAAGCTATTGATTTTTGTATGTTGATTTTATAACCTGCTACCTTACTGAATTTGCCTATTAGCTCCAACAATCTTCTGTAGTGATAATTTGATATCTTCATTCCCTATTTTTATCTCTTTTATTTCATTCTCTTGCCTAATTGCTCTGGATAGAATTTCTAGTATAATATGGAGTAGTGAGAGTGGACATCCTTTTCTTGTTCGGGATTATAAAGGAACCATTTTCAATTTTTCTCCATTCACAATGATGTTGGCTTTGAGATTGCCATACATAGTATTTAACACATCAAGGTAAGTTCCTTCTATTCTTTGATTGTCCAGTGGCTCCTTCCTTCCTTCCTTCCTTCCTTCCTTCCTTTCTTTCTTTCTTTCTTTTTTAATAAACAGAATGTCAAAGACATTCTCTGCATCTGTTGAGAAGACGATGTGATTTTTCTCCATAATATTATTAACTTAGTGAATTATATTTATTGATTTGCATATGTTCAACCATCCTTGCAACATTGGTATTAAAAACAACTTGGTAATGATATACAATCTTCTTAATATGATGTTGAATATGATTTGCTAATATTTAATTTAAAATGTTGGCATTTAAGTTCATCAGTGTTTGTAAGTTTTTTTTTGTTGTTGTTGTTGTTGTTGTTTTTACATTGGTCTATAACTTTCTATCCTTGATGTGTCCTTTTCTTGTTTTAGTATGATAGTGATACTGACTTCATAGAATGAATCTGGAAGTGTTCCATCCCTTTCTGTTTTGTGGAATAATTTGAGGGGCATTGATATTAGTTCTTCTTTTTGAAGGGGGGAGCATGCAAATAAATAACAAACTATATTCCAATGGGTAATTTGATAAGGCATGCAAAATAAACATGTATTATACCAGGTACAGTCAAAAATCACAAAAGTAAAAATTGTTAGATTTAATTACATAAACAAGGAAACTATAAAGAAAATTGTTTTGTTGAACCAGTGAAATTTCTAATAGGAGACTACTTTTTCCCTAAGAAAGGCAATTTAATGTGATGAAAAGAAGAATGTTTATAACAAATATGAGAATGGAATAAAGCTTTTATGTATAAAGAGCTCTTAAAATCCAGTAAGAAAAAGTCAAAACTTTCCAGAAAAAAGAAATTGGACAAAAGACATGAATGGGCAATTCACAAAATGTTTCTGACTTCAAATATTTAAGAAAATATTCAACTTCAAAGATAAATAAACATAGCAATAACTGTGAATAACTCTTCAACTGGCAATGCAGGTATTTTTTAAAGCCTCTATTGGAAATTCTGATAATTTCTAAAAATCCAAGAGAAATAGGAACTCAGTAATTTTTGGTAAGATTTATGATGACTTTAGAATATTTGCTCAAAATGCACATATCTTTTCATCAAGTGGTTTTATTTCTAGTTATTTACCTTAAGTGTATAGTCTAAAATGTATGCATATGCATGAGATTGGTCATTATAAAGTGTTCATGAAAAACCAAAGATTAGATAAGATAAATGACTTATAATTATCAAGTTAAATGTGTAACAGTACCCAGATATCTGGTTAAATATTATTTTGAATGCTTCTATGAGGCTGTTTTTGGATTAAATTTTACTGAAACCAAAGTACTTTGAGTAGGGCAGACTGTGCTTCCCACTGCGGATCAACTTCATCCAGACAGTTGAGGACCTGAATAGAACAAAGACTGACTTCCTCAGGGCCAGAAAGAATTCTGCCAGCAAACATTTACATGTGAAATGCAGAATTAACTCCTCCCCAGCCTCCAGCCTGCTGGTCCACACTGCAGATTTTGGGCTTAAAGCCTTTGTAATAGTGTGAGCTTGTTCCTTAAACTGAATTTCTCTCTATATATGTGATCTGCCCTTTGTATCCCAAAGATGTGTTCAAATTCAGCCTGGAATCCCTCTAGTCCTCAGCTCTTTTGTTGGAAGGCTTTTTATTGCTGCTTCTATTTCATTGTGTTCTGTTTAGGTTTTTTATGTACTCTCAATTCAATTTTGGTAGGTCATGCATATCTAGAAATGTATCTATTTCTTTCAGATTTTCCAATTTTGTTTAAGTTTTCACAATAATCCTTTTCTTTTGGCTAGTTTGGCTAAGGGTTTGTCAATATTGTTTATCTTTTCAAAGAACCAACTCTTTGTTTCATTGATCCTTTGTATTTTGTGTTTAAATTTTCTATTTCATTAATTCATCTCTGATCTTAATTATTTCCTTCCTTCCACTAGTTTTGGAATTGATTTGTTCTTGTTTTTCAAGAGCCTTAAAATGCATTATTAGGTTGTTTATTTGGCATCTCTCTGATTTTCCTGTGTAGGCACTCATAGCTACAAATTTTCCTCTTAGAAGTGACTCCTGTGTTAATGAATTATTGGGATACTTCCATCAAGAAATCTTACTTATTTTGGAGCCAGTTCAAATCTGCATGGGCAGAATGAGTCTCTTAAAAAAGGATGTATGCAATAGCTTACAAAAGGAATGATTCATTCACTAAATATTGTTTTTTATCCATATTATTCAAACATTTGTTTTAGTTTTCTTTCTTTTGTTTCTTTTTCTCCCTTCTTTTTTTTTGTGTTTGTTTCGAGAAGGCTATAGAGGAAGGTGAGTAGACTAATAAAAAAATGAACTTACTCTGAGACAACAATTATTATTTATTTGATCTACTAGTCTAACACTAACTGGCATGCTAACTCATAAACCAGTAAGACAACTTCATTCTGCCTCCTGTAGTTCCTTTCAATCTGCTCTGTGGGCCAAGTTCTTCTCCTGGGTTTGCTGGATAACTTCAACAGGCTCCATGGCTTCTGAATTCACTCTTAGGTAGTACAGACAATTGTTATTTAGAAATGAAAGGTCCCATGTAATGTCATAAAGCTTCATTTATCATTGAACTCCTGTGCTCTTCACCTGTCCCCACTAGTCCTGCCATGTACAGGAGGTCCTTGTCATAGGGAGATGACCAAGGACTTCTCTTTTTCCCTGGCTAGTACTCCTCTTCCTTCATAATCTTGTTGAACACACTGCCTGACCAATGCAGGGTCAAATCAGAGAGAAAAGGGAAAAGAGGTGAGGGGTTCAGAGAAATGTTTCCTTTACTGGCATTGTCAGAAGGAGGTCACTTCCCAGATGTTTTGCCAGACGTTTAAAATTGACTTTTCTTTTGTAGCTACCTTTGTGAGTTTTTGAAATTTCCCTGACATGAATCTTTTTTCCTTGCAGTACTCTGGATAAGGGTGACTGAATTTTTCCTCTGACTAATGTGTTCTCATTCTTTATCCTGAGACAGGTTGCAGTACCACCAGGTGTTTGCTTCCTAAATCAAAACCACTCACTCTTCTTAAACAGCAACTAAGATGACCCCATGACATCCCTCTCATTTTTTTATGAAGGCTCACCTCTGTTCCATGAGAAGCCTTTATATGCTTTTCCCTGGACACAGTCTGGACATGCAGGTTGATACCAATTTAGATACCAAACCTGTCCTCTATTTTCACTTGTCACTTGTCATCTCTCGCCCTTTAGATACTCCACAAAACATGCTCAACAACAAGTGCTTCTTGAGGTTCTATTGATGCCCCTTCCATAGAATCTATACTTCACACCGGGTGGGTGGAAGACTAGTGATAGATATACCTAATAAAAAAATAAAAATTAAAAAAAAAAAACCAAAAACTTTCCTCAAAGTAAAAACTCTGTAATCTCCAGTTTTCAACTATTTTTTAATTTGGACATGGATGAAATCATGTAAATGATCCTTGGTTACTGACTGAATTTTTTTGCATTTTGAGGTCACATCTCATGTTGAATTTTGCCTCAGTTAAAATGTCCTCTTTGATCATCATGCTTTAAGATCTAAGCCATAAAATCAGATCTCAAATGAATGTTTTACCTTCTAAACATTATAGTGGAGATCACTGTACATCATTCTTGAAGTATTCATTTAGAATCACTGGGGTAAGCAAATGTTCATCCTTTCATTAACATTGTTTACCTTTTGGTATAAATAGCATCAATCAAAATGTTTTCCCTTTTGTACCTTGTTCCCCATCATTTTCAGTAGTATTTCTGATAGATTCCTGCAAAAGTAAGTTATGACTGAAAACCTAGATAAAACAAAGTGTAGAGCCTACACTTAACATTTTTAAACATTCTGCAAAATTAATATTGAAATAGTTCATTTTTATTTTCAAATCTTGATTATCTTTATTCTTTTTAATCCAACTAATTTTTAAATCTTGAAGCTGATATATGTGTAAATTAAATGTTGTATATAAAAGTGTTTAAGAATTGTTTTATTGGAGGTAAAAAAAAAAAAGTGAAGATTTTCTTTAACTGGACCCCAAGAAAAACCTATTAGCTAAGCCTCTACTTACACTGTTAATGGAAAAATCCATAATCCACATATCATGTCCTCTCTAAAGCAAGTTACATTTGTTTTGATGTAAAATCACTTTTTGACTTAAAAAAAATTGTCTAATGTAAAAAACAACAACAACAACAAACTACATATGCACTGGCTAAAAAGGAAATTTTTATATGGATTTAAAAGTGAAAAAACAAGGACAGTGATAGGTCAGTAGTAGCACTTACCTAGCATGAGTTTGACCTCCAGTACCATAAAAGAATAAAATAAAAATGAGAAAGCAATGCATTTAAAGAATATGTAGATTTCATAGCCTCCCTAAAACAGCAACATATTTTTGTGGAGTATTCTGAAACAATTTTATTTCACCTTAAATGAAATTTAAACAAATAAGACTTGGTCCCCACATTTATTTCAGAAGTTTACTCTTTTAGTTATTAAAACACAAAAGTAATGTGGATTTTATAAAAGAAAATATTGAATAAAACTTGAAAATAAATATTTAAACTATAATCTGGACACTCGAAGAAAATTGACCTTTTTATTAGAATGTAACAAAATTCAAGGTTGACAAATGTGAGAGGTTGTTTTTTTTTCCCCACATAGCAGTGGTAATACAATTTTATTATTATTTTTGTCTGTATTTGACATGAGAATTTGGTTCATAATTATGAAATTACTCAGATTACTTGAAAGTCATGAAACTATGCACTTACTTTTGAGAGATAATATCATGAAAATAACTAAGTTAAGTAAGTTTGTAACTTTATAATAATTTTCACTGGAACATTTAAACCCCCTTCTTTGTTTAAAATAAAAAGGGCTTTGTTATTTTCCTTTCTTTAAGGAAGTCTAAAACAAGAGGGTTTTCATACATGAGCATTCTGTACTTGCTTGTTTTTTATTGAGAATAAGCAGAAATTCCTTTATAAATCAGAATGACCTTCTGACTCCAGTTTTTTAACTTACTCTATGGCTGAATAAGACATTTCCATCTAATGTAAATTCCAAAAGAACTAGTATGAATATCCTCCTCACTTAAAAATCAAGATATTGACAAAAGAAAATTGCCATCCTTTTAATTCCAATTTAATACTTGAAATTTAGAAAATATGAACACTGGAAATCGTGTGGCTATCCCAATAAATTAACTTTAGTGTAAGGCACCCTGCTTAGTTTCATGGTGATTAATCTGTTCCTATTGCCTGCTGAGCACATGCTGTCTAGTAATCGCAGAGGTACAACAATTGACCCGTTCATGGATGTGCTGGCTCTGTAGCCGGGTGCTGATATGCAGGTCCCATCTGGTAACTGTAATGGACTGTCAGGATGTCAGGCTGCTCAGCTCCTACCAGAACTCTGACCAGAACTCCCTCTATGTTTCCAATTCTAAAGGAAACTCTGAAAGTCATATTGCAATGAATACTTATTGAGTGCTTACTCTGTGTAAAATACAGGTTCTCAGGATGGTAGGAAGAAGTAAATCCCTTGCCCCTGAACCTGAGTGGTCACTAAACTTTAGTGTCTTCTTTAAGAATCTAATGAACACCATGAACAATATTCATTACAGAATTTTGAAATCCATCCACAATAGCAATTGGACCATAAATTCACATTACTTGTGGAATTCTTAGAATTTATTTCATTTGAATGTTCCAATAGTATTTCTCTTTCTTTCATGCAATGCATATTCATGCAGTTCCAATATATTTCCAGCACCCTTCTACATGTGGGGAATATAGTGAATCATAAAACATATTAGGCCTCTGTTCTTATTTTGTCTGAAATTTGAGGAAAGGGAGTTAATGAAGAAGAAAGAAGGAAACAAAAAATATCACTTATTGTTCAAAAACCTGGAGTTATTGCTAGAAAAGTACTCAGATTAGTTACCGGAGAAGGTCTTTTGGGGGAGATAATATTAAACTTGGTGCCTGCTTATAAGAATGGATTATCAAGGGGAGGTCAAATGTGTTTCAGGTAAAATGAGCTCTACTTGGACGATAATAGTGAACAGACAGTGTTAGTTGGCATGGGGTAAGGGATCCCTAAATACTAAGTGTATATTTTTCCAAATAGGTCTTAACTGGGTAGAGATTATAATCTGGGATTTATGGCTGAACTACTGAGACAGCCACCTAAGATCAAAATCCAACAAGTGGCAAAACAGGGAATCAGACCCAGGTCTTCTAATTCTGCTGTTTCATTGATCATTTACACCTAGAATATGGTCCCAAACTAAACTTATATTAGTTAAAAAAAAAAAAAAATGCCAGTGCATGTGATAAGCACAAGTGTTAGCAAGACAGAAATGGTCAAAGATGGCTCAAATGCAAAAGAGTATTTTGAGATGATTCCAGATTCCAGAAAAAGAAAAGGAGAGATAATTGTTACCCACGATTTCATGAAGGAAGCTACTGTGGGCAGATCAGAGCACTGTGGACTGCATACCTGAAACTCTGTCTTCTGTACAGAAGGACATTTTCTTGGAAAACTGGTAGCCTTACTTTTATATGTAAGTCTGAAAACAAAAAGGCAAAAACTTGAACTTCCCATCAGCAATAATTTCTACTCAGTTCCATTATTCAAGGTTTACCTTTGATATTCCTGTCCTTAGTTTTCAGTTTTGTTCTCTGAACTCAGACCTCCTCCCTTTCCCTGTGCTTGGTTGGAGCCGGGTTAGTCATTGCTACATTAGTAATTCAAAACCTTGATCATGTAGCATTTAGAGCAACATTTTCCCAAATTCTTTATAATTGTGCAAACAGTTGTATTCTGTTCTTTGATAGAGATGGCCCTGTTTCTGGAGTTCTGAATTGTTGTCTTTAATTAGGTTTTATGAATAAGTTGCAACTTCCTCTTGGGTGTTCTATTCAGTTGTTGTGGCATCTCTGAATTAGGCCAAATGACATTTGATTGTCCTTGCACTTGCTAACTTGAGTCTGTTAAATTGCTTTTCCAAAGATAAAACAAAGAGTAGATGTAATTAGAATTTTCTTTTGATGTTGTTATAAAGTCTTATCATTATTTGAATGTTTCTGTGACTTGCCTAACAGTAAATGATTAAAATAAATTGTGTGACACTTTTACTTACTAAATGGTAACTGTTAATGAATTACATAAATTGTGAATAAAAACAGTTAATGAATAATATAAATTGTGAATGAAACAACAATTTTTAGGGTCATTGCAGTATTTTATTTGTAAGTTCCTCATATTTTTTCCCCAAAATTAAAATAAAAATGCTTCAAAATACAAACAAAATAATATTGCTTTGGATTTGGATAAAGGTAAGCAAGTAAAATTAAAACTAGTTCACAGATTATATTTTAAATCCATGCAGAAAAATTATTATAAATCTTTTTTAATGGGTTTAAAATATAACTTTATGATATACAAAATGTTTAAAATATAACATTTTGAACATAAGCAAATAGATCTAAGAAGGCACTAAAATTTTTTCCTTTCATTAGAATGATCTTTTTCCATATTATTAATCTATGTTCTATAATTCTAAAATAAAAAATATGTATACACATGAAAAATATGTATGTATATTCTTTTAGAACTTTCTAATACACACACATATACACACACTCTTATATTTTTGCATGTTAATATTTGTGCCTTCTAGTGTATCCTGAAAAAATTCTTTGAAAATTATCAATTGTGAAAAATATAAAGGCTTGCATAAACATACTAAAATGGTTGTTCATAAATTATAAAATATGGGTGATGGTTACACTTTTTTTACAATGTTAACTGTAAATTATTACTTCTAAATATGGAGAACTTTATAAAATTCTGTTATGTTTCCTAGTTTTCTGTTGTCAAATGTATCTATAAGAATTACCATTCAGATTAAAACCAACTTGCACAATTCTAATTGTTTAACATTGGTTTAATTAGTAGTTACACTCTGGATAATTAAGCTGGAAGTGATTCTTGGGCTCCCCAAACTCCACAGAAAAGATCTCTGTTTGATTTTTCTGCCCTGCTTGTGGATGGAGAGAGCAATAATGTGCTTTCTACATATTAGCAATCCTTAATATAAAAGATGTAAGGTCTTAAAGATCACAGCCCACTAAAATGACAGCTTTAAATTTTGTAGGGTACTTCATACAAGGTTAGTTAAGAACTAATATTTCATGAGAATGTTTCAGGACAATTAAAATAGGACAATTACACAAGTGACTGCTTCTGGTATGGCTCTTTGTTACGTGACAGAAAAAAATATCAGTGAATGAATTTCTAGGGAGCCATCATCTTTGAGATGATATGGCATATATGCTGTGTTTTATTTTGCTTAATGCAACTTTTAATATGTTGAGATGTGTTTTTAAGGCACTAAAATGCAAGAGCATACACAATTAGAATAGAAAATGTGGGTAATGGAATGCTCTTTCATGTGTGTTTGTGTGTATAGCACATTAGATGTCTGTTCAAAAATTATTGAAACACAAAACTGTGACCTGAACATATTTTTGCCAACTCTATATAACTACCTATGTAAGTACCTTTTTTTTCCCTTTGGTTTGTATTTAGATTGAATCTAGGATTATTCTGTATCTTTAAAGTCTTTTACTAATTAAGAATCAAAAGAAATATTTTTGCAAAACCTTTATTCTAATGACTAGGTAACAGTAAAAGAAAATCCCACCATATTCATAATTAAAATAATATCTCTTAATCATTGGCACAACTACCATGGTATTTTTTTCTTCTTTCTCAGTTAAGTGTTTAGAGTCTGAAAAATATCATACATATATGTTTATCTGTAGGTGGTTATTATTTAAGTTGATTCTGCTTATGATTTCTAAGTTCTTAATGGTATTATATTAAAATAAGCCAATATGCACTCTCAATCTTCATTTTGAAGACTTCAGTAATTCTTTAATTAGAAAAATTTTCTTTGTACCAGTATCTTAGAATCCTTGTGCCATTACACATATGTTCAAGGACGGTTTACATTTATATCAGGGTTCTAGATATTATAGCATTGAAAGTGAATGACGAAAAATAAAAGAACATTTTGGAGAAAATCTATTATATAAACAGAGATTAGAAGATCTAGAAAAAAATGAGTTCTGGAGTCCCACAAATTGTCAGTGCTTACACATCTCTGTTTAACATTTATGTACTTATCAAAAAGCAAATTCTCTGAAGCTTGTAATTAGTTTATTGCTCCACCAACTAGGATGATATAACTCAGCAAAATGTACAACAGAAACATTAAAACTTCTTTTAGAGATTTGTGTTTCTTTAGAAAGAAGAAAAAATGTGCAATTGGTATTTTAGTGTCAAATCTCTAAGACAAACTAGGGTTGAAACTATTAAACTAAACTAAACTATCACACTAGAGTTGAAACTATTAAAAGCCAGTAATGTGAACAATGATGCGAAAGTGGGGACTGAGAAGGACTGTTTACCACTGAGTGTTCCTGAGTGCTCCCTGGCAATGGCTGCTCCCTGTGTGCTCTCTTCCCTCCCTCCAGCTCCCATGGAAATGGAGCTGCTGTTTATTGAACTGTTTTCCTGACTCACATCTAAGTGCTTCAATCCCACGCTTTGCCTGGCATGGTGGCAATTCTTTAATTAGAAAAATTTTCTTTGTACCAGTATCTTAGAATCCTTGTGCCATTACACACATTAGACACATTACACACACAATCATAACTACGTATCTAATGAACAGTAACTATTCCATGTTAACTTTCAAACAATTTAGATCCCATAAAAGACGTCAAGATTGCCTCCACGCTTTGTCCTTAACTTCTTCCATTTAGAGACAGCAATGAATGTTTTCAAACTCAGTTTTGGAGACAGTATTTATTTCATAATTCACTTTAACTCAATCACCCAGTATGCTTATTTGAAGTAAAAATAGAACACTGTGATGATCTTTATGCTTTTTAAGACCCATTTACCTGGTGAAAAAGAGTTCTGTAATTTCCTTTATTCTATAGTATTAATAACAATAAGATCTGTAGCCCTGAACAAATACATATGTTTTTATATGTATATAACCTATATATAAATTTATGTAAATATGTGTATGTAAATTTAGGATATATATGTGTATACATATCCTAAATTTATTTCTGAAATATGATTGAATCTGACCATGTTTAAATGACTCAGAGATATATTAATCTAGACTAGAAATCAAATGAAATAAGTCAAGGATTAAACCAATTGACAGATCACAGATATGAGTTATGTAAATGATTTTCTGTCCAGTGATATAAAGCTATATTCTGCTAAATAATCTGCTTCTAATATTAATTCATCATTCATTTAAAAATCTTATTAATTTGATTTTATTTGTCTATTATTACATTTTGGGATGCTATTTCCTCTTCCTTCCTCAGGCATAAAAGCCCAAATTTTTATTATAAAGACAATATTATGCAAACATTGGTGATTCCTAAATCCTTTGTTAATTTTAGGTTTAATAAGTCTCTTTCAATGTATTGACAGAGGTGTTTTGTTTTGTTTTTTTCTTCATCCATTAAAACATTTTCTGTTAACTTTGGTGAAAAACATAATAAAAGTCTGTCAGGAACTTGTGGCGTGTACATTATAAGCAACTCAGAACTTGATTTTCTTGTTTCTTCTTGCCTATAGCTTTCAGAACTTTTCTTTCTACAGGCTAAATCACTCTTTGAACCTGACTGAAAAATTTCTAAACTTTTCTTTTTAAAAATGAAGGATAAAAGCTCTTTTTGATAATTCAAGACTGTTAAGCATAATTAAAATCTACCAACCAAGATGGTTGGTGCCTTTGACCTTAATCATTTGCCCAAATAACATTTTGTAAGGACTGAGACTCCCAGTTCAGAAGATAGACAGAATACATGTTGGATTATGGCTATATCACAAAATAGTTTTCTGTCCTTTGACATGTTTTTTAGTGGCTGGGTGACCAAGTTTCTGATTTAAAATTGAGGAGAATAAGTATAAATATTTCATAAGGTCATTTTGAAATTTAAATAAGATAATACTTTTAAAATATTTAGTTTAGTGACAGATGTGTCTGAGCCCCATGCTTATTAAATACTGTCAACAAATTCACACTTGTCCTTGGTTTGGAGTGATAACTTATGCGTGTGACAGAGCTATTTCCAACACCTCATCACATATGTTCATAATGCACCATCATTCATAGTAAACACAGAGACGGGGTAAACAAAGCCTATAATTCCAGTGTGAAACTCTGTTGACATTATTATGAGAACTTTTTCCTCTTGAGCATAATTTATCTATTATTGTGTACATTAAAAGAGAAACAAGAAGATTGATAAATAAAAAAAAATGGGGGCTGGGGATGTGGCTCAAGTGGTAACATGCTCGCCTGGCATGCACGGGGCTGGGTTCGATCCTCAGCATCACATAAAAATAAAATAAAAAGATGTTGTGTCCACTGAAAACTAAAATAAATAAATAAATATTAAAAAATTCTCTCTCTCTCTCTCCTCTCTCTTAAAAAAATTGATTGTTTTACATAATTCTCTTTTAATAACATTTTTGAGGGGGCTTTGAAAAATACTTAAATTTCAAAATTCTCACATTGACTCTGTTAGCATGATTAATATCCATTCTTTAGTATCACACATTTACTTCTTTAATCAAAATTATAGGATAGAGTGCTGTAGTTATTCAGATTCTGACACACCTTGAAATGTTTTACAGATTTATTGGCCAGCCACAAAGGAGAGAGTGGAATTATGTAAATTAGCTGGGAAGGATGCCAATGTAAGTATGAAATTTTATAATTATCTTTGTTAAACTAGTACTGATAGTAAATATTTACACTCACTTTTATTGAAATAATGACATAAGTGTATTATTCATTTATTTACATACTAGAAATTTAACCCAGTAACATTCTACCACTGGGCTACTTCCCCCGTCCTTTTTTTTTTTTTTTTTTAAGAAAGGGTCCCACTAAGTTACTTTGGGCCTTGCTAAATTGCTGAGGCTTGCCTTCAACTTGGAATCTTGCTGCCTCAACCTACAGAGTTCCTGGTATTACAGGTTTGGGCCACCATATTCAATTAAGTGTCTTTGTTTTTTCTTTTTTCTTTTGTACCAGGGATTGAATCCAGGGAAGCTTTACCACTGAGCCACATCCCCAGCACTTTTTATGTTTCTTTGTTGTTGTTGTTGTTGTTTTCGAGACAAGGTTTGCTAAGTTGCTTAGAACCTTGCAAAGTTGCTGAGGCTGGCTTTGAACTTGAGATCCTCCTGCTTCAGCCTTTTGAGCTGCTGGGTTACAGCTGTTCACTACCACACCTGGCTAAGTGTATTATTTTTAAGATAATAAACTAATATTCTCTATAAAGATTGATGTAATGTAAAATATTTCTACCTTACCAAAAGCACTGATGCTGTTTATAAAAATCCAGAAATTTAGGGGTTTGTGACTCAGCAGTAAAGCGCTTGCCTAGCAGGCATGAGGCACTGGGTTCAATCCTCAGCACCACATAAAAACAAATAATTAAAAAAAAGGTATTGTGCTCATCTACAACTTAAAAAACAATTTTAAAAATACAGAAATTTAGAAATGCTATACTTTCTAATGTATCCTCAATATTATTATTTTTATCACAAAAATATTAGAAGCTATTAAAATATTCAAAAACAAATTATCAGCAAACATTGTATTTCAAGGAATGTATTTTTTTAAAAATGTATGTACATGTATTTTGTAAACATACAAGTATCAGACATTTTAGTATCATGAATATACAATTGATTAATTTTATTTGAACTGAAATTAAATTTACAGCATATAGAAGATATTTGTATTGTGACAGAGATAACAAGCAAAATTGGTGGTAGAAAAATGAGTTGAGAATGAATGACACAGGATTCTGGCATAAGAACTAGAAGTAACGTACTCTAAAATTTACTTAATAATTATTACATGGAATAACTCATAAAAGATAATTAGATGTTCTTAATATAAACTTCTAGCTTAAACCACCCTAAGAACAAGAACAAAACCCTGTTCAGGAGTCACCCTGTTCATTGTCAGTGCAGTCCTGCCTAGCTTGCTTTACACTGGGCAGTTGTCCTGTGCGCTCCCACACTGAGTCACCTGTTTTACCTCCACATTGATTGACTCCTCTCCTCATCTTCATGCTCTAGTTCATGCCAGATGCTCTGTGTTTTGCTTTGACTTCTTACACTGTGTGGATGAGGAGAATTATTCTTTTTAGGTAAAATTGATCACAACCTGACTGTAACTCAAGATGGGAAGAGGTTCCAATGTTGGACAGAAACATGGACATCTTGAAGTTTCTTCTGCAACATCCTTTAATGTTACCTTAACCACAATAACACAAGGATCTCAAGTGGAGCTTGGCTTTCATATTTAATAAAAAACAAATTGTTTGTTATATGAAAGCAAAATTAGATTTAAAAATTATCAATGTGATAGACGTACAACAATAGGGTATATGATGTCTTGTGAATTGAGGAGATGCTCGGAAAATTATGATTGTCAGACAACAAGCTGGTTCACCATTTGCTCATTTGTTTAGTCAACAAACAATTTTAAGGAGCCTGAATGTATGTACAACTCTATATCATCTATATATGTATATATATGAAATTGATAAGATAGCTATCCTCAAGAGTCTTTCTACTGGAGGATACAGATAGCACTCAAATGTCTATACATTCATACATAGAAACAGTACTAGAAAACAGAGTGATCAAACCAAAACAAAACTTATGCTTCTACTTGATTTTGTATTAACATGATATGAAATATGATCTATTCAGGCACATTAATGTAAACAGAAATATATCAGGTATTGTTAGCCTCAAATGCAATGGGAGACAGTTTTACTTTCATTTTTACCAGAAAAGAAAGGAATTAAACATTTCAAGACTATATTCTTCTTTATCCCATGACTTCAATGCAGAGACATTGTTCACTCTCATTACATAGCAAGTGCTGGTTCTATAAAAGCATCATTTCTTTATTGAATTTATGAAGGAAAGAATGCTTTGGTTATGAGAGTTTTCAAAATTATTTGTGGAATGAATAGTAGAAGCATGGTGTAACCATTGTGAACAGTTTTATAACTTGTGTTTCACCAATATTGAGTATTTGATAAAAACGCAAGAAGGAAAGGGATGTTTTCAATTTTCCCCAATAAACTAATGTGTATTTTCCCTTCAGTTAGATGAGGAACAAACACCCAAGGTCAAACAACAAGTAAAGTTTTAAACTGTGACAGTGTTCTCATTTCAACATGCACACTAGGTCCAGTTACATAGTAACTGCATGGTCCCTCTTATTAAGTTAAAGCAGAGAGTGATGAGCTTTCCTTGAGTATGTATGACTCAGTACACTGAATGAATTCATCCAATTCAGTTCTGTTTGTGAGCTAGTGCTTACCCTTACCTTTAAGCACTTCTGCTAAAACAGGATTAGAAATCTGGGAAGCTTTCCTCTTTTCACAAATCCTTTAAAATCTGATGTTGATTCATGAAGAAACAAGTCTTTATCTCTTCATTTTTAATTTGTCATTCTATTTTAGAGTTCCTGATAATGGCTAACACTCTCACAGCACTTACCATATTCAAAGTACTGCTTTCAGTACCTTATGCTTCTAATCTCATTTAATCCTTAAAACCACACTATATGCTATGCTTTATTATTATTCCATTTTCTCCAGATGAGAAAACTAAAGCCAGGGAAATGAAATCACTTGCCCAATATCACACAGCTGGTAAATGTAGAGCCAGGAATTGAATCCAGAAGTCTGGCTGCACAGGCTATGCTCCTACTTTACACTATAAATCTACATACAGGATCTGAAACCTCTCTCTCTCAAATCATTTCTCTCTCTAATATCACCATGATACAGGTCCTGATTTCGAACAGTATTACACAGATGTTGACCAACAGAAAACTGAGACAAGGCTGTGGTTTTATGGACATCTTTTATTACTGTTGGCACTACCCTCTGTCCTTCCTCCTCTCTAGTAATTTTTACCTACTTCCCAAGAGTGCGTTTAGGATTAACAAGTGTTTGGAAAGACTGTCCCTTAACACAAAGGTACTATATAACTGCTAAATAGTGAATTATTTACTATAATGAAATTTAGCTAATTGGGATGGGGAGGCAGTGGAAGATGAAAAAAACAAAAGGGAACTATTCCACATTCTTTAACATGGTCCCACAGTTGAATCCAGGGAGAAGAAGGAGAAACTGAAAAATATTTGGCAGAATTTTGCTTCTATTTAGAAGAAGGTTGTTCAAAAGAAATCAATGAAGAAATGTCTTTAGTCCTGACTGTACGGCTTGGGTTAAACAACTCAGTCCAGGCAAAAGAAAGGACAGAGCTAGGAGAGCCTGGCTCTGCTTGTCAGCTCAGCTTCAGAGAAGTGCACAGGCTAGCTGTGGAGAGATGTTACAGAGATGGGTGACCTGCCAGCTGTAATGTTCTGTGGTTATATTTCATTTTTTTGTTTTAGTTTTTCAGAAAATCTGAAAACAAAACACAATATTTATTTTAGAAAGCTTGCAAATTATATACAAAGGGAGGGAAAAGTCACTTGTAAATACTTTCTCCCCCATAAACACTACCCAGAGATAGCTGGTGACATGTTGGTATTTATTCTTCTATCTTATCTATTTACTGTTTTGCAGAATGAAATCATTGTATACATAGTCCCTGAAAACATTTTTTTTCCACTTTGCAGACTGCCATGAGCATTTTCCCATGTCGTTAAATTCCTTTTTATAACACCACTTTTAATAGCTACACTGCATTCCATTATGCACTATTTCATCAATCCCCTATTGTTAGAATTCTGGTGCATATCCAGTTTTTATTATTGCAAATGATACTGCATATGAAAATCCTTAAGTATAAACACTGGGAAGATCTTTGATAATCAAGTGGACTTTTATTAGTTAAAGACATAAAATTTTTACACACATATTGCTAAATTTCCCTCCAGAAAGTTTATGAAATCCTTTTATACTACAAATACTAATTATTTTATATACTTAGAAAAAGTATTTTAAATATCATATCCCTTATGTTTACTTTTCCTTACTGATTATTTAGATTTAAAAAAAAAAAAAATATATATATATATATATATATATATATATATATATATATATATATATACACGTATATGCTAGTGTATGTGTGTTTGTGTGTGTGTATGTGTATGAGTGTGTGTAATAAAGCATATAACTAATAGGTTTTCCACTCATGGAAAAATATTATTTAGCAGTTTTCTTTTATGAGGACTAGACTTTCAATATTTAAAAAGTCTTTTTCTTTTAAATATTTTCCTTTGCTTTTTAAAAAATGACCAATTATTCCTCTGTAAAAATGTTCACTGTTACATCTTCCATTTTTAAGAAAGAAATTGTGATATTTGAACTTTTATATAGTTATTTTAAAATGCTGACAATTTATTAAAATATTTAAACATTCTGAGAACTAACCACCTATCTCTGCATACAGGATCATGTCCGAGAATAGCATCCAATTAATGATCCAACAATGTTCAAGATCACAATATTCTACAAAAATGTTAAAAATAAAAACATATCTTAAGAGATTTTGGTCATGTAACTCAATAGTAAAGTGATTGCCTAGTATGCATTATGCCCTAACACTACGAAATATATATATATATATATATATATATATATATATTACATTTATATTATATATTTTTTAAAGAGAGAGAGATAGAGAGAAAATTTTTAATATTTATTTTTTAAATTTTTGGTGGACACAACATCTTTATTTGTACGTGGTGCTGAGGATTGAACCCGGGCCGCACGCATGCCAGGTGGGCTCGCTACTGCTTGAGCCACATCCCCAGCCCAATTTATATTATATTATATATATTTAAAACATTTATATTTTACATATATATTATATATGTGAGTGCATACATACACATATAAAAAGAGAGAGATTCTTTTTATTTTTAACCACATAAACCTATATTGGATTTAACTAGTCTCCCTGTAAGTCTCGAGAATTGCAGGTACTTCTGTTTGCTAATATCTTTTTGATAACTGAGGAGAAACTAAAATTGCAAATGTTCATGCATTGACCACTTGTTTCTGCAAATATTAATTTAACTTTATATTAATTTTATTAATTTTACATATAAAAATGCATACAACATATTAAATAAAAATGCAACATTAAAACATGCAATGTTACTTCAGAGAATTTAAATATTAATGCATGGTTTTGATCCTCTCTCTTTCTCTCTCTCTCTCTCTCTCTCTCTCTCTCTATCTCTCCTCTTCAACAAATGGGGTGGTATGAGTAGAAAGGAGAGAATAGGTAGGAAGAATAGGAAAGATACAAGTTTAATACTTTTCCAAAGCTGAATATATTACTTTCTAGATTGTTTGGTAACATGCAAGGATTGTGGGCAATAGCTAACAAATTAGCCAGCTTTCAGGGAAAGTTATAAAAGCTGATTCTCAAAAGTTATCTTTCTTCATGCCTCAGAGAATTACCTTACCATTAATAGTCATGCAAGTTGCTAAATGAATTAAATAAAGTTAATTATTGATTAGTCTATTTAAGCAAAACTTCTAAAGTTATGCATGCTCGAAAAAAGGGTATGTAATCTTTGAGTCTAAAAAAAAAAAAAAATGAAGTCATGAATTAAAAGGGAAGTCACTGTAAAGTAATTGCATTTGGCAAGGTTGTTTGGCTAAAATGTCATGCTCCAGGCTGTTAGAACTCAGAGACTTTATCTTTCATGATCCGTAATCATAGGTTTCTTTTCCTCAGGCAACCAATGCCTTCCACTGCCTCCTGGCCAGTTAGGGAACTGCCTTCTGTCAACTTCCCTGAAAAAAAAAAAAAAAAAAAACCCTTTGAACAGGCTTTCTTTTTTTATAAAATGTGTCATATAATTCAAGACTCACCCACACTATATTCTATTCCACTTCAGTCCAATCAGAGAGAGGGAAGGGATTCCAAACACTAATCCTAGGGGATCTCTCACCTTGTGTGGGAACTGGCAAGCTAAGTTACTTTCCAGGGCTGGTTGCATTTTAATAAATAGTCCTAGAAACATTAAAGGTTGAGAAATGTTTTAGGTGTGATTTGTTCTTTTTGTTTTATAGTCACTAAAACATTTCCTATGTGTATACAACTTCATGCCGGGCCTTGTTTCCCTTTTTAACAGTAAGGCTTCTCATAGTCCCTAACTTTTCTGATTTCATTATTTATAATCCGGAAAGAGAGTTGTTTTATTTCTTTATACAAGTATTTCTTTCATAAGTTTCCAAAATTATTATCTAATGACTGTTTGGGTAAAGCTAAACTTCTGTAAAAATGATGAAATAGCTCTCAGTGCATCCATCACATCTCCCTTTAGCCATACATTTTTATTCTTTCCCTTTTTGTGTATTTACTATTCTTTGGGTAGATTTTACCCTTGTGTGCATCTATTAAGGGAGGAAAGACCAAGAAATAAAAGTCCTGTCAGTGAGCATGCCTGAGCAAAATATGATGGCCTTTTTCAGTGCAGTGTGCAACAGAGCAACAGTATGCAGGGTGCTGCTCCAGTTAAAAAGTGCTCCATCTATGTACCTGATTTAAGAAATATCCTTTATCTTTGTGGCTACCAGACGGATCAATACTGGTAATTGTATTTCTTAGTTTTAAGCAACTACTGTTTTTTTGTTTGTTTGTTTGTTTGTTTGTTTGTTTTTTATAAGGAGGCAGAGAGCAAAACTACGCAATGAGTTTAATGGAATATTCTTTGTGATAGAGCCTGTGGATTTTGTTAAGAGCTACAAAATTTTGAGACATAAATTTGCAGACTAGTTGAGTGAAGGAAGGAAGAAACTAGGAACTCTGTTGCACAGATTTGCAGACATAGTTATTCACTCTAAAATCAGAGCAGCCATGGGATATTATGGAATATTAATATTTTGAATTAGGTTTTGTATTAGGTTGAAATCAGAGTAAGGAATGCATAATTATTAAATGTTATTTTTTTCATTTAATCCCGGTTAGCAATCACAACAATCCTATTGGTTAAGTCATTGTCTCTGCCTTTTTAAAATCGTATTTAATTTTAAGAACCATTCTAACAGTTACATCATTGTCTGTTTTTGTGGTTTTTTTCTTTTATCTAATGTAGTCCTCCCAATATTCCTTACAAGAGTGAGCATTATATCAGTGCCTCACTGGTGAGGAATCCATGGCTAATCAGGAAAGATTGAACTTTTTCAAGAAAAAATCAGTGGTTTCATAGGTTTCTAGCTTCCTTAAATACTCAACTGCCTTGTATGTAGAATTATTATCAAGAATAGAAATGTGCTATAGCCTAATATTTTCCTCACGGGTCTTTGGTACTAGAAATCATGCAGTCATGATTAAGAAAATATTTCCAAAACTTATGTAAAGAAAAGAAATCACCTATGTTTAGGTATATTGAAAATTAATACATAAAAAAGAGTGACTACTCCAGAAAAATATAGAAAACTACTATTAATTAGTAAATGGGGGATAGAAATTCTAATGGCTTGGAGATGCAAACCACAATGAATATACAATCTTTTCAATGAAATAATATAAAAAAATTTCCCAAACTTAAAGAATGAAATTGAAAGTCAAATCCAGGAGGTTTACAGGACTCCAAATATACAGAATTACAATAGACTCACACCAAGGCACTTTAAGTTCTAAAAATTATGAGGATATAAATAAATATTTTATATATATATATATATATATATATATATATATATATATATATATATATACATATATATATATATAAGCATATTCCAAACAAGAAGAGATATACAAGTCTTAAAGCATGTCCTTGGGAAAAACAGAAGAGACCATTGAAATCAATAGAAAACAATCTAATTTTTAAAGACTTTGTAGCATTTGAAAATAAATGGAAACAAGTATAGGGCATTTTGATCTATATGAATGAAATACATATCTGTGTCTAGTGTTGTGTTCAGTATAGCTGCGACAGATGGTGTTGCAATTAGAGCCATGTAGGATAGAGTGTTAACACTAGAGCATAATGGATGCTCTTCTCTGTGTACTTGAAAGAAAGTATGGATGTCACATTCACATTCTGTGTATATCCATTCTCCAGGTCTCACTGAATATCACTATAAAGATTTTCATTCTAACATTCTGATTAGTTCAAAAGTTTTATAATTTTAAGGAGTCACTCTATTAAGCCATAATTTCCACACTTGCCCTATCTTTTTTGTTCAGTTAGACATTTAAACCTTGTAATAAATATTTTTATTTTTTAATATTTAATGATTTATCTACTTGAAAAACAGGTGATACGAAGGATAATCTTTCAAAAATTTGAGCCCTGTGCTAATGCTTTAATTTTTACATCCAATAGACAGAATGTGCAAATTTCATCCGAGTTCTTCAACCCTACAACAAGACTCACATTTATGTGTGTGGAACTGGAGCATTTCATCCAGTGTGTGGATATATTGATCTTGGAGCCTACAAGGAGGTAATATAATGCATAGTATGCAAAGCATAATTTATTGCAATATTTTGTTAATTAATAGCTTTAATATAAATGGGATATATTTGAATATAAAGATTAAAAATACACTTTATTAACTGTATAAGGACTCATCTTCCTAACCATTTTATGGACTATCATTTTGATTATACATTTTAGCTACATAATACATTTTTCTATTACAAGTTATTTTCAATAAAAATAAAATTAATAATGTAAAATGCTAAAAGTCTTTTTGTTTTCTATGGGCTTTCTGGATACTTTCATTTTCCCTTGAGTTTTCTTTATAAGTAGATATATGTAGTTTGTTGCTGTTGGTAAGAATCCATTTTCCATAAGATCTTGCAGTGGAATTATATCTTCTATATAATTTCATTTTTCCCATCCAGTAAAGTTGACCTGTTATGAATCCTTATGATAGTGGTCACTAAGTAAAGAGAACTTTAATGAATTTCTTAAATTTATATAGATAGTAATTATCAAACTGAACTTATTGATTTTGTAGCACCTAATTAGCATAGAAGAAATAAAGTATGTGTTAATTAAGATGAATTTATTCCAGATAGCAATGAACACTTTTGCAAATAAGAAATATGTGAATTTCAGAAATTTAACTAATGACTATTTTAAAGTACTGTGAGTTATAGACTATATCATGCACATTATATGGATTATTTTTTTTTTGGAATTTCACAAACTCTTAATGAAGTTAGTACCTTTATAATTTCTAACATATAGGTTAGCAAAAGTTGTCCTATTGGGAAAGAAATTTTATTTTTAAGGTCACCCACCCAATAAATGATCTAGTAATGAGTAGAACCAAGACAGTCTGCGTCTAGAGACAGCATGCTCTGCTGAGCTTTAAAATATGAACTCTAAATTGTTTCTTTGTATGGACTGTTATCCTCATGTTTATGTATATGCTTCTTGTGAATAACCACATATATTTGCAGGATGATTGGCTGTGTCTTTGAAAGTAAAGTCCAGGGTTCTGAAACAGGTTTCCTTACATTGATTTAACTGATTCATGCAGAGATCAAACCCACGAGTGTGGCAGGATAGATTTTTCTCTCTAACCAGCTTGTCTAAGCAGCCCAGACTCCACTGTTTGAAAATAAAGCAACCATGATGGTTAAATCTCTGAACCACTAGGAGACTTGGCAACTGAATCCATCCTTCTTTGTTGCTGGTATAATGTTCTCCCCCCTAGCTTTGATGAAGGGTGATATATAACAGTAGCTCATAGCATAGGGTGTAATTATATGAGATAGCCCCACAGCTTGGGTGTGCTTTGAGACCTGAGGCTAAAGGCCAAACTCACAACCTGCTGAGGGAAGCAAATAGTGTTTCATAGCTCCTTAAAAGTCACACATGCTGAAAGGGAATTTGGATGGAGCTAATTACTTAGCTTGGGACTGTCAAGAAGCCCTGGGGCAGTCAAATTTACAAGTTCTATGAATAAGAAAATTATGAGTGAACAGGAGTATTAAGCCTTGAGAGTTTTCAGCAGGTCAGAAGTACAGGTAATTGTATGGGCAGTATTCCTTCAAGATTGTTAACTTTTTTAAATGAACCATTAATTTCAAGAAATTATTGTACTTCTAGAAAGAGTTTAGAAGCCCTTTTCATTTAAGATAAGATTGCTGGGGAGAAGGAACAGTGATACTCTGTAGGGCTAGAGGAAGGAACTCTCTGGAGACTGCTACTTAATGTGGCTGGGGCAGTGAGAAGAGGAAATAACTATGATGAATCCTAGAGAATTAGCAGCCAGTTGGAGCGTGGTCCTATTTATTGAGGTCAGAGTATTACCAAGTTTGTGGATAGAATAGTGAGTTAGTAATTGCACATTTTGCATTTGAAACCTGTTCAGTAGGTCATGCCAAGAGGGCAGTTGGATCCAGATTCAACAGAGAAGTCAAGACTGCTGTCAACAACTTCTAATAGTAGCTTGGGCACAGACCATCAGAGCTTGACATATGGCTTCAGTCATTTACCAACTCCATGACCTGATGCATACTGCATACATTTCCTAATTTATTGTTTATTCAATAAAATGATAATGATTATGATAGTAACTGCTTCACAGAGTTTTGAGTACAAAATGAGGAAATGATTGGAATAACAATAATTTGGAATAGCACTTGCTCCATTCTAATCACTTTTAATATTCATTAAAATAGGAAACAGGAAGACAGAAAGGTAAAAAGGCATAAGTTTAAAATACATATGCGTGTGTGTGTGTGTGTGTGTGTGTGTGTGTGTGTATATATATATATATATATATATATATATATACTTTATATGAAGTAATATTAATACCCTGCAATACTGGGAGTTGTGATAGCTGCTTAACAATTGGATTAGAAGCAAGTTCTTTTCTCTGAGATCAACACTCTGTTGCTGCACATTTTACCTTTAAGTTGGGATAATATTGGTAGTAACTTTCCTAGTTGTGATGATTGAATATTTTCTTACTATCATTCTTATCTACTTATCTTTTTTCCTTCTCTAACAATATGTCTGTATAAGAAGGTCAGACAGGTGATTTTTGCATAAATAATTAGGTTTAAGGAATTTCAGGAGGCAAATCTCATAAAATTGAAATCTCAAAACTTAGAGTGCCATGTAAGTTTATCTCAGGAAGTGCATTGAATCATCCATTCTTTTACTTTATTTTCCTCTAGGTGCCCTTGACTGGCTCAAGGAAACCTGCTTTCCTGCTGTCTCCAGATATCTTTTAGTTTTTTATTATAATTTGTAGAACAGGATTTAGTTTACTTTTCCCTTTACAGTATCTCATTATAGACTTTTAGAGTCAACAGGCCTTGTGAACCTGTGGAAAGTAATGTGCCTTTAATGATAAGTAAACTTACTTAAGAGCCACTATCACAGTCCCATGCCCCCCTCATCTCTGTCCCCAGCTATGTTTGGAAGTATGCCCTAAATGCATTTTCATTGGATATATATATATATATATACTTTTTTAACCTAGGCTCCTCTATTACTTTTCATTAACTAACCTGATCAAACTAAACACACTTGGACTTATGTTACATGGTCACAGTGAGTCAATAAATTAACATGAACACATCCTTATATAAATGAGTTTAAAATTCTGAGACTATATTATTAACTTTGGAGACAACCATGAGTTCAAGCTCCTGATTTGCCTTTTACTACTACTGTGTGACACTGAACAAAGAATGTGCCCCTTCTATCTTCAATATTATAGTAATTGGCAGAGCTGGAATTGTTGAAGTAGCTACACTGTTAGACTTATGGTGAGGATTCAGTGAGCCAATCTGCATAAACTTCCTAGATCTTGGTTAGTACCTGTTAACTGTTAGGTGCCACTATGGCTAGCATTAAGGTAGGTTTATTTAAAACTACATAATATTAATTGTTAATCAGGTTACTTAAATTGCTATTACTATTTTTTAGTTACTATTGGTCTCATTCAAAAGGGGAAAAAAATCTCAACTGACAACATAATACAATAAGTAATACAATGTCCTCTATCCCTTTTGCTTCAGTGCTTGTAGCATTGAACAGTTCTCTCTTATTCCATGTGAGCTATGGTATAACTTTGCAGATAATCCATCTAGAGAGAATGTCTGAAATGCTGGACTTCTCCAACAAATGCAGAGAGTGAGTCATCTGCCTTTTTGCTGGATGTAGTGTTGTCATTGTTATGAAACATTCAGGCTCATGGGGCTACATTCATTATACATTCATATTTTTCTTGGAAAGATCAACTTACGATGTTATTTTTTTCCTGAATATTAGAAGTCTGCCAATGTCATTCTGTCTGTGGCCACTATTACAAAAATAGATGTTTCAGCCAAAATAACTATGTGGCTTTAATGTGTATAGTGTTTTTATAATAGTGAAAATACTACAACAGTATTTTTTTTTTTTGCCCACATGCATCAATAGCTCTGAAAATTAACTGCCTGCCTCAGAACATTTTTATGTCATTTAACACACACACACACACTCACACATGCACGGCTTAAGTAATTTGACATAGTTGCAGATGCTTAGTAACATAAATCATAATCATTAACATAAAAGCATAAATATTATAATAAATTTATTTCTTAAAAGAGGAGATTGGTTTAAATTAATAATAATAAACCTATTAGTAAGCTTAAAAAATATGTTTGCTTAGTGATTTTGATATTGATAGTAGTTCATTACCACCTTGGGAAAAAGGAGACCAAACATGAGAATTGAGTCTTGCCAAATGTAATATTGGCTAAAGAGTTAAGGATCAGCATTAAGTACATGCTATATATGCTCTATTAGTTTTTATTGAATTAATGAGTTAGAATTTAATTCTTATCTTCTATGTACTTACTAGTTGTAATATCATAAAAAATCTCACTTGCATTAATATTTCTCATAACAGGAAGTCATATTCAAACTGGACCCACATAATTTGGAGTCTGGCAGACTGAAATGTCCTTTTGATCCTCAGCAGCCTTTTGCATCAGTAATGACAGGTAAGATTGATGACACGTAGATCTTGCTCTAAAATGATTTTCTGAAAAGATATGCGTAGACATATATGTGTAGAAAAGCCACATTTTCTTATTGAGTTGAAGATAATTTTGGATTAGTCTTCCACCAGCTATTTGGTTCCAGTATTTTAGTGCCAAATCTTTTTATATTGAACATTCCAATAAAGTGAGGTTTCAGCAATCCTAATGCCTACACAGCTGCTTTTAAAATGAACTTCTGGTTGAATTTTTTAATGCAAATGACATGCTTGTTCTATAATATTATATTTATATGCCTTTTTTTTATACTGAGTTATTTCCCCATTTGGCTCAGTAGGGATGTTAAATTTAAGAATTCTGCATGTGTGTAAATTAATAAACCAAATGAATCAAGCTATCAAATACAGATATATAATGTTACAACATATTTTTCCCCAAATGTTCTATTAATGGAAATGTTTTTTTTTTTTTTTTTTTGCTGCACATTTAGTCTTCTCTCACTTTGTATACATCTTAAATATGAGATGGTTATCTTATTCAAAGGAGGCAGGCAGTACTGTGTGGTCTGAAGTATGCTCTATAGAATGTCAGCAGGATCCTAGAATTTCAACCATTACCAGAATACCTTTTGTCTTGGTTTGGTTCATGACTTTGGTCTCTTTTTATGTAACTTGTCTATCAAATGTTTGAATAAACCATCAGACTGAAGCACCGTGACATTTTAATTTTCATTAGTGAAACCAATGATCTTGCTTTGAAGTGAAAGTGCGCATGTTTCTGTGTGTTTCGAAAATTATGTGGCTAACATTTACTCGTCCTCAGAAAGTGAAATAAATGATTTGGGATCTCAACAAAGACATTGTGAAAAGTTTGATAAGAGGAAGGGAAGCAAACCATTACTTTGAAATATATAATTGTAGATATTTGACAGAAAACATGGTAGGTTTCAAATTAAAATTTGATTCTGCATATCTAGTTTTAAAAACTGTCTTCATTGCATCTAAAGTCATACACAGAATCATAAAAGGAGTCACCAGTGCCCACTGTCCATTGTATTTTATAAAGGGTATTAATCCCACTTGACAGATGAGAATCCCAAATTATCTATTTCACTTTCTGAGGATGAGTAAATGTTAGCCACATAATTTTCAAAACACACAGAAACATGCACAGTTTCACTTCAAAGCAAGATCATTGGTTTCACTATGTTATGTTTTTCTGATTTTAAAAAATTTGCTCTGCAAGAAAATATTTCCATTTAACCTAACATACTTTAGGAAGTACCTTAAGAGGATGAAGTACTACTGTGTCTTTAACAAATTTACACAGCTGAATTTCTCTCACTTGTGTATTGTTTGGTTTCCTTTATAAGCTGCCTACTGTCATTATTTAAGCATGATTTTCCCAAGGGCTTATTTAGATAAATTTAGATTACAGTTCTGAGGAAAGTTGAATTTCAATGATAAACTAATATTTTTATTTTCATACATAGGCATTTAAAAATTTAAATGCTCTGTAGACCAGTTTTACTTTTTTTTTTTTTTTTTTTTTTTTAATATATAACCCACAGTTGTTGACTGTAAAAGGCTCTTGAAATGGCAAAGGCTTGGCTCTCAAAGGGGCAACACTTTTTCCTGCCACCCACTCCGCCCCTTCCCAGCCCTGCCACTAGCAGTAGGGGGGCCCTGTCACTGATCCAGCACCCCCTCTCCACTCCCCCATCCTCATCTCTCCTTTTCAATCCCTGATTCTCTTTCCTTGCTCCCTTTCGTTCTTTTTCTCAGCCCCCTCACCTTCCTGTACCCTCCTCTGCACTTACTTCCTTTCTTCCTCCTCCTTCCTGACATTCTTTCCCTTCTCCTCCTCTCTGTTCTCCCCCATCCCCTTTCCCCTCTCTCTTTTCCTTACCCTTTCTCTCTTCTGTGCCTGATAAAACATGGACATTCACTTTATGTAAATAATAGGACAAAGAAATTTGGTATGCTGTAATGCAACATCTTTCTCTTTTCAAGAACTCCTGTTTATCAGAACTATTAGAGACATGATTAGCTACAAGGAATGTAGCATGTTATAATTACAAAGAATGACTTCAGTGCTGAAAGCTCCCTTTCAGCAGAGGTTAGGCAAAGAAAAGTTGTGGTCCTTGAGGTTGTTCGGTTAAGTAAATACTAATTACACAATCCATTCCTCATTATTGCATTTAATTTTTAATATTTTCTGTGTGTTGTTGCAAAGAAGAATTCCTAACTATAATGTTTTACTGAAATATTTGTGGGGAGAAGGAATAAAGAGTTGGTTCAAAGAGTAGCCAATGCATGTGCAATTATTAATGTGGAAGAATTTAGCCTTTTTAGAGTATCTAGCATTAAATGATGAAAGGTAATTGACTTGGGTCTTCAACTAAGCTTATTTTTCAAAATCTGAAAGTGAAATTTGTGAAACAATATATTCTGATGTGAAGCAATCATGGTCTTTGGTGTCATGCTGTGAAATTTGTATGTTTTCAATAGTATCTGGTCAGTATCTGAAAAGTCCTACATGTGCTTTTCTTTCTCCCAGATGAGTACCTCTATTCTGGAACAGCATCTGATTTCCTTGGCAAAGATACTGCATTCACAAGGTCCCTGGGGCCCACTCATGACCACCATTACATCAGAACTGACATTTCAGAGCACTACTGGCTCAATGGTTAGTGATTATTTTGTCATTGATTTGAGATTGATAAGAAGTTCCTTATTGACCATTCAGTTGTGTTTTGGTAGAGTTGATTAAGTACAACATTATAAAATACATTTGAAACTAATTCACATCAACCTAGACAAATCTCCAGAAATTTTTGTTATGTATAGTAACAGCTGGTATTTACTGAGTGTGAGCTATGTAGTTTCCACTATCTATGCTTTTATAGATACTTTGAAAATTCACAATGACATGTAAGATGTAGTATTATTTTATGTTTTTTTTTTTTTTAAAGATCAGCAAACTGCAGTTGAGAGGAGTTGACTAATTTGGTCAAGGTCTCATAACTTCTTAGCTACAAAGCCAGGATTCAAGCTGGTAATCTGACTCCCACAGTCTGTAGTTTAATGACTAAGCCATCTATTGCCTCTTAGCTCAATAGAAAGGGGTGAGACTGTAATGCTAACTTCTTTTCTAGAACATATTTCTTATTTGTAATTGATACATAATTGTATATTTTCTTTTAAATTAACAATGATTTTCATATTTGGGGATATAGTATGAACTTAATACATACATATGTATGATGTGTAATTATCAAATCAGGTAGGTAATATTTCCCTCTCCTTATCATTTCTTAACATTGATAGTTGTAATGACAACTTCTATTGCTAAAATTTATGTTTGGCGTTACACAGCCCTGCAAAGTTTTAAGAATATTGATAATGATATAGGTTTGTCTGATTACTATTATGTTTAGGGTCATGCCATATTTGGGGTTTAAAAAAGAAAAAAAAATAAACAACAACAACAAAAAAGAAACGTCTAAGTGAATATCCTTAATTATTTTAAGAACTAATACAAAGGTCTAAATTTTTTAACCCATTGCCTTACAACAGGCCAAATTTTATCATGATTTTCTAATGTTTTCTAATTACCATATGCCTTTATTACTCAGGACAGAATAATATAAAACTGTTATTTAAGCAGGCAGAACACATTTACCATTCTCACCATAAATATTGGGCTCTAGTGGAAGAGGCCAAGGTAGAGCATTTCTAGGGGCCATCTCTGTATCTTTCAGTGTGAGTTAAACAGTGACAACATAAACAAAAGAAGAAACACTTTTAAAAAATTTCTTTACTCAAAACCTCCAGATATATTTATTCATGTAAAAATATGATCTCCAAATAAACCACAAAGATAAATAAATAAATAAATAAGAAACAATGCCCAACAGTATATTTTTTGTGGAATTTCTTAATTTGAGAGAAACTCCTATATTTCACCCACAGCCAAGTTTAGATATATCGTTAGATGATAAGATATTCTTATGACTTTAAGACGTAGTATAAGATAGAATGTTTCAGTTTGGGAATGACAAATATTATGACATTGTTACTCTTTTAAAAAAGTATTCTTTGTTGTCCATAAATAAATCTGCAACATATTAAAACAATAAATGTGGAAAATACATATGCAACTATTATTTACCTGGGATGCTGTTGTTATTGCTGTGTGAATAGAATTACAATGTAGGAAGCCTTTGAATTGTTGAACATTTCCATAATCAACAGCCTTTGAGTCCTTATTGCATA